>NC_081824.1:201402732-201705313 GCF_030867095.1 Alligator mississippiensis
GGTCAGGTAACCCCAGCCAGGTGCTTGTCCAGTCTCCTTTTAAAAGACCCCCAAGGTAGGGGAGAGCACCACCTCCCCTGGAAGCCCATTCCAGATTCTAGCAACCCTTACTGTGAAGAAGTTCTTCCTGATGTCTAACCTGAATCTGCTCTCCATTGGTTTGTGGCCATTATTTCTAGTTATCACAAGGGGTGCCCTGGTAAACAGAACATCTCCTATCTCTTGCTGTCCCCCCCTCCGCCCCCCCCAATGAATTTGTAGATGGCCACAAGATCACCTCTCAGTCTTGTCTTGTGGAGGCTGAAGAGATTCAGATCCCTCAATCTCTCCCCGTATGGCCTTTACCTAACCATTTGAGTGGCCCTCCTTTGGACCCTCTCAAGGTTATCTACATCCCTTTTGAAGTTCAGCGCCCAAAACTGGACACAGTACTCCAGCAGTGGCCTCACAAGTGCCGCATAGGGGGGAAGTGTCAAATCCTTGGACCTGTTTGTGATGTACCTGCTAATGCATGGTAAAGTGCGGTTAGCTTTACTGGATGTGCCCAAGGGGTCTGATCTGCTTACCATTGAACTGGATGAGAAGGGTCCCACTGGGAGTCAGAAGGAATTGGGCCAGGCCTTACTTCTTTTATACAAGAAATGTAATAATACTCTGATATGTGAATAGGCTAGTAATAGTGGGATGCTGTGGAGACCATCAACTGGAGATGTGTTGTAAAAACTCATGTCTTAAAACTCTGCACTGGTAATAACCAGTTTCAGGGCTCTTGAGAAAATTCAACAGAGGCTAATCAGAAAAGGTATTCTTTTAATAAAAAGTCTTATTACTATGGAAATGTCTGTGCCTTGCATTCTATGGGCCAGATTCTAGTTCTGCTTACATTGCTATAAAACTAGAGTATGGTACCATTGATTCCACTGGTTATTCTAGATTTACACAAATGTGACTGAGATCAGAAGTTGGCCAGAAGAGATCAGAATATTCTTTCTATAGGAAATCAACTGGATATTTTTACAGACTGAACAATATAGCCATGGCCACATTTTAACTGATAATGCCTTTGTAAAATATTTAACATTTTTTAGAATATTATCTTTGCTACCAGCAGAAAAGTCTTTTTAAAATTTAAAATATCCAGTCCTAGCTAATTCTTTTTTAATCCTTAAAAATACATTGTCAAGGTTGTGTGTGTCAAATATTTACTTGCTGGGTGTTAAAGTAATTTTTTGTGGGGTTATGAGCTTTCAAATGAAGACAAAGTGAAAAAAAAAACCCTCTTTGAATATTCGCATTTGCACACTGTGCGTGCATATTATAATAGTAGCCTGAAGAGAATATATGGTCCTGAGCTTAAGACTGGAGATATGCTAAATAGACTGAAGTTCAGCTCCCAGCCACGATGCAAACATCCCGTGTGACCTTGGGCAAATCACTAAGGGCTCCTATAGACATGCAACGAGGTTGCTCCGATGTGCTGTAAGTCCAGTGTGTCAGAACAGACTTAATTAATCAAGTCTGCTGGAGGGTGGAAATTAACACACTCCAGCAACTTCCAGTGTCACATGTATCACCAAAAATATGACAGCGGAGCACTTTAAACTAAAGCTCATTCAATGAGCTTTAATTCAAAGCACTCCACCACCATTTTTCAGTGTGGGGACGCTGATACACATGACACTTGGGCACTTAGTGTGGCTCACTAATTAAATTGTCTCCCTCCCCCTCCCCAGCTCCCCGAGTATGTCTAATAAACACCCTTAATTTTCTTGTGTCTTGCTTCTCTGTCTGTAAAAGGGAGATGATAATATTTCCCTACTTTGCAAGAATGCTATGAGGATGAATATGCTTGCAATACTGTGGCAGTGGGGGTCATATTAGTCCCTGGCAAATGATGGCACATTGTGTTGTATGCCCATAGAGGCTTTGTTTAAATTAGAAGCTAAATTGAGTTATATGTTTTGAAAAATGTGTTGCCACGTGGAGGGTTGAAATTTACAGAGAACCCTGCAGTGGGAATCAATAACGCGAGCCAGCAGGAAAATAACTTCACAAAGAAAAAGAAAGTAGAGCTTGAGAAATTATTGTTTTATAGCTCTGGAATCCAGAACTACAGCTGGCTGGAAAATGAGATGCAAGTTTGTGAAAATTTTCATAATTTTTTTTTTTTAATGAAACATTTTCCCCGTCAACATTTTCCACCCTTTTTCCTGATCACAAAGAGAAATGGCAAAAAGATGTCAATGCCAATGAAACTACAAATATAAAAATGTTTTAACTCACTCTCCTATAAACCTCAGTGATTTTGATCTTTCTTTGATTTTTATAATAAACAAGACATGTAGGCATAATGAAGCCCTGTCTAGAAAATCTGAATACTGAGTGTATACCTACTAGTATGTTCAGAACTAGTCTGGAAGTTTCCACATATGTCTGTAATCAACTGAGTAGTTACACTCTAAACTTTCAAGTAAGCTAGAACCTTACTTTGCTATCCAGGTTTATATGTAAGCTTTCTTGATTTTTGCTTTATACCTTTCAGGAGTTTGTGCCATTTAGTGGGCTAAAAGAGTCTAGATCAAAATTATCTACTGCTCTCAAAAGTGAAAAAATGTATCACTTCACAGCAAGATCTCTTGCCTAATTTTTGAAAAACACATGAAGCATAAATATTCAGTTCTGTCTTATAAAAAAGGAAATATAAATTTTAAGTGAAACATGTTATAGAGGTTCCTAGTAGATACCTTGCAAAACAGAATACAAACACATTCACGTTCCCAATTTAGATGCCACACGACAAATACACAAACACAAAGTGCACAGATTTGGAAAGAGTATTTGCTTGTATCCTTAGGCATTTTACCTTTCTAACTTGTGTATTAAACCGTGTTTGAATAAGGCTGAAAACTTGTTCACTTCTTTGTAGTTCAAGGGTTAAACCAGCTGCATCTAACGTGGACTTTTTAAACTCGCAGGGCACAATTCAGTCTGGATGTAAGCCTGTAAGTTAATGGAATTTTGTCTGCTTGTTCCAGGCATAATTTTTCCCAAAAGACACAGAAAGCTAGGCCTTGTCCTTTTTCTTTAGGTCTCTTTTACTGTACATGACTAATGTCTGTGATAGCACACAATGAAAGTGAAGCAGATACTAGCAGGAATTAAGTATTGATTTCTTTTTGATAGCACTCAGGTTGTGACATTCAGATATGACCAGTTATTCATCTGCTACAGCTAAGGAAACTTCAGACAAAAAATGCCCCCAAACAAACCCAAACTTTGGTTTAACAAAGGCCACAAAGTCTTTATAGGCCTGAACTTTTCTTCCCTGTTGACTTGGATTCCAGTATTCCATTAACACTCTCTTGAGACAGCCAGTCTCTCTTTGGGCTGCATTATGTTTTTGCTCCACACATCTTCCTGCAAGACTTAGGGATGACTTCTGTAATTTTCTGAATGAAGTGTATTAATATAAGCTTGATATTCTGTTTTAATTTAAAGATGATCTGTCTGTTTTTAGCTAAAGAAAAGAAGACAATACAATGACAGTACTTCAACCACTTAATATATTATAGCATATGTATTTTTCTTATCATAGATAATGTTTGCTGTTCTTAGATTACAGGTGATTAAACTGAGTCCCATAGAAGTTAATGACCAGACTTTCCAAACTTGGGATCAGGCACCAACGAAGGCTTGAGAGAAGGACCTTACAAGGTGTGATGAATTCAGCGCATACAAAAATCTGGCCACTTCTTTTAGGTGCTTCACTCAAAGGAGCCAGGTGTGAACATGTTGTGGATTTTGGATTTTGAAATTTTGAATCCCTGAGTTTATTCAAGATCACAAAGGAAGGCTCTGGCAGAGACTGGAACTGAACCCAGATTTACAGAATGCTATATTGTCCTTTCCACCTCAAAACATCTTTTTTTTAAAATATCTGCAATAAAATTTCACAATTAGTAGTATCAGCAGGAAAAAGGAAAGAGACTAGGATTTCCCAGAATTACTGTATAGTGGGAAGAGATCAGTACTACACACAAAAAAATTCAGAGATGGCTATTTCAAAGCTACACTGGGATATAAACACCAGAGCCGTTTTCTGGGTTGTATTTCATACACAATGCTATAAGAAGTATGTCCTGTCTCCCCCTGACCCCAGCTTTTTTTTTTAACAGCACGCACATTTTTTTAAAGTTTATATAAATTAGTGCAACATGCATGCCCTTCACAGTGGACCACTTAAAAAAGTGTTATTTGGTCAGAGATCAGTATTCTTGCTTCTGCTTACCTTATAGACCAAAAAACTCCCACAGAAACCAATGTGAGATCTATAGATGTATGGGAATAGTAGGATCAATTGCATTCTGACTGATTGAGAACCAAAGACTGATCCATCCACTTGGCTGTAAGAGCTCACTATTACAGAGACTGAATTTTTTGAAAATAGAGTGATCAGCTCAACTAATAAAAATCCAAAGTGATTGGCTTGTTTAATCAGGCTTGTGACATTTAGTACGAACATGTTGTTGTAGCGGAATTGGCTGTCTGATTTTAGTGCTAATATTTTATAAGACTCAACTAATTCAAACTCTGTCAAGGTGAGCACACAAGGAAAATTCTCGGTAGGTGTGCAATGGCTTTTGTTCTCTTGTATCCTTGAACTTAAAAGAATTGAAAATATCGACTGAAAATTAGATTGAAAAATGACCATTTCACCGGCCTTCTTATTAGCTTCTTGGTACAATGGAAGGTGTTGGCATTGATTTATTTTTGTTTAAAGTCCTGTGTGTCTCGGACACAACCAACCTGAGACGGTAGTTTTCTCCCCAAGCAACACCATGGTATCATACTAATGCCCTTAGTTATTTTCATTTGGGGATTGATAATAGGTCATTTTCAGTGGAGAGAGACTGACGCCGAAACTCAGGGGGTGGGTACCCACATGCAGGGATGTGCACTTGTAGGTCGCATCCAGACAAGTGTGGCTCTGCAGTATGTGATGTGTCTGCGGCACCACATACTGCACATTCAGCTGTTCTCTGTGCTGCAAGGGAGCAGGGCAGGGGTTTTTTTTTTTGACCCCTGGATATCCAGAGGTCAAAAACACTCATGGGAAAAAAATACTGGAGTGGTGCACGTGGAGGCAGTGCATGCCATTCCAAACTGGAGCCTGGCCGGCTAAAGCCACACTCTGGCTGCTGGCCAAGCTCTGAGCAGCAGGATTGCCACTGCTGCAGCCCCAGGAGGCCCCCAGGACCCCAGGTAAGGCTGCTGGGCCCAGCGCAGTATTACTTGGTGTCCTGGTGCAGCAGGGGTGCAGATCCAGCAGCATGGAGCCTGGCTTGAAGCCGGAACATTGCACTGGCTGGCCAGCTGTCCATTTGTTCTGGTGCATGCTACTGATGTGTGTGCTCTGTGCTGCTTTTTTCCCCCAGAAGTTTTTTTTCGGTTTGTTTTTTCTTTGCTACCAGGATTTCCTGCCACAAACTGCATGCTCCTGCATGTGGGAACCTGCCCAATGTCTCCACGGATCCAACAAAGTCCAATCTGGTTAATGTTTATGAAATAGTGGAAAGGTTATCTGTTTTTCAGTAGTGTTGAAATAATGTTGTATCTGTGACGGTTCAAGACATATGCAAAAGGCAAAAATTCTTGTGGGTGATGTCTTTTATTGGACTGTAGCAGGGTACTAAGATGTGCCTGCTCCTTAAGGCTGAAGAAGCCTGGCTAGGGAGCTCAGCAGACTAAGCAGAGCTCTCCAGCTGCAGGTTGCTGGGGTAACAGCCTAAGGGGGTAATGGGCCTGTAACAGGCATTGCTTCCGAGCCAAGTTGCGGCCCGCTCACCTGTTCCTGCAGCAACCGCCTGCCTTCTCGCCTGCCACATCTTGATGTTAATTAATTAATTAGCGGGAGGCTGCCCATTATAATGCCCCGATGCCGGGGGGGGCGCTCTGCGGCTCCAACCTCCCCTAATACCGCAGCCCAAGCCTCACAGATGTAAGTGCTGTCATCTCTCTTCTGCCCCTTTTCGGAGACTCACTATGCTGCCCCCTTTTTGGGGCTCCCTATGCCCACACTTGGGCTCCCTATGCCCACACTTGGGCTCAATCGCCCCTCTCTGGGGCTGGGGTCTATGCCCCTATAAACTGCGCCCTCACTGGCGTCTGGCTGTGCCCCGCTTGGGCTCACAAAATGGCCCCCGTCCTGGGAGCTCGCCCTGCCCACGCTGGGGCTTCAGAAATGCCCCTCCCTAGGGCCGGGTCTATACACCCTGTATGCTGCGCCCTCCTGGGCGCCGGGGTCCCCGCACACTGCTGCAGGTCCCTATAAGTCCTATGCCCCCACTTGGGCTCAATCGCTCCTCTCTGGGGCTGGGGTCTATGTACCCCGCACGCAATCTGGGGTCTCGGTCCCCCCCGCCTGCAACCCACCGGTTGCGCCCGCGACCCACTGGCCGCGCTCCTCGCCACCAGTCGCTCACGCACTGGCGTGCGAGCTGCGCCTTCCCTGGCGCTATTCAAATAATGCGCCCTCTTGGCGCTAGGGCACCCCACACTCTCTGGGGTCCCTGTGATTGAGGCCTCCTCCAACCCCTACAGCCTCACCCAAGCCTCTGGGTGTAATAACACAAACACAACGCAAAACCACAAGCCCCTAGGCTGTAACATAACCACAAGCCGCACGGCCATAACTCAGTATCGTAGCTCGAGCCTCCAGGGCTATCATGAGCTGTACTTGCAACTCAGGCTCCTTCCCATATCTTGGCTGAATGAGCTCCTGCCTCTCCGGCTGCTGGCAGAGAACTGCCAGCCTGGCCTCAGCCCTGGGCTTTAAAAGGGCCAGGCCCTGCCCCCTACAGGCAGCTGGCTCCGCTTGGTTGCTCCGGCAGCCCGCAGCTGGGCTCATTACCTGAGCAAGCCTCAGCTGGGCTTGTTATGTCAGGCCAGGGCGCGCTCACTCGCTCCCTGGCAGTTTCTCCTTTCTAGGAGCAGGGCACCGAGGTGCCCTGCGACAGGGCCACACATGCTGATGTCACTGGACTGGCAGGCGACAGGGTTCTGGGATATATGAGCCCAGGCTGTAGCTAGCAAATACACACACTCTCTCTGGCAACTGGCAGGGAAGGAGCTTCTGCCTGCTGAAGCTACTTGAGACCTGATGCTGCCTGCCTAGCTCTTCCAGTATGGCCTGCTCTGCTATCTAGGTGCTACATGACTACAGTGAGACCCCCAGGTACCTACAATAGGGGCATGTTACGCTGAGTGGAAGTTTGTCCCCTTAAAGAGACACTTGTTATTGCTAGTTTTTAAGTTATAGCCTAGGGGCTTGTGTTTGTGTTCATGTTTACCCTGGAGGATCAAGATGAGGCTGGAAGGGGAGGTTTGGAGCCTTATTAGTGCCTGGAGAGAGAGGGCATATGCTTTGGTAGAGCCCAGGGTCAGGCACAGCAAACATAGAGCTAGAGGGACACAGCACCCATAGCACCAGAGGGATGCATCCAGAGGGGTGCAGAACCACGTGCCCAGGAGAGAGGCACTGAGCCAGGCATCCACAAGAGAGGCACAGAAAACCAGTCACTAGGGAACTCAGTGCCTGTGTGTTGCAGACACACAGGAGCCAGAGGGCTCAACGCCAGGGGTGTATAGAGTTGATGACGGTAGTAACAGCTGCGAGGCATGGGACACGTGTAGGGAAGGTTGTAGCGTGTATGCACCATCTGGTATAGCTTGGTGCATGAAGGGCAGCTTCCCGCTTAATGAACAACTTAATTATTTACCAGTAAGTCATGGCAGGTGAGATAGGTGGGCGGACTGCCCAAAACAGGTGGGTAGGCCTAATGCAGAGGTCGGCCTCAGGGTGGCCCCCTGTCACATGGATCAACTGCATAATTGGGATAGATGTAGATAAGCTTTCAGGCATCATAGTACCTTTCCTTGGGTCTCTTCTTTGGGCACCAACAAAGGGTGCTGGAATACCCCAAATCTTGTCTAAATCTATCCCAACTATTCTTGCATATCTATTAATCAAGCTTTTTGTCTGAAACAGCTGGAGTTGGTGCATTTATGCAATTCAAGTGCAAATTACTAAATTGCTGAACAGCAATATGAAACCCTATTTACACACCCCTCACATTGTGCAGTGGTGGATGACGTGGACTGACATAAAATTTAGTTTGATCTATTATGGAACAAAGCTGGGATTTTCAAAGGTGCCTAAAGTTGTTAGGTGTTGAAAGCCAATGGGAGTTCAACAGGAGTTGGATGCCCAACTCATTTAGATTTCTTTTCATTTTTTGTGTTGGACACATGCACCGAGAGACTCATGTACTTCTTAAGTGGTAAAATAATGGACATTTTTTCTTAAAATGTAGTGGTATATTAAAGGTTATCTTTCTGCAATGGCTAAGGGGCCATAAAGAGTCACTGTAACCAAAATGTTATACAAAGGTCTCTGGATAATGGAGTTTCTAAATTGTTTGTGCAATCTAAATTAAAAACATGAGCCTGGGAGAAATGTGATCAATTCAGAAACATATAAAACACATCATTCTGCAACCTGCTGAAGTCTAATCATTTTGAAAACTCTTCCAGCAATAATATGACACAACATGAATAACTCTGGTAAATAAAAACCACTGAAATTTCCCTAGAGTACATAAGCTTCAGCTGTAACAAATTATCAGAAGTACATTTGGAAGCACAGACTATTATGGCATTGGGGCTTGAATTAGTCTGATGCTGCAGCTGTCCCATATTGGCATTTATTTCTGACCCATCACAATAATAATAGGGACTTTTTTGCAACTCCCAGTAGATGCCCTAGAATTTTGCATCATGATGGAATAAATTCAAGAGCATTTAACAGACTTGCAGCCAGTAGTGAGGATGGGGGCACTGCAGAAAGTGTATATTTAGTGGGTAGCAGGTAGGTCCCCATGCAAGGAGCAATAGTAAAGATGGGGGATTTGCAGGACTTGAAGCCCATGATCTTGGGTGTGCTACATGTCTAGAAAATGGACATTCAGAGGATGTGGCAGGGGAAAATGAGGGTGAGAGAAGGGAGGAGGGATAGAGGAAGATGGAAGAAAGAGAGTGTGAAATTAGGGCTTGCCTGCACAGGGAAATTGCCCACAATAGCTCCCTGGGTGCTGCTCTAGAGTAACAGTCAATTTATTTCAGAATAATTAGTGTCCTCTATGGTTTTTTTTTTTAAATTCTGTGATAGCTATTCTCAATTTCCCCAAAGGAAAGAAACCGGTTTGGGGATGAGGGAGGAAGGCTTTCCTTCATGCACATGTATGTAAAAGGAAAATAAGCAATTGATAAGGACACTGGAGAAGTGTGAGAGGGAAAAGGGAGAGATGGGTGGGGGAGGGGGAGAAGATACCTATATCTGGGAGAATATTAGGGCCAGGGATAATGGGATGTACTATTCATATGAAGAAGGAGAAGGGAAAACAGTAAGTGAGGAGAAAATAAGACTGCTATGAAAGTGAAAGTGAGAGATTGAAGGAAAGAAACAAATAATAGAAGAAATGCAGTGAGAAGGAAGACAAAGGCAAGGACACATTCACAGCTGTCAGGTTAGAAATTATGATTATTTTTTCCTTATAATATGTTGTGCTGTATGCTACAGTATAATTTTGAATATTTTAGTAATGGAAGGAGTGGAAATAATAAACTTTAGGAGTCTGTGTATCTTCCAGTTTATTATAGCTAGAACTAGATGGGGAATTCAGTTGGATTGTGGCTTGGGAGGAGGAGTCATACCCATTGCAGAATGTAGGAATAGGGTGGCATTTTTTTGCATACTCTGAGACCTTTTTAAGCATTCTGCCAGTGCTCACTGTGCTCCGTGTTTTGCAATAGTGTGTATGTGTGTGTGTGTGTGTGTGTGTGCGCAGGATTACTGGGAAGAAAAAGGATCCACCTTATGAAAAGGTGAAAAGGTGTCTTTGCTTCCAGGCTTGCTAACATAAACCTAGTGAGGAGGGCTTTAAACTAGGTTCACCGGGGCTAGAGACAAAGCCCAGAGGAAAGTAAAGGGTCAGGAGACCTCTAATAAGGGGAGGCAATAGTGGAAGCCATAGCAATGTTCCCAGGCAGAAAATTAGGACAACTGGTAAGTGACTTGAAATATTTATATATTGAAACAAAAAGCATGAGGAATAAATGGGAAGCATTGGAGATTAATCATGGAATTAAGATAAACTTGGGATAACAAAGATGTGGTAGGATAGTTCATATTACTGTTATGAATGTGTAAACTGTGTTCAGAAAAGACAGGCGGGGGAAAAAGAAGGTGTTGCCCTATGTATAAAGAAGAAGTATGTGTGTTGTAAGGTGCAGTATGAAGTGGGAGGCAGGACTTCTGAGAACCTGGGTAAAGGTCAGAAGAGAGAGCAGAAGGTATCACAGTGGCCATCTGCTATAAGCCACCAAATGAGGAGGGAGAGGTGAATGAAGGCTTCTTTAAACACCTGATGGAAGTTTCCAAGCTGCACAACCTGCTTCTCATGAGGGACTTGAATTACCAGGACATTTGCTAGGAGAGAAACACAGCAGCACACAGTCAGTCTAGCAAATTCTTGGGGTGTGTTGGAGATAACCTTTTTGGTATTGGTGGTGAAGAGACCAACCAGGGGGAAAGCTCTCCTCAACTTGCTACATACAAACAGGGAAGAATTGGTTGAAATTCTGAAGGTGGCCGGTAATTTGGGTGACAGTGGGTGCATCTACACAAGACACTTTACTGCACAGTAGAGCAAATTACTGCACAATAAGTGCCCATGTCTACATGTGCAGATGCTTACTGTGCAGTAATTTTCTCTAATCATGAGTAAATTAGTTGCAGGCAGTCCTCAGACTTATGACACAACTGGTTCCTGAAAACCACATCTTAAGTCAAAACATAGTAACTCAGAACCAATTTTCTCATAAGAAACAATATTATAAATGGGAGATTAGTTCTTGAACCAAGCCCTGATACCCTATTTCCACCAAAAATACCCCAGAATTTTGTACTCGATCAATTATAGATGAGTAACATAGCAACATTAATGCATTTATATTGTAAATAGCAATCATATTGATTTGGAAGGACTTTGAGGTGATTTTGCTGGACTTTTTGAAGGGTTCTTGGCTGCAGTCTTCTCAGGAGTCTTGGCTGCAGGTTTTTCTGGAGTCTTGTCTGCTTTCTTAAAGAAAGTGTCCAAGGAAGTTTGGACAGATGTTCTCTAGGGAGATGAGTGACACAGCGAACTTGTTTGCTGGCATGTCATCACATTGGATCAAGTGCTGTAAAGTCAAAACTGACATCACAGAAATGAAACGGTGTCAATTTATAAATGTTATAAGCGTGAAACGTTGTAACTCAAAACATTGTAAGTCGAGGACTGCCAGTACTGTGCAGTAACTTATGTGTAGACACTGACTGGGAGCAAATTTGCTCCACCACTAGGGGGCCACCCTCAACCCCACCCCAGGGCCTCTCCAGCCCCAGGGGTGGGACAGCTCTTTGCCTGCCCCAGCCCCAGGCCCTTAAAAGCCTGCAGGGACGCTGGGGCTCTGGGGCCCCTGTGTGTCACTGCAGAGGACCCAGACCAGCCACAGCAGCTTGCCCAGGCCCTGGTGCTGGTCCTTGGCACTATGATACTTCACAGTTGCTAGGTCTGTGCCGTCATGTTGCACTGGGTGTTGCAAGCACCTGCCAGGCCCGGCAGCACCCTAGGATACCTGTAGCCAGCCTCTGATTACGGGGTCCCATTCCAGCTGGCCACCAGCAGCAGCCTGCCTAGACCCCACTGCTGGTGCCCAGCATACCCTTGCTGCATGCCCGCCTGCTTCATGCTGTACCCCTGTGCTGGGTGCTGTAGGCAGCTGCCCATAACCACCAATACCAGGACTGCCATGCGGAGGCCCAGCAGGTCATTGAGGGAGCCATAATGATGTCCTCCCCAAAGCCACACACTGTCCCCTGGGGCTGCAACTGGTCCTAGGAGGAGACTGCAGCCCTCATTGTGCTGTGGGGTGAGGCCAAGGTCCTCACGCAGTTTGTTCAGAGTAGGCGCTCCAGTGCATGCATTTTTGAGAGCCTGTCAGGCCACATGCAGGAGCACAGGTGGAACTGATTGGTATGCCAGTGCCACATAAAGGTCAAGGCCTTGTGGTCACTGTCATCAACCACAACTGTTTGTTGGGGGCTGCCTGCAAGTCCGTACCCTTTATGTGGCAGCTGGATGACATTTTCATGCCCTGGCTTGAGCCGTGCTGTCTACTCCAGCATAGGTGGCCTGCCTGAGCCTTCACTGCAGCCTGGCACCAGCAGTGATGCATCACCAGAGGAGGGCCTGCCAGCAGCTTGTCCTGCTGAGCTTCCCAGCCCTGGCCCCCTCCAGAAGTTCTGGGAGCCTGGGCCAGTGCCTGCCCAGCTCTGCATGCTCAGTCCTGCCCATGAGGCCAGGTTGGCCATGGCACTGCAGCTGCAACTCCACCCTGGAGAAGGCTCCTGCCCTGGCAGCTGGACACCATGATGCACCCCTGGACACTGCCGGGAGCTCTCACCCTGGGGAGTGAGAGGGTCTCTGTGAAGAGGAGGGGATGGGTTTTGTTGTTGGGGAGGGAGTGGGGAGAGGGTCTGTTTTTGTAAGAAGAATAAACTGCTTTTTGGAGAACTGCCTGCAGTGAGCGTGGTGCTGAAGGTTTGCGATAAGGTGGGAGTCTGTGCGTGGTGGTCCAGGCAGACTACAGTGAAGATTGAAAGAGGAGGTGGTCAGCCATCTTCTCTCTAACCCACTACCCTGGACACGGTGGTGGGTATATAGCTTGCCTGGGTCCTTCACCGGGGGGGGGGGGGGGGGTTCCCACTGCTGCTGCTGCTTCTGGTGCCAGGTGTCCTCTGCCTACTGCATCTCCTCTGCCCAGGTCTTGCTCCCCCTGGGCCTTGCAGATGTTATGCAGCATGCAGGCTGCAATGATGACCTGGAGCATGTTGGTCTCAGCGACCTCGAGGTGGGTGATGAGGGTGCACCAGTGTCTGTTGGGGCAGCTGAAGGCACATTCCACCAGGGTGTGGGTTTGGCCCAGGCACCAGTTGAAGTGTGCCTGGTGGGGTCCAGCTGACAGGGGTAGGGCTACATAAGCCAGGGGAGGAGCAGGTAGGTGGGGGTCCTCGATGAGGAGTGGTGGAACCACCACCACACCCAGCTGGAGGTCTTGCAGCCCCAGGATGAAGCACCCAGTCTCTACTAGGGCTCTCAGGGTGGAGTTGCAGAAGATGTGGGTGTCATGGGCATTGTCCGCCCAGCTGGTGCTCACATTCATGAAGGCACCTCAGTGGTTGATGACAGCCTGGAGCATGATGGAGTGGAAGCCCTGTCAGCCATAGTAGGGGCAGTTGCTGTGGGGCAGGCAGGTGACAGGGATGTGGGTTCTGTCCAGGGCCCCAATGCACTGGGGGAAGCTCAGGCCACAGAACTTTGTTTTCACCACCAGGGGCCTGTGCTCATGGAGCACAGTGTGCCTCAGCACATCCTGGAGTGCACTGCACACTTCCAGGATGGCCTCCCCAGCAGACACCTTGCCCATGTCAAAAAGATGGCTGATGTAGTGGAGGCTGATGGACGTGGCCAGCTTGAGCACGGAAATGTCCAGCTAGGTGTTTGTAGTGAAGGGCCTCCACATGGTGATGTCCTGCTGCTCCAGATGTGGGTAGAGCTGCTTCAGGAGCTCCTGGAAGGTGGCCTGGGTCATCTGAAAGGACTTGAGCCACTGCTCATCATCCCAGGTGGCCTGGATAATGTGTAGTTACCAATCCTGGTTGGCTGAGTGGGCCCAAAGGTGTGCATCCCAGGAGGGGTGGATGGCCTCACCCCTGGAGGCCCAGGAGGCTGTGGATGGCTCCAATGGTGGCGTCCGGGTGCACACTGTCAGCATCCCTGTTTGGATCTGGGCAGCAGCAGTGTGTCAGCAGGGGGCCTGGGATGCTGTGGGGAGCCAGGTGTCTGCCAGGTGGCCATGGGGCATGGTGAGTCCGCCAGAGTCCGCCCCCTGGAACTGCCAGCCACGAAACTGGAAGTGCCGGTAGAAATGTACTTTTGGTTTTGCAGGTTTCACTGCCGGTGGTCCGGGCTGAGCAACTGGCCACTGGGGGACCCCCCCCACACCTGGTCAGTGATTGGCCACTGGGGGACCTACCCATCCCCCAGACTTGGAAGGCACCAGTCATCCATGGAAGGCAGGCAGGCAGGAGAATAAGGACACTGGACTTCAGAAAAGCAAACTTTAACAAACTTGGGGAACTGGTGTACAGGATCCCTTGGGAGGCAAATCTGATGGGAAAACAAGTTCAGGAGAGATGGCAGTACTTTCAGGAGGTCATATTGAAGGTACAGGAGCAAGCTACCTAAAAGTGATGAAAGAATGAGAAGTGCAACAGGAGACTGGCCTGGTTAAACACCAATCTCTTTAATGACTTGCAGCTTAAAAAAGGAATCCTGTACAAAGTGGTCATAGTACTAGAGAATAGTATAAGAGTATTGCATGGGCACCTGCAGGGAGAAAATTGGGTATGATTTGAGATGCAGTTAGTTAGGGATGTAAAAGGCGAGTATGTCAGAAATAAGAGGAAGGCCAAAGAAAGTTTTAGTCTCCAGGGGTGGACCCAGAGGGGATGCACTGGTGCACTTGCACCTCTCTTTGATTTCTGGTCTAACTGAAGTTTAAAACCAACTGCCTGGTAGTGGCAGCAGCATTTCTAGTCAGGCTAGAATTGTAGTCAGTGCTGAGGGAGTCAACTGACTTCATGGCTTATTATAATATACCTGATCCCTTCTAAACTTCTCATTCCACAGGTGTCAATGACCCTCTCTTCTTTTAATGGTCTTGATGTTCTGCCAAACAAGCTATCCTTTATTCTGCAATTCTGCTGTCTCTTAGCTGGTCCTGGCAATACAACTTCTATTTCACAGCCGTAAAGACTACTTTTAACTCTTTCCAATGAAGTTACATTTGCTTTGGCTCCAATACAGCTTTAGGCCCCTACCATATTAGTAAAGCTTCTATTTATTTTTAACTGGAGAAAAATGTGTTGTCTCATGTGTGGTGATGATGCACCTCAGCATCTGCACTCCCTTTTAAAAATTCTAGATCTGTCCATGTAGGTCTCTTAATGAAGAAGGCAGTCTAGTACTGGATGATGCAGAGGAGGCTGAGTATCTAATAGCTTTTTTTACTTCAGTCTTCATGAATAATGCCAAGTACCAGATAATGAGATCAGTTGGCAGCAAAGATGGGAAAGAAAACAAACAGCTTAGAGTAGTGAAAGAACAGGTTAGAGCAGCAGTTCCCAAACTGGGGGTCATGACCTCAAATGGGGTCGCCACATCGGTGGATGGGGTTGCTGGGGTGGGGGGCTGTGGGTTGGGTGTGAGGGGCCAAGCTGAGGAAATGGAGTCATGCTGAGGAAACGGGGCCATAATGCTGAGGAAAAGTTTGGGAAGCACTGGGTTAGAGATTGCTTAGAGAAGCTAGATGTTGAATCAGCAGGGCCAGATGGAGGATATCCTACTGAAGGAAATGGGTGAGGTAATTTCAGAGCCATTTGTGAGGTTTCAGATGACTGGAAAAGGGCAAATATAACGCCCATTTTGGAGAAAGGGAGGAAGGAGGATCCAGAGAATTATGGACCAGTCAGTCTGACCTCAGTACCTGGAAAGATCACAGGGCAGGTCATCAAACCTGAAAGACAGCAAGTGGATTGGGAACACCTGACATGTATTCACCAAGACTGTGCAACTTTATTTTCTTCTATAATAAAGTGACAGGTTCTCTGTTTTAGGGGAGAGCAGTGGATCTGATACACCTTGAATTTAGCAAGGCTTTTGACATTGTCTCCCAAGACTCTGAGAAGAGGTATCAAGTGGGGTTCCCCTGGGTCTAATATTGATTTGGATGATGGGATTGAGTACACACTTAGCAAGTTTGTATGTAAAATATTGTTGGGTGGAGTTGCAGGGCTGGGATCCAGAATGAACTAAAAAAACTGGAGAGATTTTCTGTAGTCAATCAGATGAGATTCAATAAGGACAAGTACAAAATCCTACGCTTGGGACAGAATAATTGCAGGTACAAATACAGGCTCGGGAATGTCTGGTTAGACTGCATGCAATACGGTGTAGAAAAGGACTGGGGGGCTACAGTGGACCATAAGTTGAATATAAGCCAACAATTTGCTCTTGTTGCTTAAAAAAAACAAAAAACAGCCCCGTCCCTCTCCCCCCCGTTACGCCTCAGCTCTGTATTCTTGGGCAACCCTGGCACAGGATGCAGTCTGTCTGACTCACAAAGGACTCCCCCCCCCCCCCCCCCCACCTAAACGAAACTGATTAAGATGCAGTGAGAGACGCACCTAAAACTCTCCAGATAAGGGTGATAAGAGTGAACAACTGCCCTCGGTCTCATCTGCATCTGAGATGGAACCAGATGACCATTCATTTACATGAGAGATGGAAAACAGAAAGCCTGAAGCAGAGACTGCAGTGAATTCTGGGACCAGAGAAGCAGGAGAGCGCTGCATGATGGGGAATCTGTGCTTCCAATGTTAATTAACCCATGTTCACACACACCCAGCTCAGCATTTATCAGACCAGTTCTAATCTGGATTTGCTAAGGACTTCCCCCCCCCCCCAGACACACACACACACACACACACAGCTCTAAGTTTAATAGGCATCTCGGGCCGTACATTCCCCGGTCCCACTATGGGAGGCCTATTTAAACTTGATTGACTAAAACTCGGTTGCCGGGTTAGGGAATGCTGAGGCAAGAGACCGAGTCAGAGGGGGTATGGGCAACATTTGAACAATGGTTAAGGGTTCATCACAGCATCCAGCCTGCTGGAGCCCTAATCCCAGGTGTTGTCGTATCTTTCCCGAGACGACTGGTGGGAGTCCTCTCCACAAAAGGTTATGAGCACCCCAATAATTGCTTTAAGTCTGTTAAAAGACTATAGTAAAATCTGGAAAAGTCATGCTAAGCTGAGGCTTGTGCACAACAAGTAAAAATCCAAAATCCTGATACTGCAAGCTATCTATTGTTCCTGAAGAAACCATGAGATATCCCATCAGGATATCTGCCATCCATAGGAATCTCAAGCTGGCTCCCAAGTATTTGGGTTACTCCCTAATCTTAAGTGTTTCCTGATTATCAATCAGTTTCCTGAGATGGTCCAAACCAGATAACCCCTTGTCAATATAAAAGACAATGATTTACACTACTGAGGGTGCTTCAAAGCAACTGAACTGAGGGTATAAAAATGTGTAAGTGTGTGTGCTTAAAAGAAAAAAAGAAAGAAGAAGAAGAAGCAGGAGGAAGGAGAAAGAAAGAAGAAGAAAAAAACTCCTGTGCTGACACCATCCCCTGTTGTTCTTGGGACGCTGGAAGAACAGATCGTCTCTCTCTTCAAGGATTGTGCTACGGACTGTGCCTGTCAGCTTTGCAGCCTGGGTACCGTGGACTTGGTGAGATTCCCAGCATTCTCTCTTCTTTCTAGGCATAAACTTCTGAACCTGAACTGTATTAGTTAAGCTTGAGCTAAGTTTCCCCAAATACTTAGTGAAACCAGGGTAGTATTGTCATTGTTTGTGTTTGTTTTTCTTTTGCATGTCTATTACTACTAGTACTATTATATATTTCATATGCTTAGCAATAAATAACTTTTATAGGCAAACTGGTAGTAATTGGGTATATTTTTCCTTCTCTGCTTCTTTTTCCTCCTGTGCTCTGCAGCAACGCTTCTTTTACCTATGCTAAAGATCCCTGTGAAGCCTAAATTATTGTGGGGTCTGCTCATCAAGAGGCCAAAGATTGGGACGTGCTGAGTTTGAAACACATAAGGGGATCAGCTTGTACAGGCTGATTGACCCAGTTTGACTCAGACGTGCCCTTATGAACTGAATGCTGGCCCATGAGGGTGTCAGCTGGACACCCAGCCGGATTCGGAGGGATTCTGTTTACCTTTGTGCTTGTGTCTGACTGCATTTTATTGTTGCTCTTATGAATTGATTCTTGGCATATGAGGGTGTCAGCCTGTCCATGCTGATCAGCCCGGCCAGATCAGGCGTGTCACGTTAATTTGTGTGTGTTTGTGTGTATGACTGATTTGGTGACTGGAGGAACCCAGTCCCATTGAGATTGAGTCCTGCAAGATAGCTCCACTGGGGGTGAGGGCTTGCAGAAGGGAGAAATACAGCTCCATATAGTAACACAAGCAGCACATTGACAGAATCACCAAGACCCTAGAAACTATCCCTAATAAATGAGCACACCCCAAAGTAATGGGCAAATTTGGTAACACCCCCTCCCAAACAACAGCTTAGTGGGTTGTATTAACAGGGGAGTTGCTTGCTAATTGAGGGAAGTGATTCTACTGCTCTATTCAGCCATGGTGAGGCCTCACTTAGAGTATGGTGTCAGTTTTGGGTCTTTCATTGAAAGAAGGGATCTCTCATTGTTTCAAATAGACTACACTCTGCTTTGTTCGTATGGTTTTGTGTGTGTGAGATCCTTAAAAAAGAATCTTTCTTAGACACAAAAGTTGTAAACAAAAGTTACTTTATTGTTTGCATACTGGACACATTGTTTCGCAGTGGTAGTTAATATTTGCACATTTAATTCCCTTAGACATTTATTCAAAGACCAGCTATATTTAAGGACACATGCTAAACAGTTTGAAACAGGGTCACACCAAATTCTAGCTTATGGAAATATTCACTGTTTGTGAGTTATTCTGTGTGTTTAGTCCTACTTCAGTTTGTGATGTGTCTGAAAATAAACACTGGTGTTTTTTGTGCTTTATACCAGTAATTGTTTGAACAGTTTATTAGACACAAGTCTAGTTTATGGGTTGTTCAAGGCTGTTCTGTACATTCATACCCACCTACTGGGTGTGTCTACACAAGATGCTTTACTGCACAGTAGAGCAGTTTACTGCACATTAGCATGTGCATTTACATGTTGCATTTACACACTTACTGCACAGTAAACTGCTCTAATAGGAAGTACATTTCAGTAGTTACTGCACAGTAGCGCTCGTATAGATGCCTGACCAGAAGCAAATCTGCTCCCAGTCAGCTGGCCAGCAGGGGGTGGGAGAATGTTCCCTGCCCCTGGGAGCCACCTGATGCTGGGGTGGGTTCCACCTCCAGAGCTTGGATGGGGACTATATCCCCCTGCTCTGGCAGGAGGGAGCTCCAAGGCCCCCACTCCAAGATCACGAGTGGTGGCTGGAAGATCCTTATCTCCCAGCCCCCACTTTACCATTGCGATCAGGGAACGGGGGCTAGAAGATCCTTATCTCCCAGCCCAGGCTCTATGGTCACAGGGCTCAAGCTGAGAGAGAAGAGTCTCCCAGCCTGAGCCCCGCGACAGTAGAGCAGGGGTGGGCAAAATGCGGCCTGCGGGCCAGATGTGGCCCACCAGGCCATTCTATCTGGCCCATGGGGCCCCTACAAAATTTAGAAAATTAATATTTATCTGCCCCTGGCTGCCTGTCATGCAGCCCTCAATGGCTTGCCAAAACTCAATAAGCGGCCCTCTGCCCAAAATAATTGCCTGCCCCTGCTGTGCCACAGCATGGGCTGCGAGATAAGGATCTCCCAACACTGGCCCCACAACCATGGAGCTGGAGCTAGGAGATAAGGATCTTCTAGCTCCCACTCCCCAATTGCAGAGCGGGGGCTGAGGAACCTGTTCCCTGCCCGGTTCTGTGATCACAGAGCTGGGCATGGAACTGGCTCTTCTGCCCCTGTCCTGTGATCATGGCGTAGGGCTTGGAAAGAGCTGCAGAGGAGGAACAGGTCCCAACCCTGCGGGTCTTTCCACGTCTCCTGCCCTGATAGGGGATTTGGAGCCAAGAGCTCCCTGCTGCTAGGGCAGGGGGACATTGTCCCTGCTCCAGCAGCAGGCAGCTCCCCAGGGGCAGGGAGTAATGTTTCAGCCTGGCTAGGAGACAGCTGTCTCTTGGTTTGGTGCTTCATCCCAGCCCCTGGGCTAACACCCAGGGGGAGCCTAGAGTTCCTTGGTGGCAGTAGGGGCTCATTGCAAGACCTGAGGAAGTGGGAGAAATTTGATGCCATTAGCAGCAAATCTGCTTCCGCTTTCCTACATGTGTAGATGCCTGTCCAGGAGTGTTTACTCATGAGTAAACTGCTCCCAGATCTAATGCATGTGTAGACACTCCCACTGTCTTTCCCCTGATTAGATCACTGAAGCTGTTTAAACAGGGGGAAAACAATTAAGTAAAAAATAACAAGTGAATGTTCTTGTTAACAAGTGTGTATAGGCAGTTCGGGGTGGGGGGGGGGTGGGAGTCATTTGCCAAACATCTATGATTTCCACTGGGACTTAGTCATGTCTGTCACTCAGACCCTATGGAAAATAATTCCATGCTCACAATAAATGCAGGGTTAAATCCTCAGCAAATGTGTAGTGGTGGAGCTCCACTGAAGTATATAGAACTATGCTTATTTACACCGGATGAAAATTCTTAGTTAAACTACTAACAAACCTTAAAAAGCAGCTGAAATGCTGACTTTACAGTGGATCTCTCTCTTTAGAAATAATATCATCTTTCAGCACATACACTGCAGAAAATTCCATCCATGACAAGACAAAGGGCTAGATGTTGAACCAAAATAAATGGATGTAACTCCACTGAAAACAGCTGAGCTACACCAATTTACTTCAGATAAGGATCTGGCACAAAATCGCCTACCTGTTAATCTCAAAATAACACCCAGTCCAACCAAAGGATACTCACTGATTTTTTTTTCCTGTCTAGAATAGTACAATTCTTTTACAAGGTACTAGAGCCATCATTTAATGCCTTCTAAGAATAATCTTACAATCCTGATGATAGAAACTATATGTTCACAGTTGTACATGATGAAAATGTTGTCTATTCCCTACTCACAAGATTGGAATTTCTTCTTTAAGGAGTTCTACTAAGAGAAGAGTTCATCATTTGAGTGACTTTTGTAAAACTTCAAAAAATAAACCAATATTTTAACTTGGTTTCTGCAGATGCAACATCTAAAATGAAAATTACAGTAATTAGGGCTCATATTTATTTTCGCTGATGTCTGTTTAGATACCATTTCTATGCAAACAGAATCAATCCTAGGCTTTACATTCACTGATCCTTGCTGTTGTCATAGAGACAAAGATTTTTATATAGCTCTAAGGAAGGTGTTACCTTCCCCCCCCTCCGATGTGTGCAATAGATGGGAGATGAAGAAAAACTATAAAATCACACATTTGATAATTTGTTAGCTGATATTCAATTTAAAGTGGATGAAGTTATTAAAGATTAATTTATTTGAAAGAAAAAACAGCCCCCTGAACTTTGTATTTATCTTTTTCAGTTATAATATTCCCCCCCCCCCAAAAAAAAAAAAAAAAAAAAAAAAAAAAGGATATAAGGGATGGAGGACACACTGGGTAAGAAACAAGGCAGATATGCACGTTATGATGCTAGATTAGTTGTGGCAAACAATTACAGACTAAATACATGTTAGGTTAAATTGGAATGAACAAGTGTGATGCAAATGGGTTCTGTACTTTCTAAAGACAGAAAATTCTTTCATCTTTGAGACCACAAAAATGTGCCTGTACTAAACTCATTTGCCTAATATCCAGCTCTTGCTCTTGTCCATTTCTAGAGTTGCAACAGCTATGTTCAAGGGTTGGTTGATGGCTCTACCTATCTGTAATTCCACTGTATGAGTTCTGTCTTATGGTGAAGATAGAGGATGTAAAATTTAGACATGGTGTATGAATAAGATACACTTAAATGTCCAGGATGCTTTAGAAAGAAAGAGCCTACCTCCTGATTATCCAACACTTGGAAAAGGCCTAAGAATCACCTTAAATCCTTTTCAGAATGGACTGTTCTCTTTAGAACATTTTATTTAATTTTCTATTTTCACTATAGTAAGCCTGGGGCATATAGAAATTAAATAATATCCTTTTAAATATTCTGTTTTAGAAGCTGTCAGAAATAATTTAGACCAGTGGTGTGTATATATATAGATAGTTAGGTTATGACTATTTTCAGTGAGCACACTTGTCTAGGTCTTGCTGTGCTGGTGCGGTTCCATCTTATTATGTTTGCTGCGTAAAAATCGGATACCACAGTTGTAGATGAGGGTGAGATTCTAATTCAGGAACACAGTGAAAAAGAGTGACTGCTAAATGGAAATGCACTACAAAGGAGACCACAGCTTGACACAATGGGCTTGTAAGTAAACTGCCCATTTAAGTGAAAAAAAAAAAGTTACAAATGTGTGGCTGCTTGGGGATAATGGACTTGGCTCAGTACAGAAAGGGAGAGACTGGAACAGCATATAATAGCTAGTTGTGCTACTGATGAGAAAAAGGTGGAGGTTTTACTGAGTGTAATAGTCTAAAATGCATAACCTGATGCTTGGTTTAACAGCTTATATTAAAACAGCAGACAAACATTTGCTCACTAGAACTCAGCCATAGCAACTTTGCATATTGTATATATTCAGTAAACACAGTTATTTGGACCCTACTGTGCCTGTATATCTGCTTCGTGTTTTGTTTTGTAAAGAGCAAAGTATACAACCCCCGCATTAATAGTAGGGGAATTGGGAGAGAATATAATGTATATAAAAATAAAAAAACTTAGTGGTACATAGTAATTTTCACTTGAGAACAGTTAGCTTCCAACACTTGTTCAACATCCTTTTTGTTTAGTTTCCATTGTATTTGCCAATAGTATGAAAGTCAGGTGTTTTGCTTTGCAGCAGAGTAGATTAATGTCTTTCAGATTTTGTTCTCAGAAGATTTAAGCTCTTCAAGACTGCTTTGAGTTTTGGTCCCAGGAAACATCAAAACAAATCTTAGTGAAGAACCTCAACATTCACATCTTCCCTGCTCCTACCCCACTCACACCTTAAATTATTACATCCCTAACTCAGGTATGGGGAGCATGAAAGGGATTCTGAGTCATTTTTAGTTATATCTGTTGCTTGCATCTATCCCTATCCAATGGCTGGATGTAGTCAGCAGGTTTGTCTTGCTAGTATTGGGGAGCAGAGAGAGAACGAGTATAATCAGATGTAGGGTTAGTGGTCTACACGGATTTTGCTGGGGTCTGCAGGCATTGGTCCTTGTGGAGCTGAACTGACAAGAGGGAAGGATAGGTTACTAAAGAGGAGCCAATCCCTTCTGCACCAGGAGGCTTCTTTATCTACCAGGTCTTTTGTTCAGACCTTATGGGAAGCATCTCCAGGTAGTCATAGTTCCTGTGGAAGTGCAGAGTGATAATGAATGGATTTTTTACTCTGTTGTAAATGTTTTCTTCAGAACAGTAACAGACAGAATCTTATATGATGTATCCTTGGATCAAACTTTTCTATGTCTATATGATTTCTAGAATTACTAAGCAATCATTTATGAATAACTGGATGTATCAAGTATTGTATCAAAGATATTGTGGTGGTGGTGGTGGGGGGGAAATTATCCTTTTTTTTTACAGCTAATCCAACACTGTTGATTTTAAAAAAGGGTCATTGAGAGCAGCTTTTTGGCCAGTGATTTGGTTTGATCCAGATCATTCAAGGTGGGATCTGGACACTTCTTTTTTTAATCAGAAGAGAGAATATAGAATATATATATTTCATCCTTGAGATTATTGTATATATATTTATATTTATAGAGCCTCTGAGAACACATCTCACTATTGAAAGTAAGGGAAAAAGTGAAATTCAGGGCTGTGAGCTAAGTAGCGCACAAGTGCCAGGCTGTGGAGTGGGTGAGGTGTGATGTGGCACCAATCCAACAAGCATTCCAATCAGAACTGGGAATCAGAGTATTTCCAAAACCCACTTGTGCAGTAGAACCCAGACCATTCATATCAGTGGAGTTTGCCATCCTGCTTAATTCACAGCAGGATGCCAAGTTAGAGAGCAACCATTCAGCTGTTTGCCATGGATTTTACTTCAAAGGTTGCCATTGCTCTGATCAGAAGGAGCTCCTCAGTGCTCCTGTACAGCTGATTAGAGAAGCAGGCTCCTTTGAAATAAGTAGCAGCATACAGCTGGAACAGACAACACACAGCTGTTTGCTGTGGCTCTGTATACCCACTCATTCTTTGCAAACCCTCATCTTCACAACAGGGGTTAGGAGCCTAAGCCTGTGAAGAACCTGGGTTTTGTTATGCTAGTTTTTCCATCTGCTTCTGATGCTGCAGTGGCTCTTGTGATCATTGATCCACTTCCCCACTCTGCAGGTACTAAAGACACAGTGGGAAAGGAAGTGCCAGTCACATTGAATGCTATTGAGCCCATTCAGTTCTGATGGGCTGTCCTCCAGAATAGGGAAGAAGATGAGAGGAAATACAGACCAATTTTAGTGGAACTATCCAGGAGAGAAAGGACTAATATGAATTCATACTTCTTGCAGAGTGCTGGAGAAGGAAGGAAAGAGAAGGTCAGAGGTAGTGTCATGCCCAGAGAATTCCAAGAACCTGTTCAGTTTACTAACAATTTGCATGAAAATGGAAAACACCAGGCACTGCTGTGCAAGGGCCATGTTGAAGAAATCCTGTTAAGTTCACACGAAGATAACTGGAGAGGTAACTAGGGAAGACAGCTGGGCTGAACTTTATTCCTTCGGTCACATATTTTAACACCATTCCTTTTTATATCACTAATGCTTCAGGCTGTCAGCATCAAGACAGTATTTAAGTATATATTTATAGTGAAGGTTGATCTGTATTACTAGTGTTTACAAATAAGATGATGAGACTAGGGTATGATCAGTAGACTGGTGCAGGCTCACATGGGTAGAGTTTTGTGATTTGGTTTTAGTTTTTTAAGTTGGGGTGGCCAACCTTCTTGTCAAGCGTGCCACAGGTTACCATATGTCCAAAATATAAGATAATGAGACTCTAATCAATCACTGCTGTCACCTAGTTCTATGAATCCCATCAACACTTGGATCTGGCAACACTGAATTTGTCAGCATCTATCCCTGCAGCTCCTGTGGGGCCAAACCCGTGAGCCAGCACCAACCTCCTGACTGCTGTGCCGTCCACAAGTGCTGCCCTGACTCCTGTCACTAGTATCCCATTTAACTTTGTACGCAGGGTTCATGTGCCAAACAGGCTGCCTGCCCCACTTGCGGCATGTGTGCCACAGGTTGGCCACCGCTGGTCTAAATTAATCCTAGGAATTGATAGAAAGATTGGCTGTAACACTTTCCTGACCATTTGGAATACAAAAGACAGTTTCTGCCAGGACAGAAAAAATACAGAACATTCGGATAATTGTGATATTTGTAACTGCTTGTGAAGATGATTTGCTATGAATCTGTATGATTTCAAGAGTGGTTCAAAATTTTATATAGGTGTACTTCAATTATCTCTCTTTTTTCCTCAAAAAAGACTTGGTTTGGGGTTATTGCAAGGTCTTAGCCCTGAAATCTGGATATAGAATATTTTAATGTCAGAGATGTGCCTGAGTCAAAACCCACAACCACATTTTGTGGCTTGGTTTCATTGCTGTTTAAAATGAACTGATGAGGTAAAAATAATCTTCATGCCTAGATGTTAACATACAATGTCATTTCAAAATTACATACTTCCAAAGGCTTTGTTCACTTGTCTATATCAAAATAATATAACAAAACACACATTTAAAAAGAAAAAAGCCTCTGATCATCTAAAGAACTATATAAGCCTTATTATACAGTATAAATTAAAGCACATTATTTTTTTCCTCATAATGCATCAGAGAGAAACATTTTGAATTCACAGTGTTTATTTGTATGACTGAAAACTACACCCTGGAGTTTTCTTTTCTTATTTATCCAATGCTCTATTTTATGTCTTCCGGTGTGATGACTGCATGCTCTTGCCTTTGTGAGTCTTTTCACAGACTTCAGATCAGTCCCTTTATGAAAACAAGTTAGATTTTAATAGCTGTCCCTGAAACAAACCCTGGATTCAAATAGCTCTAGTTTTGCTGGGAAGATTCAGTATCTGAATATGGACTGAATATCAATTCTCCTTTATGGCCCTATCTTTCATCTTCGCTAAACTACTAATAAGGTACATTCCCAGATGTGTTAGACTGTCACAGAACCATTCATCTGAGGTCCTGACATCCTATCACAGGGGATGGGATCACAAAAAGCACAGAAAGACGGAGCAGTGTGAACACGCATCTGAATTCAAGTAGTGCATTTCAGAACAATTAGAGAATGTCAGCTTCAATATACACTCAGGACATTCATTCTCTAAGGACAAATATGTTTATTTCTTTAGGTGCAACTAATCCTGCTCTGGTTTCCAGAGATTAAAACAAAAAGATGACGGAAAAGAAAACTCCTTGCAATATTGTAGCTTGACTTACTGCATGAAACAGGATCTAATATTGCAGCGATGTAAACTGTTCATTGGACTAACCAAGATAAATCACGCAGCAAACTTTTTTCTAAATTGAACGTGGTGTCCTGTTATCTTTTACAGAAGCAATTTGTTGAGCTGACAAATCCAAAAGCAAGCAGCACCCATGGAAAAAATATGTAGTACAAATGGAGATTCCTTAGACTGTATTATGCAAGAGGGAATACAATGAGGTATGCAATTACTGGCCCTCTGCTAACAGTGTAAGGCAGGGGATTTCAACCTTTTTGGATTAGTGTACTCCTGGCAGCTGGACATGGAGCAGAGTGGGGGGTGAGGTAGCACCAGGCTCTATGTAGAGCGGTGGCAGCCACCCCGTGTGTCCTTCCCCCACCCCAGGCGGGTGCGTGGTGCCTGCATGACAGCATGGGATGGTGCATGGTGGTGCTCCGTCCCCATCTGCTTGCGCATACCCCCTAGGGCCTTCTAACGTACCCCCAGGGGTACACATACCCCCAGTTGACAACCCCTGCTGTAAGGTACTCAGCCTAACTGACACTCTGCTGGTCGTTTCCGGTATTCCACCTTCCTGATACTCTTTTAGCAGCGTAAGGTACTCAGTGTTCCTGGCTAGGTACAGATATTCAAAAAGACTGAGACAGAATCAAACTAATCTACTGTGCAGTAAAGCATCACCATCTACACATGCAGGCTCTTACTGGCCACATCTACACAAGACACTGACTGTGCAGTAGCTCGTTACTACTGGACAGTAGCACCGCATGGTACGAAGCATGATACGTTGCTACTGTGCAGTCAGCATCACCAGAAAGCAGTTTGGTGATGCTACTGTGCAATAACTCCCATTACTTTGTAGTCATTTAGGACTTGTGCATGCAAGTACTAAATGACTGTGCAGTAACAACTATGCAGTCAGTGTCTCATGTAGACTCAGCCACTGTACAGTAAATTTATTACCTGTATTTGCTACCTGCATAGTAAAGCCAAATAGCATTAATTGCATGTGCCCTCCCAGTACTTTAAGGTACTCGGCCTTACTGCTACTCTGTCTTACTGATGCTCTTTCGGCCGTGTAACCTACTCTACCTTCCTCATGCTCTGCTAGTATTTTAAGTCTGAACAGCCTTTCTGCCCTTCTGGTCCTGCAAGGTACCCACCCTGGCTGCTGCTCTGTGGGCAGCATGGGGCATCAGCCCCTGGAGCGACCTCGCTGCGCTCACAGTCCAAGGTTTAGCTGGCCCCCCTTCCCCCCTCACTGTGCACCCACCTCAGGGCAGATACCATGCTCCCTGCCCACTGCTCCCCTTGCCTCCCATATCACAGTTTGTGTGTCCCCTGCCCTGCCAGCAGGGGTACTTGAGGGCCGGAGTTCCCACCTTGGCTTACTAGAGGTACCCCTACCCAGCAGCTCTACCACTTCTCTTCCAGGAGCACCCCCAGCCCAGCTGGCCCAGCACTCTGCCTCGTGGGCACATGCTGTGCCCTGTTCCCCCTTCCCCGGGTACTCACAGGTGGCTAGGGGCAGGCAGCACACTCCATGGCCAATAATGCAGCTCAGGGCCCCATGGGTGCAGTTGCAGGTGGCAGGGCAGTGGGCACAGGGCACCGTGGGCACAGGCAGCAGCAGAAGCAGCAGCAGCAGGAACATCCTGGTGCAAGGCTCTCTCATGCTCCCACCTGGGGGCTGTGGGCACTGCTCACCGCTGCCTGCCCACCCTTTCCTTCTGTGCTCACCTGAGTGGCTCAGGTATCTGCCACCCCTTCGGTGGGTGCTTCACACCATGCCCCCTGCCCCGCAACCCACTCCCATCACCTCAGCACCTGGGAGTCTGTCTACGCAGGTCCCTTGGACCCCTCTGGAGATCCAGGTCCTTCTTGCCCACACCTCTTCTTCCTCCTTCACAACCCTGAGCTGCCTTAGTGATCCCTCCACCCCACAACAGGGCTTGCCACTGGGCTCTGGCTGCTGCCTCCGAATTCCAGCATCTCTTCCCTGGAGGGAGTTACCCCCTACTCAGCATCTCTGTGCCATCTCCTCAGTGCACAGGCACAGCGTTGGTGATGTAGCAAGCCCCAGGTGCTTCTGGAGTAGCTCTGTTTTAGGCAGGGGAAATCTTCCCTATGTATCTTGTGCCCTTCCAAAGTGTGGAGAATGAAGGGGTAGGGAGAAGACAGCTCCAGGCAGTACAAAGGCAGGTCCACCCAGTGTGACCTTAACTCTGCCCTTGCAGCTAGCATGGTACAGAGCAGTTTGGGAATGGGGCAGGGGACCATCACTGGGCAGACTCTACCAGCTGGAGGGTCTAGGAGCCTCCTTTGAGGTATTCCCAGCAACTTGGGCCATCTGTGGTAAAGTTGATCTCAGTTGAAAAAAGGCCACAGCAGCAAGAAAAATGTGCATTCCCCCTCTCCCCCAACTTCTAGTCACTGACAAAAAATGATGGCTCTCCAGGCATGATGCAAAACCCCTTGAAGTCAAACTCCTAACAATTTTTTTGCTATTGTCAGAGGTCAAAACTTTAGTAGGGCCCTCAGTCTCTCCTGCTGTCTGTGTATGCTAGTTTCTGGGCTTGTCTGCACCACAGCAGTGGGGCCTGGGAAGGACAAGGTAAACATGCCCCAACCACGTCTGCCAGCATGCTTCAAACCTGGGAAACCAGTGCGTATCTGCCCTGTGCCAGCTTTTGAGACCTGGGGATTGAACCTTATGGCTGGGGCTTGGTTGAAGCATGCTCAGCTCTGTCCTCACGGGGATCTACTGCCACTGTGATGCTGTTAAGCTGTCTGAGGCCTTTGTTTTCCTTGTGTCAAATATACTTGTTACAGAGATGGTGCATCTACACGTAGCTCTATGGTAACGTTGATACTGCGCTGTGCTTTAGTGCTTCCTTTTGGAAGTATTAAAGCATAGTGCAGTAACCAGCTGTATGCATGGCGCATAGTTATTTTTAGCAGCTATTTCGCTGTAGCAGTGTGCTATAACAGGAGAGTGTGCCGCTGCAGTGAAGTAGCTGCTTGTCATATGTAGACACCTGTGGACATTATGGTGCTGTAGCATGTCACTATTGCGATGTAGCATCATATGTAGACACACCCAGTGTTAGGGGCTCATGTTTGGCTCACAACATGTAGGGCTGAGAAGGCATTCCTGTTGACTGGATTACCATCCTATGGCTTTTTTGAAATTACAGGGGCTGATACTGGATGACCTCTCTATTCTTGAACTCACATCTAGACAAATCTCCCAAATACATTGCAACAGAAGCAGGAGAAACACCAGCCCACCAACTGTCAGGGCCAACTGAGTAGAGACACTTGGAGGGGCTGGATGTGTTTAAATCAGTGGGACTGGATGAGCTCCATCCAAACGTGCTGAAAGAATTGGTCAGTGTCATAGCAGAGCCACTGGCATGACTGTTTGAATACTCATGGTGCTCAGGTGAGGTCCCAGAGGACTGGAAAAGGGCCAATGTGGTCCCTATTTCAAGAAGGGGAGGAAGGAGGATCCAGGTAACTATAGACCAGTTAGTCTCACCTCTATCCTTGGGAAAACCCTTAAAAAATTTATCAAGGATTACATTTGTAGGAGTCCAGCGGGTAATATAATGCTGAAGGGCAACCAGCATGAGTTCATAGCAGGTAGATCCTGCCTGACTAAGCGTGTTTCTTTCTATGATCAGGTCACTAAATGCTTAGATGCAGGAGTCAAGGTAGATGTCATGTACTTGGACTTTAAGAAGGCCTTCGACACGATATCCCATCCTATTCTTATAAACAATTAGAACGGCTGTGCCATAGTTGATTATACAGTCATGTGGGTGGCAAATTGGCTTAAGGGTCATACCCAGAGAGTGGTGGTGGACAGGTTGATATTGACTTTGAAAGATGTAGGCAGTGGGGTCCTCCAAGGCTCAGTCCTTGGGCCAGTGCTGTTCAATATCTTCAGCAGCAGCCTGGATGAGGGTGTGGAGAGCACTCTGTCCAAATTCGCAGATGACACTAAATTATGGGGCAAAGCAAACACACTGATGGGAAGAGACCAAATCCATGCAGGCCTGGACAGATTAGAGAAGTGGGCAGAGAACAAGAGGATGCAGTTCAACAAGGACAAGTGCAAGGTGCTGCACCAAGGGAGAGGAAGTCACAAGCACACCTATAGGCTGGGCGATGACCTTCTCAGAAGCACAGTGGGAGAAAGAGATCTCGGAGTTGTTGTAGACTCCAAAATGAATATGAGTTATCAAAGTGATGAAGTAATTATCAGAGCTAACCGCACTTCATCATGCATTAGTAGGTTCACCACAAACAGGTCCAAGGAGGTGATGCTCCCCCCCATGCAGCACTGGTCAGGCCGCAGCTGGAGTACTGCATCCAGTTCTGGTCACCGCAATTCAAGAAGTATGTGGACAACCTTGAGAGGGTCCAGAGAAGGGCTACTAGTATGGTTAGAGGCCTGCAGGGAAGGCCTGATGAGGAAAGGCTCAGGGACCTGGACCTTTCCAGCCTCCACAAGGGAAGGCTGAGAGGGGATCTGGTGGCAGTACACAAATTCACTGGGGGAGGAGGGGGACGGGCAGCAGGGAATAGGAGATGCTCTGTTTACCAGAGCATCCCTTGGAATAAACGGAACAATGGACACGACCTGATAGAGAGTAGATTTAGGCTGGACATCAGAAAGAACTTCTTCACAGTAAGGGTTGCCAGAATCTGGAATGGGCTTCCAAGGGAGGTGGTGCTCTCCCCTACCTTGGGGGTCTTCAAGAAGAGACTGGACAAGCACCTGTCTGGGGTCATCTGATCCCAGCGCTCTTTCCTGCCTAGGGCAGGTGCTCAGACTTGATGATCCATTGAGGCCCCTTCCGACCCTAGCATCTATGAATCTATGATAACAGGTGCGTTTTTTGCAGTTCTCTGTTCCAAATAGGACTTTTGCCATTGACTTCCGTGGGTTTGCACAAGGATAGTGCTATCATTAAAACACTTTGCACACGTTTATTAATCTATCTATTTCTAAGGAGTGGTGTCTCATTTTCCATTGCATTCTACCTAGATTAGTCATTTACACTAGTGCAAAATGTATGTTAAATGCTATGAAATCAGGCCACCTTCTACAAGTGTAAACAACTAAACACAATGCAAAACAGTGGACAATCAGGGCCCTGGGAACACAGATTTTTCCATCATTCAATCTTTTTTTCATTTGTGTGTGTGGAAAATATTTAAGGGTTGCATTTTTTCCTAGCAAGATAAATGTGTATTGTGCAAATTGCCTCATCATTAAGTGGCAAGTCCTGAGATACAAATGTCTTCGCATTGCAGTTCCTTATGGTTCCGTGAAAGCTTGGTACATCATTGGTGAAAGATTACAATTTGCCTGCTGAGCAATCAAAAGACAGGCAGTTTAGCAGGCATGTTGCTTTACGATCAGTCATACTGTTTGCATAAAAGAAATAGATGGTAATTTCAAAGTTACTTATTTTCACTATGATTCATTTGTTTTATAAATCATCATTTCCAGCATAGGTGGTTTTCTTTTTCCCACCATATCTTTGTAGCACTTTGAATCAATTCCTTTTCATGGGCTGGAACCCCATTGGGCCAGGCGCTGAACAAATGCAGAACAAAAAAGACAGCCCTTAAGGAGAGTTTACAATCAAAATAGGAGACGAGATACAACAGCAGATAAAGGATCCCTAGGAAACAATGAGACAATGTTAAACAGCCTGATACGGGGTGGTCTTTGGATGGCAGGAACTCTCAAAGGAGAATTTTAGTTATGGTTATATTTATTCCCCCTACCCTCCCACCAAAAAGCCAAAACCAAACAACGGCAAGAAAAAGTGACAGCTGAATCTGTCAGCTGGTTACAAATGGACTACTTCTGAATAAATGTTCATAAATACATAATTTATGAATGCATGCACATATCTTTGCAAAACTATGCATCTTTGTATCTATCTCTGTGTATGTATACACACACAAATGTATTTGTAAGTTGTATGTATGTGCTTGTCTATCTATCTAAAATATATGGAAAAAATCTGCAGGCTTTTAGGCCCTTGAAGAAATAGTGGAGAAGATGCAGATAAGAGAGGAAAGTCGGTGCTTTGTTAAACGTATGACATTAGACTGCATTTTTGAGTTCCCTGGCCTAAATGTTTGACAGATACAGAATAGGGACTTTGGAGTTTGGCTAAGCGATGGGAAAAGGTCAGAGGTATCTCAGTAGGTAGAGAAAAAAGGTTTTCTAAGGTTGAGTAGAATAGTGAAGAAGGTCTTTGGTCAGAAGAAGAACGAAGGAGAGCTGTAGGAAAAGTCACTAGACAATATTTAAAATGCAGGAAAATTGCTATATTTATATAGAAGTGAGGATTTTTGTGGGTGATATATTTTATTGGACCAATTTCATGGTTAAGGTTAACTTAGACAAGCTTTCAAATGCAGTGTAGACCATCTCCCAGTCCTTTTGGTTCAGATCGTGTGTAGTACCTGACTCCCTGTGGCTTGCCTCTTGAAGGCTCAGATCAAGCATAGTCCTATGCTTACCTGGCAAGGGAAACACCATGACTACTGAGGTGGTCTTCCTAGTTGCTCCTGGGGAAGATGGCTCCCCTGGCACAGGGATAGTACCTGCCAAGGTAATGTATAGTAAACCTCCCACATAGCTGCTGGAGTGGGAAGGTCTCGGCTTTATGCCCGCTTTATGGAAAGGGGAGACGCCTCCCTGGTTTGCCCCTGGGGCCTTACAGCTGAGGGCAAGCAAAACTTGGGGGCATCCGAACCTCAAACCTCTGGGCTTGGGCCTGCAAGTAGGATGCCTGTCAAAGTTTTTGGAAACATCTGAAGCCCCAGATGGGGGTGGAGGATGGTTGCTGGTAGTAGGGCCACTTATGGTTCTGGACTGACTCACGGATTTGGAATTTGTTTTGGCAAATTTGGCTTGGAATACGGAAAATTTAAATAAAAAAAAAAAAGATAATCTCCCAGTCAATTATGTAGCATGCTCATATTTATATTGTATAACTGATTCCTTGCAAGTACTGTGTATGTCATGTCAACTATTTCTGCAAATGACCCAGCGAAGATAATAGTTAACACATTATCTTTTGAACAGGAAAGCTTCTTCAAAAATGGAATGTAATATAAAGAAAGAGATGGACAGTAGGGATTGGGGCTAGGTTATGGGGTAGGGATGACAATTGAATGTGCGCATACTGATTAAATGAATATGGTACACTATATCCAAGTGAGTAAAAGTATGTAAAGGAGAGAAGAAAGGGTTAAATTATAAATAGTGTTTATCTTTGACTGTGTCCTAGAAAAGATCAAGGAATAAAAAAGGGAAAACCTATGATGGGATGGCTGTGGACAACTGTAATATTTCCTTAGACAATAAACATAACCAAAGCCCAAAATTCTGTACATTGAGCAGATAGGTTCTCTCATTCCTCATTTAACTAACCTACAGCATACAAGTATCAGAAGGCTCAGTAATGATGACTTACGAGAATTATGTACCATATGGGAAGTCTTCTGACACATGTAATGAATTTTACTGTGCGAATGACCACATTACTGAGGTTAATATAAAAGGGATTTAGATGATCTCCAGTGAAATGAACAGGAGACTGAAGTTCCCACACACCTCTCTGCAACTTCCCACATTGCATATAAGTACTGTAGCTTGATACATACAGGGGGAGGCATGTTTATAGTATCATATAGCCTTTCTCTAACTGTACCAGTCATTCACTTCACCTATAAAGAGAGAAATGTTACCATCTGAGTAGGAAATCAGTGTAAAAGGCCAAATTCATTCTTCTCTTGAATTTGTTGGCATTGCGTGTTCCATTGAAAAAGTGGTGAATGAATGAAAAAAGTGATGTACTGTCACAGGGTCAGTGGTTAACCAAATATTACAAACCAAGCAATTCTGGATTGGGTCCTTGGCTGCATCCAGCGTCTGTTGAGGATATAGAAGGGGCACCTTATGTGGTTTGGCCATGCTTCCTGCTCTCTTCTGTATCACTGGAGGTGAACATGTGGACATCACACTCCTTCTCTACTACTCCCAAATATCTCTTCAGGCCAATACTTGCATGAACCAGCATGTTCAGTGTGCTATGAAGGTTTGTCTATGACTCTCCAGTAGGAGGAGCGAGTTCCAAAGTCAAGGACACATTACTGGAAATTCCCTGCCTCCTGCAGGTCCTCATATTTTGCTAAGTTCTTTAGTGCTGAGACATCATAATCCTTGGAAATGCAGAGATTGCTAAGCAAAACTGAACTAGGAGAAAAAACACAAATCCAGAACTCATTTACCTAGTCTTTTTATTCTGGATTTACACATTGCATTTCTTTTCTCACAGATGAAAGCATCCGTTCAAGGGTAGAATGCTAGTTACAAACAGCTCTCTGGGATGCTTTTTGTCTGGAACAAAATGGATTACTTGAATGAATTTGGTGGAGTTGAAGCAGGGAGGAAAGAGCTTTACAAAGAAAGCAAGCTTAGTTGCGGTTTGCTGGAATCAGTGGATGTTAGTAGAGTGCCCGTACAAGTATGACTCTAGGACAGTGGGTCTTCCCTTTCAAGGCACCTCTCCATAACTTTTCTAAATTTCACCATACCCCAGCTGAGAATCAGTGAGCTACAGTCTAAACTTCGAAAGGATATGGATGGCTACCTTAAGGCTAAAAAGGTTAAGAACCACTGATTTAACTGCTACTCGGTAAGGGAATTAGGGTTAGGACATAACTCTGCCATGCTCTTTCCATTGTCTGCCTGCTCCCTATTCCTGGTCTGCATGCTAGGATCCTATTTCTTGCTGTGATCCTATGACCCCAGCTGACTTCCTGCCCCTGGGCAGGGGGCTGGCCTTGATGATCTTCCAAGGTCCCTTCCAGCCCTAATGTCTATGAAATCTATTAAATCTGAGCGGGTGAGGCCAGCCACCAACACTGAGGCTGCTTCTGTGGGTTCTCATAGGCTGGCGACTGCCATGGCAGCCCCTCTTGGCAGTCCTTGGAGCATTTTGGGGGGGTGGGGGTGGAGAATGAGTCAGACTGCAAATTTTGGCTCCAGCCCCACGTCTGTCCACCTGCCCACAGCAGTGTGCACTGCTGGAAGCATGGGGGAGGTGGTGTTGAGGGAGGATAGTAGTGGCGGTAGTCCCCAGAGGAGCAGCTGCAGATGCCAGTGAATAGCTGGGGCAAGCACAGTGCACTAGATAGGGGGAGGAGAGCTCTTACCTCCTCATACAGGCAGTGGGCAATGTGGCACCCTGAACAGGATTCTGCAGCACCCCAGGACTGAGAAGCTCACTGCTCTAAGGATAACATCTAAAGCAGTGGTATTTGGATGATGACTTTTATTTTTGCCTCTGGAGTGGGTGACCTGGCTCTGAAATAAAAAATCATGGAGTACCACTGGAGTGACAGAGCTAGAATCTCTTTGTACAGCTCCTGGGTTTCAGCACTCAGCCTTTGGACAGGAAGGCGTCACAGGCTTTATGCAATCTCCTTTCTGCCAGGGCTCCTACAGGAAGTCAGCACAACTCCACAGTGTGCAGGTGTCACTGGAGAGTGGGGTCTGGTTAGTGCAGCACGGTTGTGCTGATTCAGGACATCCTGTGGACAGCCCTTCTCTGCAGAACTCTCCTAGAACCAGGGCAGGAAAAGCTACAACCTTGTATTGCAGCAGGCAAGGCTGATATGGGCAGGTGCTATTTACAAGGGTTTATGTTGCTGTCTCCCTGGAGAATGCTGCCCGTCCATCCAGCCTCTCTTTCCTCAGACTCATCCGCTGTGTTTTAATTGGTGGTAATATTAACTTTTATTCTGACCTTGCAATAGTTATGAAGTACACACTATCACTTTGTTCTGTTATGCTTGGCATATTTTTTCCCCACCATTACAGCAGTGTTATTCTGATGGATGTGCTACATAATTCCAGTTAGCACGTGCCTTTATCTTGATCTTTATTCTTTTTCGCGTTGAAATCCAGGAGATTTTAGTGGACATGAAGGCAAGGCACCGACAGTGCAATAGCAATAGCCAAACATAGGGCAACATTTTGCCCTTTCAAGGATAGGCTCATGTTAAATGTTCATATTTTCTCTGAACTCTGAATTATATTTTTGCCTCTTCTTCCAACGCTAGTGCTCCCCTTTGCTGGGGAGCTTTCTAGTTCTAAGTTTGCCTTCCTAGTGGAAGAGAAATCAGTGATTTGGAGCCTGGGTGTGAGTTGGTTTACTTACATGCACACCCTGTTCTGGATGAGATTGCCCTATATGCTGTGTGACAATCTTTCCTTCCAGGTATCTTGGCCCAGCCCCACTGCTTGGGGCCCAGGGATTCACTGTACCTCAAGAACTGATGCTGATCAGTGCTTGAAGGAGACAGTAACCTTTCCTGTTGCTCACAGATGTCTGTTCTTCCAAAAGTTTCCTATATACAAAAAGGCTGTGTTACCTAAAATGGAACAAAAAGATTTCATGTCTTCCCAAGATATAATACTTGTGAATGTGCTAAGAAAAATAACTTAGAAGACTTTGTGGCTGCTGGCACATGTTACGTTTCTGGTGCAATTAGTAGTGCCAGAAATAGCAACTGGCCACACGTTCACAGAGTTTGTCACATATCAGATGCAAAGATATTATCTGAAAAAAGTGTAATATCTTTGTGGCTGAATTGCAGGGATCTGGGGTTTCCATTTGCCATGGAAAAAAGTGGTAAAATGTGGATTTTCTCATTTTAAGGAGAAAAATGCAAAATTTCTCCTTTAAAGGAGAAAAATGTGGGAAGTGGGAGGTTTCCTCTTGCAGAGTTCCAGCCTGAAAGGGGCTGGGGGGAGTGGGAGGAGGGCAATCAGGCAGGGGGCACCATATGCATGTGCACACATGCACATGGCAGCCTGGAAAGCAAGTCCCTGCAGGTAAGCTGGCAGGGCAGGGGATTGAGGCTCCCATAGTGAGGGATGGATAAAGTGAGCTGGGCAGGGCTGGGGTGCTGCCCAGATGGGGTAGTGCATGGGACCTGGGGTCTGGGGCCAGGATGGGAATGTGTGACTGCAGGGCCCAGGTGGGGAGTGGGCTGGAGTCACAGGCAGCTTATCTGGGGGTGGCAGGGGGGCTGCCTCTCTGCCACTGTGTACACTCCTGGGGGGGGGGGGGAGGCATGGGGAGCACATGCCCCCCAGATTTGCGTGCAGGGAGGCCAGGAACCCAGGTCTGAAGCCCCAGCTGCCTCTTGTGAGATGTGGCAGCTGCTGCAGTGGAGTGGAGTGCAGAGCCCAGCTCCCTCTCCCCTCTGGGTGGCATGGCCAGAGCAGAGCCCATGGGTGGATGGATGCAGGCTGCCCACTGCAGGCTTGGGTCTCCCTGCCCTGCTGCCCTTCCCCTGGGGGCCTCTGTGGCCCAGCAGGCAGGACCCGGAGCGGCAAGGCAGAATGGGAGGGTGGGGGGAGGAGGCTCAGTGCCACTGCCAGGAGCCCCGTACCACCATGGCAAGGCACCCCCTCCCCATCTGGCAGCAGTGAGGGCACAACGCTGTGCCATTGTCCCTGCTGCTGCTGGGTGGGCAGGGGGCACCTCACCACGGTAGTGCAGGGCTCCTGGAAGTGGCACTGATCCTCCACTCCCTGGCCCACCCTGCTCTGACCTGACATGCCAGGTCCTGCCCACCAGGCCACAGAGGTCCCCAGGGGGAGGGAAGCAGGGTGGGAAGCCCTGATCCCACAGTGGGCAACCCGCATCCAGTCCCCCCACAGGCTTCACTCTGGGTGGGGAGTGAGAGGCACTAACAAGGCCAAGGGGCTGTGCATTGGGAGTGAAGGGCACCAGCATGGCCAAGAGGCTGTGGCTTGGGAGTGAGAGGCACTGACAGGGCAAAAAGGCTATAGGTGGTGAGTGAGGGACATTGGCAGGGCTGTGGTGGCTTTGAGTGGGGCGTGAGCGGCACTGGCAGGGCTGGAGGGCTGTGACTTGGGATTGAGGGGCAATGGAATGGGCAGGGCAATGGCATATCAGGGCTGCTCAGTGTCACAAAGCTTTGGGAGGGGGATAGCTACAGCTGGACCCGTGTCCTGGTGACTGAAGGTGACGGGGAGCTCTGATTTTCCATGATACAAAACCCCAAATCAAATGCCAAAATTTATAGGTATTTAGGATTTATTTAATTATAGTGATCAAGGCACTGGTATGCTTTCAAATTATAAATATAGCAATAAAACTTTGTGTTCAACTGATACCTGTGTGTATATGAGTGTGTGTGTGTGTATGTATATATATATGTGTGTGTGTGTGTGTGTGTGTGTATACATATAGTTGTGTTTCATTTTAATCATAAAAAAAAGCAAATTCGGGTTTTTTTAATTGGAGAATTTGTGTGTTTCCCACCCCCTTTTTATCAGAGAATTTGCAATTTTTAAACAGAGAAAACCAAGATCCCTGTGATTTGTATGGTGCCATAATTTGGACATGTGGCATGCTATGCAAGGACTGCCACAGGGCTTGAGCCCCAGAGCAGTCCCAATCAGTTGATTGTTGGCTATCAGACCCATCCTGGGGTGGTCTCTGCCCAGTGATGGAGTGATTGGGATGGCCATAGGGCTTAAACCCTGGGCCATCTTGATCAGGTGATTGTTGGTAACAGGGACTGCTGTGGGACTCAAATTCCAGAGTAGTCCCTGCCAGCTGATGGGAGATTAGGATGACCCCAGGGCCATCCTGATCTTCTGATTATCAGGTTCAAATCCTGGGGCCATTCCAATCAGCTGATCATCAGCTGGAAGGGACTGCCTTGGGGCTTGAACCCCTGGGCAGTCCCCGCCAACTGACTGCAGATCATGACTCAAGTTCCAGTGCAGTCCCAATCTGCTGATGATCAGCTAATCATTAGCCTGCTCCAGGGACTGCCCGGGGACTCAAATAGCTCCATGGATCCCTGGAGCCAGCTGATTGTTGGGTACCCAACCTGGCCAGTGCAGGGGGAGCCCGGGATCATGGGCTTCCCCTGCACTGACAATATGCCATAATTGGGATCTGATTCCCAATCTCACAGTCGCTTCTCCTGCCAGGCATGTGTGGCATGGCAGAAGGCACAATTGTTGGGATTGCACATCAGATCTCATCATGCCTTTAAGTGAACATCAGGAGCTTATGTGACAGCACAATGAAGTGCCATAACAATATATATGGCAGCTATTTACTTTTCTGCCTACTCCAAGATCTGGCAATGAGCAGACATCTTGCTCCTTAGCTACACCCATACATATTTCAGCCTGCCCTGTGGGACAGTAATAGAAGTGGGGTCTTGGAACATACCCTGTATTAAGTGGCTACCTTTGAAAGATACTAGATTGATATCACTACATATCAAAATGTATTTATTAATACCTCTGAGTCTGAGCATCAATGGGGGCCACCTCTACAACATTTACCAATGTGCTTCAACCCTTTTCTGATTTTAAGAGTATGTCTGCACTGCAGTCAGAGAGTGGCAAGAGCAGTGCCAGTTCTCTGGATGCTCGCTGTGATATGGAAGGCTCATCTTGGGCTAGTTAGTTTTTGGTGACACTAAACCTACACCTTTATAAATGAATACTTGTCAGTTGACAGCATTCTCATATATGTTGCCACACTGTGTATCTAATCAAATTTATATATAATATTGTTTGCAGAGGTAAGAATGCACCCACCACCTGGGTTGTGGTGATATTCTTCAGATAGATTGCAAAATCATGTAATAAATTACATTAATTATGCACCTTTAATTGTGCCACCTGCATTTATCCTACCAATTTTGTCTCTCCCAGGAATTATTCTAACATACGAAATCTTTAGGCAGTGTCAGACATCTGCCATTTAATAAGTAACAAATAAAGTAAGTAAAAAATATTCTATCACTACTAGAGAAATGTATGTTTCTTTCCTGTCACCTCAGTTGATTTCCCTACATAAACTGCATTAGCCTGATGCACAGACTGAGGCAAAATTCAGTCCCTGACCAGTGGTATGCTTGAGGTCTGATAGTTTGCACCAATGGGGTCTAAACCAGGATATTTATACCAGTGGGAAAGGGGAATTGCTAGTTTTCTGAGGGATTTGCAACACTTGCTTTTTAATTTAGGTCAGAGCTTTCATTATTTCAAGACCTGTAAAATTTGACCTTTCTATATTATGATATAGAAAAGCTAGTTAGGCAATTTGTAGCAGTTTCTAACATGCATTAGTTATTTTTTCACTTTGAGATTTGCATACATTGTCAGTCAGGAATAATGAAGCTGTCCTAAAAGGTGATGCAATGGAATGTGTTAGACATGTACATTAAAGCTTTAATGTGCCCCAGATATATAGTCACAAGTAAACTTGGTACATCAGTTTTCAAGATATATAAATATGCTATCTCTCCAAAATATAGTTGATATCCATCCATACATATAGATATATATGTACATATATTATGTGTACTTATATCTAGAAAAGCCTGTATCTCTACATGTTTACATGTATCTCTATCTGCAAGTAGGTATATTTATGTATTCACATGTAAATAAATAATATCATAATACCTGGTACTAAAATATATACATATAACTGCACATACATTTTTTTTCTACACTGGCAATAATGAAAAGCACAAATTCAAGAACAATTTTCTATTCAGTCAGCACTTAAAGTAGGGCTTTAACTTAAATCATATGCAAAAGTCCCATAGAAGTCAATGGGATTTAAATACATGCTTACATTTAAGGTTGTGCTTAGATGTAGGTCTGTAAAGGAATGGGCTGAAATACATCCTGGTGTGCTTTCCTAAATCAAAGCCTCCAAATTCAATTGGCAGGAGTGTGTATGTGCTGACATGTTCACAGTATAATTTTAATGCATTTTCATGTGCAGTCAGTGTAAAGGGGTGGGGAGTCATGACTGCATATTTGCATATTTGGAAAAAATCCAAGCATTTGGCCAAATCCTGCAGTTCTTACTTCATTAAATCTCTCATTGATCCAAATGTTAGACTTGATAGAACAAAGACTAAAAGATTTTGTGTATAGGAGATAGCATTTGCTATGGAACTTTATAGGGTCCTGAGGCAAACTACACCATCAAAGCACTGTGCCATGGAGTTCAGGAGTGAAGTGCAGCATGCCTGCTCTGTCTGTGTTACATCCTAAGAAGATGTAATAGAGCTGCCTTCAGAGAAGAGCCTGATGCATGTCAATAAGCTCTCTGTTTTGAGCATGTTTATCGGTATGTGCCCTTTGCTTCAATAAGGGCAGTTACCTTATATCCTTGGGATGTAGTGTGTATAGTATAGGTGTGACACTGCCTAGTGTATCCATTTGGTGGTGTAGACAAGTGTTTAAAGTCTGTCTGCATTGGAGTGACTTGTCATTTGGAGCCATCTGAGATGCATGTAGGCCACCATTTTTAATTCAGTACATTTTTATTTCTCTCTCCACATGTTAACTGTTATGTGCATATTTACACTTCTTTTGAGACAGTACCAATGGAGCACTCACATGTGAAAAGGATTGTAAAAGCCAATTATAGTGTTAGAACTAGCTAAATGTCCTCAATACAGGCAAAGGAAGAAATTCATAGTGCAGCATCTGTTTTGCTATATGCTTTTCCAGTTACCAGAAGAGAGCAGTGGGCACATCACACTGCAACATATTGTGTCCTGTGCCTCAAGAACAGAGCAGCCCACAGATGTTCCAATATTTTTTCAACCCGAACTCAATTAGAGATGTGTGATGCCACTTGCATCTGTCATGGTGAACTATACTTCTCTGACTTCAGATTCTTCCATGCAGCCAGACTTATGGTTGTGGCCTGGCAATTTACATCACATTGTTCATAAATGCCTACCTCATCCTAAACAGTAAATCTCTCACCAGGTATAGTTTAGAAGTGACAGGCAATGCTGCATTATGTATGTATGTGGACAGCTCCATGGTGATTCTAGCAGTTGGTTGAACCATCTTATATAAAACAGATAAAGTACAGTATTACTTCTATGGGATTCCCAGTCAGTGTGATATTAGAAACTTTACTTGTTCTTCTGTGAACTCTTTACTGAACCAAATCTCCCAAAGCTCATAATTACATCTTTTACTAAGTAACCTTGCCTGGCCCAAACATTCATAAGCTGTATTTTGTGACCTCTTTATCTAATGTAATGTTCAAGCTCCTTGTCTGCAGTAATTATGGTTAGATTAATGGGCCAGTAGTTCAACCTTCTCAGTCAAAAAGTCAGGCATTTTAATGCTATTCAGGTTTGACCCAGTCAGTGCACCTATTTCCTGCTATCAGTTAAGTTTTCTCCCCCCCCCCCCCCCCCCCCCCCCCCCAGTACTGTGTGTATTCTTTAATCTTAATTAAGCCTGGAACTCCAGTAAGAATTGCACTTAAAGGACCATTGTTAAATGTAGTCACATAGCAGCAGGCAATAGCCTATTCTGGGTCAGCTGTATCCCATACTGATGAACAGGAAAACTTGTCTACAAAAATCTGATCTCTATTATTTAAACAATGACATAATTATTGATTCTGTCTTCTCAGTTTATGTAGCAGGCTTGTCAGAAGATCTACTGCAGCTTCTGACAAAAGCATTATTGAGTTTCTCGTCCTGAGCAAAGATTCTTAAGCAATTAAGAACAAAGTCTTGCTTATGTAAGCCCTAGAGCTAGTGGGTTTAAAAGGGAAAGATGCTCTACTCCCTTGTAGGAGAATGGATAAAAAGCTATCTCTGGTAGGTTTAATTTACATAGATTATAATTCTGACCCAGTGCATGTTTATTGTTCGTTCTACTGTGTGGCCTGTACTTTGTGTTTTGTTTCATAAACGATAGTATACAATATATGTAAATACAACTCTGGAATGGGGGAAATGTATTAAAGAAGCAATCTAAGAAGCATGGTTTATCATAACTGAATAGTTGGTGAACTCAGATTGGTGCTGGTTGCTTCCTCTATAGAGAGATGGGATCAATGGAGGCAGAGCTGACTTTGCAAGACCAGATGGGGCACTAGGTGAATGGACTTAAGTGGAATTGATTTTTCTCAGCAAAACTGGGTAGCATCAACTGTGGTGTGACCTAATAGCGTGGGCCCTGCTGGGCTGGACCAGACAGTTGAAGGAGAGTTGTCTGCTGACACTTACTTGGCCTGCTTGAGGTTAGGTGCCTAAAAATGTGATTATACATCTGTAAATGCCCATGTTTGAAAAACTGGTTCTTTATTTATCTGCTGCTTAAAATATATTTATGGAGATATTATTTATTGTGCTTACCTACAACAGTCAAATTCTGCTCTTAGTTACAACAAGGTAAATTGGAGTTAATTCCACTGAATTGAATTAAATTTAGGATTTACACTGCTGTAAATGAGAGCAAATATGACTTTGGAAGGTCAAAGGATTAGATCCAAATCTGTTCATCTTACTTATGCATGTGGTCCTGTTGATTCCAAGACTTGAACTTTCATCATAAAAAACTATGTATTGCTTTTTTTTTAGTGAATATGTTAGGCAGGTTATAATGTGTCATAAATTCAATGTCCATATTTAGTCCATGATTTTTTGTATGCAGTAGGTTGATGAAGTGAAGTTTGTAGGCTCATCTGTGAAAGGTGTTTTCTAAATTCCCTCTGAGGATTAGAACTGTGAGATTGGAGATAGAGTGGTTGTCTTGTGAGGGACGTGCCCTCACAGGTAATTGGCTATTTTCATCTTTGATAGATTTTTGGTGTGCCTTCATTCTGGTACACAGTTGTTGTTTGATTTCTCCTACATATTTTTCCATCAGGGCATTTAGTGTCCTGGATAAGATATTATATTTCTGGAGGTGTAGGTGTAAAATCCAGGAATGCTGATAATTCTGCTGTGTGGTGTTGTTATTATGGGGGTGGTGGAGATATGTTGGTAGGTTTTATATTTCTTGTCATGGCATGGTCTGGATCTATATGGTGTGTTTTGGGCCATAGGAATGTTACTTCTGCTGATGAGGTTGGCGAGATTCGGTGTTTGTTTAAAGACTCAGATGGATTATTCTGGTGAGAATTCTTTTAAGAATTGGGTCTTCTTCTAGTATGGGTTGCAATTGTTTGAGGATTTTCCATATAGGTTCTAGGGAGGAATGGTATGTCATAACTAATGGTGTGCAATGTTTCATAGATTCATGGATCTTAAAATCCGAAGTGATCACTATGAACATCTTGTCTTATTTTCTGCACAATTCAGGCTTGTTATTGGTGATCTTAACAATGTTAGAACCTCAGAGAAAATACTAGAAAGATTCCAGCTACTTAAATGTTAGTGTAGCAGGCTCACCTTTCAGAGCTTGGGTTGAGTCCCAGGCTTGAGATTTTGCTGTTTTCATTGGTGGAGCTCATCCACCAATCAGGAGGCAGCAGGAGAAATAAAGTCATTCCCCTTTCCTGAGGTGGGGGGGTGGGGGGAGAAGAGCTCCCCTGGACCTGATTGAACACTGTAAACTGTCAGGTGTGGAAGACTTGAGGGGCGGAGCCCTGGAGCATATAAAAGGAACTGTGTGCCCAGCACGAGAGGCAGATGCAGCGAGGGACTCAAGAAGAGCGGAGCCAAGAAAAGCTGGGGAGCTCTCCCCCAGGAGGCAATAGGCCCAAGGCTCCTGAAGCCGCCACTGGAGGAGCAACCTTGGGAGCGGTGTGAGACCACTTGGACTGTTGACGGTGCACGGAGACCTGGCCCTGGGAGTGGCGTGAGACTGCTCGGGCCCATCACAGTGTACAGTTCAGTGCATGGAGCCCAGGCTTTGGGAGCTGCAAGTGGAAGTTTGAGCCTGCAACCCCAGCAGGGTCTTGGGGGCTGCAGTGAGGTGGCTCAGGCCCCATCTCCCAGCAAGCGGCCTGTCCCATTGTGCGCAGAGCAGTGCACAGGCCCGAGCCTTGGGAGCCAGGGAGCAGCGGAGGCTGCTTGGGTTAGCCACCCAGCATGAGGAGGGATGGACGGAGCCTGAAGGGCTTGGCCTGTGCTAAAAGAGCCCTCGTTGCTGAAGTCAGGGCACGGGGAAATAGTAGTGCTGCAGCGTGAGGTCCAGCATCCAGAAGCCAGCAGCAGTGGTGCAGCAGCTGAGAGGAGCTGAGCCCTTGGTGCCCAGAGCGGGGCACAGGGTGGGGAGGAGCCTAGTGGCATGGGAGAGGCCTGGAGAGGTGCTCCAAGAAAGGAGACCCCATCGAGCTGCGCCCTGACCACAACCACTTGAGGGAATGTGAGTCATTGGGCCCTTGGGTCCCACAGTGGAAAGACATTTGGGCGGGCTAACCCAGAGAAGGGGCTGGGTGAGCAGCCCCCTGCCTAGTCAAGGCTCTAAGGAAAGGGGCCCCTGGTGCTTCCTGGATACCCCACCCAAGGGACCCCATTGGAAGGAGGACTGTCTCTTGCCATGGGTCAGGCACTACATTAAGGCATAGATGTTATTAAGATTGTTCATGTTTGTGCCTTATATTTTGTAACTGAAATGTTGTATTGTGATGTTATAAATAGTGTTATTTAGGGTTTGGCCTTGGTTATTGGCTAGTGTTCACTGTGTAAATATGTGTATATGATATTTAGTTTTATGTTTATGTATATTATAACGCAATAAATTGTATATAGTTAAAAACTTTGGGTTTGGGCTAACTCTATAGAGGAAAAAGGGATCTGCTTGAAATTCTGGCATCCCTCTCACAGCATCCCCTTCTGCCTACCTATCCCATTCAATTGAGAATAGGGCACACCCTTGGGTGTACCTGGGTTACATTAGTTTTATAGTCAAAAGAAAAAAGTTGCTGTTTAGCTTCTAAAACTCATAGATTATAATCCAAATTCATGGAAATCAGCATGCCTGAATGAATGTAAAGCAAGTTATAATGCATACATTTTTATTTGAATAGAGTTTTTCTGGATAAATGTTATTAAATTGGCCTGGGCAGTGCCTTTCAGTTTCATTTCCCAGTTACTCACAGTGCTATGAATATGTAAGATTGACTATAGGATTAAATCATTATATTCTAAATCTTAGTGCTCTTTTGAAAAGGGGTCATTTATTTGTTATTGGTTTATTCACATCCTCCTCTCTTTCACTGACGTTCAGTAGGATTAGGGTATTTTGAGATCAGTATTTCCAAGGGTGATTATTTCCAAGGGTTCAGGACATTTTGTACTTGTCCATCAGTCAGAAAATGTTTTTTGGCTGATAAAACATGGAAGAACATTTCTGCTTGTCCTGTCATGATTTACAAAATCTACAGCTTTTGCACTGCTCAATGTCATGTCAGTGTAGTTTATATTTTATTTAAGTGAAAAAAAACAAACAAGCTATAAGGAGCAGTGTATTTTGAGAAGTATGTGTTTCTGTATTGTGAAGCCAATGACCGAAAAGATAAGTGCATTCAATCACCTTGACTAGCCCATCCCCTTAGAAACACAGTGTCTGATATTGTAATAAAACAGAAATTAGCTTTAAATTCCTTTAGGGACTACAGCCACAGATGAAAGTTCCATAGCACCCACAGTACCTATTAATTATAGCAGACATTGCAAATACAAGCCAGTCTCTATTTACAAACATAGAATGAAATCAGACTGGCTCTAGAACTTTTAGACCAAAAAGGATTTGACTTATACCTTACACTGGTTTGATTCCATTTACTTCAATGGACTAGCTCTGGAAAGGAGGAGGAGTAAGTATGAAGATGAGCAACTCCAGGGTTGGGACATAATACTACACATAGATGATTTTGACTCTAGAATCCTTCCTATCTGCCTTGTAGAGTTCTAAGATGTAATATAATGAAATGCTTTAAGCTCATTGGTGTTCTAAGATGCCAAACATACTGCTTTTTGCAGTGCTAGATTTGGGCATTCATTTCTGACACACTTTCTGCAAAAACTGTAATTCATGGAATCATGCCAAACTTGATTCACGTTTTTTAATACTTAGCAATACCTAGAACACTCTTTACCCTCTGATCTCAAAATGCTTTGCAAAGGCAAGTAATTGTCATAATTTGCATTTTCTGGGCAGTGAAACAGCATGATAAAGTGTTTTTACCAAAGTCACATAAGAGATCAGAGCTAGAACCAACAATATATCCTGATCTCCTTTTAGTCCTAGACAAATGTTGTCTCCATTAAGAACTTCTCTGGAAAGAAGGAGGAAAATGCAATTTTCTCATGGAATATTTTCTAATTGTTAGTTTTTTGTTACCATAACTACTGTACATAGCCTAAAGAAATATTGAACTTAGTCTGAAGTTCAGCTCTAGTTTGGGGATTTCATTGATATTTTGCAAACTTTAAAAAATATTTTATTTAATACCTTGAAAAAAATTAAACAAGCTAACTTATCTTTTTGTAGCTGTCATAGACTCATAGAAAATTAGAGTTGTAAGGAAATGGACCTCAGAGGTCATCTCATCTAACCTCCTGCTCAAAGCAGGACCATCCCCAACTGTATTACTACAACCAATGCTTTGTCTAGGCAGGTCTTAAAAATCTCCAGGTATCTACTAGGAGATAACAAAGCAGGTATTTCCTAAGCTTTTTCAGAGTAAGGTAGTAAACAGGAGTGTAAATCCTTTCATGGATCAGCTTGTTAATGTTAATCAGAAAGATACATATGTAATTACATATGTAATTGTTTTTACATATGTAAAAAAAAGATACATATGTAATGACATATGTAATTTGTTTTGCACACGTTAAAGATACAGAAGTGGGAAAAGCAACTTAGAGCAGGGGTTGTCAATTGGGGCTATGGGTACCCCCAGGGTTACTTAGAAAGGTTGTAGGGGGTATGCATGAGTCGGTGGGGACAGAGTGCACCCTGGGGTGTGGCAGTGGCGTCTCCCCGGTGCATTTACTTCTTATCCAGGGGAAGGACGCTCCGGGCACCACCGGACGCACACAGCACACCACGGAGCCCCCCTGCCCCCCATCCCAGCTTGTTCTCCAGATTGGCCACTACCTCTGCAGCAGAGCTGTGAGGGTCTGAATGGGAGGGTTCTCCCTCCACCTATGCAGCACTTGCCTCAGACCCAGCCCCAGTCCCTCCCTCACCACGGGGGTCTCAATCTACCCCCCTGTGCCTTTAAAAACAAGAAAAAAATATAAAATGGGTAAATGAGGTGAAACTTTGAGACTGAAGGGGTACACTTGTTAAAAAAGGTTGAAAACCCCTGACTTAGAGGAATGTGTAAGAGGCTCTCTCTCCCTGTACCTGAAAAAGGGCACCTGTGCCCAAAAGCTTGCAAAGAACATTTTTTTTCAACTATTCAGTTGGTCTAATAAATTATATCACATTTACCCAAATAACTTTGTCTGCCTGTGTCAGATAAAGGCTCTGTCCCAAATTAAAAGTTTCACGTGAGCCATCCTTACTGCTCCTGGAATCAAACTCAGTTCTGGCACAAGTGTGCATAGCCTGCTGATCCAGCCCCAGCCAAATCACCTGTGAGAGTTTATGCCGGGGTGGGCAATTATATTGGATGGAGGGCTGCTTACTGAGTTTTGGCAAGCCATTGAGGGCTGCATGACAGGCAGCCAGGGGCAGATAAATATTAATTTTCTAAATTTTTTAGGGGCCCCGCGGGCCGGGTAGAATGGCCTGGCAGGCCGCATTTGGCTTGGTGGGCTGCATCTGGCCCACGGGCTGCTTTTTGCCCACCCCTGGTTTATGCCATAGATCCATTCAGAATAATACAAGATATCTTGACTCACTGATGCCATTCCCCTGCTGTTGCAGATAACTCCATTAAATAATACCAAAAACTGATTAAACTCCCTCTGAAAACTAAATTAGGATTTTTTACTGCACTGCTCAAGAACCTCACTACTCTAATAAGAAACCTTCTAATTTCTAACCTAAATGTAGTCATGGTCAGTTTATAACATGTTTGTTGTAGTACCGTTGTTTTAGTTTCAATAGCTTTTGTTGTTTCTCTGGCATAACTGAAATCGGTGACTAGGACAGCAGCCTGCACCATTGTGAGCATGTGGAAGAGGGTTGTGTGCAAAAATAGTACAACTGTGGCTGCTGGCTGGCTATGTATACAGAACATAAACTGTTTATAAGGATCAATTGTTCCCTATCAGCTTTTTTCTAGCTTGGGTAACCAAGCCATGCTCTTTTGCTCTCCCTTAATTCTAAAGCCCTTTTCTGTCTGTAGTCCAAGCTGGATTCATCTTTCTTGAATGTGGGTGATGATCAGAATTGTACATGGTATTTATTCTAGGTGAGGTCTCATTGCGGTTCCTACAGTGGTTTCTACAGTGATGTCCAAACTATCCCAGAAAGACTTTGCCTGGTATGTTCCAGGATTATAGTTGCCTTTATTTTTGTTTTGCCCATATCATGTTGGTGGCTCCTAGTAATCTTGTGAATGACTATAAATAATTTCTGGAACATCACAGTTACACTATCACTTTAACACTGCTGTAACACTAAAGTCTTTTGCCTCCTCTATTGCTTCCAATAGCTGAGTTCTCAGCTTGTAGCTGGTATTCTTTCTGTGAGTTCCCTGAAGGTATGACCTTGCACAATGTACTGGGGGTGTTTCAGCAACTACTGGCACTTTTGAAATAAAATTGCATGATCATTCACTGGACTACACCACTTCTCTGTGTAGTAAGAGATTAAAAAATGCTGCCACCAGTGTTTCCACTGGTGGTTAGTTTCCCACTTTGTTGCAGACATACAGTGTGGGCAGCCATTTTACCATTAGTTTTTTAAACACCCTTGTAATACCTAATTTTATCCTATTACTGTTACTTCTGTACCACAAGGTCATCATTTTTTTCTGGGTGGATTCCAATCTCCTCTGTAATAATGATGCATCCCAGTGCTGTATTGTCAAATTTCATAGTACACTTCTACTCTTTATGCCAAGGCCATTAAAGGAAATATTTAATATAGTTGGTCCCAAGACTGGTCCTTGAGCAACTCTACTATTAATGCCTGTTACTTCTCCTGTTATCAGTTTCTTAGCCACTTTTACAGTTATTGTCCTAATCCTTTCTTCTCCATTTTAACTACCAATTCCCCATGGGGCAACATATCAAATGCTTTAAATTAAATTGTATCTACTGCATTTCCCATGTCTAGAAATCTGGTTATCTTATCAAAGAAAGATATCAGCTTAGTTAGGCATGATTTACCTTTGATAAACCCATGTTGCATTTTATTCTATTTTTCATTCATCTCCATGTCTTTAATTATCCTTCCCATCAAGGAAGGCTGTCAAGGACTGTTCAGGCTCAGTCCTAGAGTTTTCCCATGCACATTTCCCCCTTTCTCTTTTACATATAGGTACTGTATTCATTTGCTATTTTCCAGTCATTTATAAAACATTTTTACCAATCTTCAATTCAATATGCTAATTCTTTCAGTATTTGGGGCGGCAGGCTGTGGGGAGAGGTGGTCTTCATCATTGTGTACTGAAAACTAAGGCCTTTATTTTTTGGGCCACTCCTAGATGATCTTTCATTTCTCTTCTTCTCCCTACTCACTGCAGTATCCCCACTTCTTGTACCTTTTTTCTTTTTTTTTATTAATATGACTAAAGAACCCTTGGTAATTTGTTCTTAATTGTCTTTGCTAAGTCTCACTCAGCTTGACTTTTGGTAATTTTTTCCTTTATCTCAACACTTAATGACCTCTCAGACATAGCTTACTTTACTGAACTATCTATTGCTCTTCCCCAACCCCAATTATTTGTTGGTTTTATGCTTACTCCTATGAAGTGGTTATTTATCCACTTATTCCTTCCATATCAACTTTTTTCTCTTGCTTGCAATACAACTTCCAGATAGTTTTTGCACCTTTGTCTTAAGAAATTCAGTGCTTCCTCTCCATTCAAGTCCCTCCACTCATCTTTCCAGTTGATTTCACTTAACTAGTGTCCTTAATTTTCTGAAAGCTTGCCCTTTTTGGTAATAGACCAAAACCAAACAAATATGACATAACCACAAATGGAATGGTATCTGTATCCTAACCCGCAGAGGCATACCTGGGCAGCTTCATGCCAAGGGCAGCTGCACGATACCTGGTGCAGCACCAGCTGTCACATTGATGATTACAATAGCGCAATCAGCCACTGCTATGGTTGTGGCTATATTTGTGTCTCACCTGCTGCCAGTCACTGCTTCCCCCCCCGCCCCCACTTCAGTTATGCTGCTGCTACTGGGGCCCTTTCATTACAAGGGGGCTTGTGCCCTTCGTGGTGACATATGAATGTACGATGGTTGCTATGAACCATGTCCGCTGTCAGTTGCAGCATTCTACTTTGTTGCTTCGGAGGTGAAATAAGCAATGCACATCGATTCCTGCTTATGGGTATGGACGTTGTTGCTGCAGTAGTTCAGAACACATGCATTTAATACATGCATCTGGAAAAGTTTGAAGGTTGAAATCAAGATAACTTCCTTTTTTTTGATGAGCTGAAAAAATGTGGTGTAGGGCCACAAAAGATACTTCAATCACTAGGATACCCTTTTTAACCTCGAACAGAAGATAAACCCAACATTTGAAGAAGAAAAGACATTACATCTTTGAATTGTTGAATGAATCCAAAAGTGCTGCACTGGAGAACTCATATATGGGGTCTTCATAAAGTCCTTGTGCACTTTTAAACTTTAATAACTTAGGTTGTGCACAAGGACTTTCTGAAGACCCTGTATAAATATTGCTCTTTGAAAGAGATTCACCAATGGATTTTACTACCTTTTTTATTTGTCTTATGTACATCTCTATTTCTGGTTTAGGAACCTGTTGTCTGTATATCTCTAATCTTTTTAGATCCTGGGCTAGGACTTAAGACACTATTCATTTTTTACTGTGCCCTGACACCAACAAAACTTCCACTTAAAAAAGGGATTTTTTAAAACCTAAATAAGGGTTTTAGGAGTTGGCCTATTGTGTATTTGTCTTCAGAAATAATTACTTGCCTGATCTTTTCCCCCCTCTAAATCATAATAAAGTACATAATTTTGGCAGCTGGCTGTGCATCCCTTATACAGTAGTTCTTTTCAGCCTAATTATGATTGTATATGGATGTTAATCAAGTTCAGAACTGGGATTAATATATAAACTTTCTTGTCGTTGTCAGCATTGCCTTGATATGAGGAGGATAGCAGTCTTTTAGTAGATAGGGAAGTCATCAGTGAGTCTGGAGATGACTAAAGAGGCCAACTTGAGATGCATGTTCATCTGCAGATAAGACATATAGTTCCAAGAAGGAGTGGATCTTGGTGATGTCAGGTCAGAGCTCTTTCCCTTTGTGTCTCTCACCTATTCACCTCCATAGTCTGGCTGCTCAAAATGGTCAATGCCTTGTCATACTTCATGGTGCCACTGGGGATCACTGAATGCTTAAGTCTCCTAAGTATTGATCTAAATATCATATATCTTCAGATTGGACTTCAGGGTGTCCTTGAATCTCTTCTTTTGCCCACCTCTAGAGTCATGGCCACTGGTGAATTGGAAGTACAGGACCTGTTTCAGGTGCCGGTTGTCAGACGTCTTTATCATATGTCTTGTCCAATGGAGCTGGTGCTGTATAAACATGATGTAAATGCTGGTGGTAGTTGCTTGAACCAGAATGTTGGCATTATTTTTTCTGTCCTTCCGGTTGATATGGAGAATTTTCCAAAGGCAGCAATGAGGGTAACATTCCAAGGTTTTCAGATGTTTTCAATATGTTGCCCAGGTTTCACATCCATGCAACAGGGTAGGGATGATGACAGCCTAGTACATGAGAAGTTTGGATATGGTTCTAATATCATGATCAGCAAAGACATGATTTCAAAGACATTCAAAGGCATCACTGACAGATTTTATTCGGTGTTGAATATCATCATCTATGTTTACATTTTGGGAAAAGTGACTACCAGGTAAGAGAAATACTCAACATTGGAGTACTGCCCTTTAGTTGTAATATGTGGTAAAGCAGCTGGATGGTTTGGGGTGGGCAGGTAAAGTGTGTTGGTTTTCATGAATTTGACAGCGTGTCTAAACATTTCATACACTTTAAAGAAGCAATCGTGAGTGACCTTGAACTCTTCAACTGAGTGGGCACACATGATGCAACTGTCAGTGTACTGAAGATCAATGATGAAGATATTGGTTATCTTGGATTTGGAACATAAACGGTGGATATTAGATTTCCAGCTATGTGATACTGGGTGTGGACTCCAGATGGAAATCTATCAGCAATGAGATTTGAAATAGCTGTGATATAGATGGAAAAGTGTTTGGTGCAATCATGCATCCTTGCTTACTCAGTTTTAATGGTGAAGGAGGTCCATTTCTGAGCCATTGTTAAGGACGTTTCCTGTCACGTCAACAAGGAAGTCTGATGATGCCAGCACATTTTGGTGGGCATCCAGATCTCATAAAGTTCTTCCATTGGTCCTCTCTTGGTTGAATCAAAAGCCTTAGCCAGGTTAATGAAGGCCATGTAAAGATCTCCATGTTGCTCGCAGCACTTCTATTGCACCTGACTAGCAACAAAGATCATGTCTGTTGTACCTCTGATCTGAAAAAAAATTGGGATTCAGATAGAATCTCCTTGACAAGGGGCATGAGTCTATTGAAGAGAATGTGGGTGAAGATCTTCCCAGATATGGACGGGGTACAATGCCATGGTAATTGCTGTAATCTGATCAGTTTCCTTTCTGGAATATGGTTATGATTCTGGAATCTCTCAGGTCACTGGGAATTCGGTCATGTTTTCAGATTTTCAGAATAACAGCATGCAGTCAGTGAGAGAGCTTTTTTCCACCATGTTTATAAATTGCAATTAGTATTCCATCAGGACCATGTACATTGTTGTTCTTCATCTGCTCAATGGTCTTCATGGCCTCTTAATAAGTTTGTGGAACTACAAGGTGGTCCTAAGGGGTGTTGTAGAATGGCTTTGATGGTATTATCTTTGCAATTAGAATCTCAGTTCAGAAGCTCTTTAAAGTGTTTCTTTCACAGTACATTGATGGTGGAGCAGTGTTTAAGGAGTGTTGTTCCATCCTTGGACCTCAGAGGCATGGCTCCTTTTGTCCTTGGTCCATAGATAGCTTTGATCGTGCTGAAGAAATTATGCATGTCATGGCTACTGGCAAACTTTTGGATCTCTTTTGCTTTGTCCTCCCACCACTTATTCTTTTTGTTCTCAAATTTTCCTCTTGGTCTTTACTTTAATATAACCATAAGTGTCTTGCTTCTGTTTGGAGTTGATGTCATTCTGCCAAGTTTTGAAGGCTCTCCTTTTTCTATCATGAGAACTTGAATTTCATCAAACCAGTCCTGATGTTTCTTTGTGAAGAAGCTTAGAGATTTTTCACATGCCTCATAGATGCCTTTGTTGAGGCTCCCTCAGTGATCAACAGTGTCAAGATCATGTAGGAGGATGGAGAGTCTCTCACTAAGGTGCTCCTGGAAATGATCACTTAACAGAATCTTTCAAGCATTAGGTATTGAGCCTCTTTCTTGGTTGCTTATTTTGCTTGAGAGAAGCCAAAGTGCTTTGTTGTCTGATGCTACTCTTTCTTTCTTGTGTATACATTTGTGGGGTTGCAAATTCAAGCAGTTTTAAAGTTTGGTCCAGAGGGGGATCTGGTTCCTCTCCTGTCTCCATTCCCCAATTCAGTTTCTGCCTGTGTATTTTATTGTCACAAATGAATAAAAAACATTTGCATTTATATCTTTTTGAACTGCCTACAGAGAGCCTATGATGTCACATATCTTAATTGGGGGGGAAAGCAAGGGAGGATTATATAAACTCTTGATGAATATTAGCCTAGAAAATTAAATCTGATTTACTACTTTAAGCCAAAGAAATATTTGCAAAGCTAATGAAACTGATTAACATAGAATTAATTTGCAATGTTTAGTTATATAGTTTAAAACTAAAGCACTATTAGTAATGTGTTGCTGATTATTACTACTCCAAGATAATCAGGATTTGTTGATGATTAAAAGTAAATATCCAGTAAAAACATTTGGCTTCAGTTAATAAGCTGATTGCTAAACAGGAAAATTATCTGTGACGATAAAATGAAATTAAAGTGAATTAATTGCAGGAGTTAGAGAAGAGGAAGCATATGGAAATGCAACTTCAGCTTGTATCCTAAAGCTGAATGAAGACATCCTGTGTTTCTTGTCTCCCCACCCCCACCTCTGGCTTGTTAATTATGTATATTTTGCTAATGTCTAGTATCTCTAGTTAAGAATCCATTGTACTAGGTGTGAAGTAAAAAGGTGTTTCCTTTGCCAAGGAGCTTTTAATAGAACCATATGTTAAGAGATAGTGGGGGGATGCAACAGATACAGAGGAATACAAACTACAGGCAGGTGTTGTTAATCAACATGGCAGATAATGGTCTCAGTTCACCAGTTACTCAACCACTCTTGAATTTGTTGTGAGCAAAATGGCCAAGTGGAGGCTTTAGGGAATGATTTCACTGATTAGGGCAATGAAATAGTTTCACAGAATGTTATGTGGAGCTTCACCAAGTATAGGAGCACAGAAGAATGTATGAATGCGCTCATTGGGAAACGCCACATGCAAGTGATGAAACCTTGCATCACTGGCAAAGGTTGACATCTTAACAGAGAGAAGGCAAATTCCCTCATGGTCCATGCCAATTTGACCTGTAGGAAACCTTAATTCATGACCCCAAGTTTGGCAATCGGTATGATCCTGAGCAGAAGAGTAGGAAACACTGGGTTTTCTAGGAGGAGTATCAGCACATCCCAGTCAACATCCTCCCTACTATTGTTAGCTGTGGTCTATCTCCTAAAGCCTGTGAGGAAGGTGAACTGCCCCCCACAGAGTCCAATAACATTCATGAAGGGAAAAAATTCCTTTAGACATGACTGAATGCAAGGATCTAGAGAGGTCCAAGTTGAAGATGCTTGACCAAGTTAAAAACCTGAATGACAGTTTACTTTTGAAAGAAAAGGAGACCATCCAGGTAGGCAGAGATTTATGAGGCATAGAGGAAATGTTTTGATCTTTGTTTGCAACCATGATTATCCAGAGATAAAGTATAGATGGAGAAGAGGCAGGGATTCAAGGCAAACTGTAGAATTCCCACAGAAAATTAGGACATTGTCTCCTTAGGGGCTGATGAGATTTTGCTGTAAGTAGGAGATGATATTTGGCTGGAAAGTTTCTTGGATCTCCAGCTTTTTTACTACTAACCATGTAGCAGGGGCCAGGTGAGCCCTGTACTTACCAGGACGGAGGCTGCCAGCATGCTCTGCAGTGATCAGATGCTCAGCTGGGCTCACGGGGAAATGGTGAGCCAACACTCCTGGGGCAAGCTGCATGGTGCTACTGGGCAAGCAACCAGCATGCGGCAGGCATTTTCTGAGCCCCATACCCGGAGTAGGACAGGGACGAGAACCCCAGCTCCACATGGGCTCAGGCTGCACGCCGAGGAAGAACAGGCAGCTGGTGCATGGAGTACCACCTGGGACTCAGAGGCAGCAGCTACGGGGGATAATGAGCCACTCTGTGGCTTCTAACACTTGCTGGCAGCAGGAGGACACATGGGGGCACACAAGGGGCCAGACTGGTTTAAACCAGCCCAGATACCTCTACAAAAGCCCACACGGATGTCAGGACTTGGGCATGCACAGCCTAATGAGGGCTGTCATTGCATTTCCTCATGGAGGCAGGAGACGAGGAACTCAGGATTGTGCACATTTATGCACTCCAGACTGAAGCCAGATGACTCTACTGCTGGGAGGAACCAAGTACCCCTAGGAGCTAAACCAGGGTTCTTAATGCTGCTGGCCCCACATTACTCCAGGGGTTTGCCCAGGATAGGCAAGCCCATACATACTAAGCCAGTACAGGGCCACCCCTGTCGGACTGAGATTGTCTGACAGAAGATGACTGAAGTGCCCATAGGGCCAGAGAAAGGCCTAGGGCATGGTCATTTGAATTATTATTTAGTTTATTTGCTTCTTTACATGGGCCAGGCCCAGGTAAGCACAAATCTTGCAGAAAACCTCAGCAATCATAGCTGAAATGTGCTGGCTTCAGACAACTCAACTGTTTCCCACTATGCCTGAGCTGCAGGGTGTCACAACCCAAGGGTGTGATTTTGTTTGTGTGTGCTTCGGCACTGCTGAATTATTTCCCGCCACTCGTAACTTTCTTTGCAGGGTGCATTTCTAGGTTGCAAAAGAGAAATGCACGGTGCAAGGAGTTCCCGCCATTCGTATACAAATTTGTGTCCCACTATTGGCCAGTTCTAAATTATTCCCACGTGGCAGCTAGCGATTGGCTTGCTAGCCATATAACAGGCTTGAGCGGTTTCTGCCCAAGTTGGAGGACTCCACGACCATCAGGAGGAGAACTTCACGTCTCGTAAAGATCTCTAAGCGCTGCGGAGCCTATCGGACCCAGCGTGTGTATCAAGAAGGCTATAGGGGTCTGATCAGCCTCTCGCCTCTCCCCGTCACCGCCTAATCCCTCGACGTACCCTTCCCTGCACGCAAGTTCCACGGAGCCTAGCAAACTTCATGTGAGTGTATTCAGAGCTCTTTGCTTCGAGTTACTTTCTTTGGTTGACACGACGGGCTCGCGGTTTAGAGCTTTCAACCGGATTGGGCTAGAAGGTTCACGGGAAGGAACTCTAGTCCGCCTCTCTTCTGTTCTGTCTGTAACTGCAACTCAAGCAAGTTTTCCTGCCTGCACCACGACCATCTTTGGTGTAAGTAAAATAATCTTAAATCAACCACTAAGCTTCCATGCCTAATTCTAGCGTGCCGCCTGCCTTCCCCAACCCGGCATGTCTGGGCTGCTGGCCACAGCCCGCCGCAAGGAAAACCCCCAAGGGCCTCAGACCGCTCCCAGCCCGCACACAGGGCAGTTACTCAGGCTGGCCAAACATGTGTATCCAGCACCATCTGGGACCTTGAATGGAAAGGGGTGTAGGGGACGAGGAGTTCCACAGAAGACCTCAATATCGACCCATGCTAACCTTAGCATACTCTTTCTAAGCAGGTTCTACGTCCTTATATCTCTTTTCAACTACATCAAGTTGTGGCAGGTGAGATTTAAAGCAAGAGAGCAAGACATCTACTGAGCATGTGACATGCAGGCCCCATCCTGGTGTGGTTGCTCAGCATGATCCCCTCTACAAACTGATTGGAGAAACTTTTGGTGCTGGTTGTCTGACCCTTCTGCACAAAGATCTGTTCCTTCACCAGGAGGAGGAGGAAAATCCTTGCTCCCTGTCAAATCAACCTCCCCTTCATGCCATTAAAAGCCACCTTTTCGTCCCCTTCTTCCTAGGGCATGTCCAGATATACATGGATGTTTGGTTCCCCAGGGAATGTAGCGGCGGCACACCTTGCACCTCTGCTTCTTGTTCCCAGGGAATGCCTGTGCCACGCATGCTTTGGCGCATGGGAAGTTACCCGAGGTTGGGTAGGGAAGGCTAGGGCCAGCACTGTGCTGGCTCCAGCAGCCCTACTTGGGGTCCTGGGGGCCTCCTGGGGCTGTAGCTGTGGTGATTCTGTTGCACAGAGCCTGGTTGGCAGCGGAGCATGGCTCTGGGTGGGCAGATTCTGCTTTTCAGCAGCGCGCGCTGACCGAGTGTGTGTTGCTCTAGTTTTTTTTTCTGCAGTTTTTGACCCCTAGATATCCAGGGCTCAAAAAAACCCCATGGAAACCCCCCCAGCACAGTGCATGCTCAGACAGTGTGCCGAACACTGGACTGTGAGGTATGCCACATATCGCACGACCACGCTCGTCTGAATGCGCCCCTGGAGTCTAATCAGCCCCCTACCTTAACTGAGGACTAATTATATGAGGGCTGATTTCAGTTATGTTACCTAGAATTATCCCATAGGGATTGCTGCGCAGTTTGGGGTCACCAGAATGCAGTTAGTTGTGGCTATGTTCTCGTCCCACCAGAAATGCCATTATGGTGGGATAGGGAAGCAGCTTGTGTAGAGACACTGACATGAGTTTTACACAATCCAAAGTTCCCTTGTGTTGGAGAAATCCCCAGTCACCCTCTAAAGGCCTCTCCTTATTTTTTGCATCACTAGATCCGTATCCAGGGACAAGAATCTGTCCCCGAGTTTCTAAATGTTTCTGTGAATTGAACCTCAACCCTCATCCTCCAAAATAAATTGCTTGCAAAGACTTAGGGTGAGGAAGGGTCTAATATATTGGGTTTGAAACTGATCTTGCTTGTTATTTACAGTGCTGGAACTCCACCAGCTCTAATGGATGTAGTCCTGATTTTCACCTGTGTAAGTGTGGTTTAGATCAGGCTCCTCTTTTAGTTACACCATTGTGATGCTTAGGTAAAGTTCATGCAAGTATACCAGTGAGCAGAACATGACCCAGAGAGCCTTCGATTTGCTGTATATTTGCAAACTTTAAATTATGGAAGAGTTTTATATTTCATCATGTTTTTCCAGTGAAAGTAGTGCGGAACTTGATTAATCACAATAGGCTTTGGGTATTGCATCGGTAGACAGTCAGGCACCCTGTAACCTCAAGGCTCTGGTGTTTTATGCATGTTACCTCTGAGTGCTTCTCATAATATGATATTTGTGTCTGGGCCCTTAGAACTTAACATGATTCTAGCTATTTAGTCAATCTACATCCCTACATTTTTTGTTTCTTACATTCCTCAGTGGTCTATAGGCTCTCCATGGCTCCACAGGCTTTTCTTACAGCAGCATCCTATCTCTCTGGCTATGTGGTTAGTGCTTTCCCTTTATGTAAGGGTTTTTCTCTTCTTTCATATCACTATGTATTGGTCAAGATCACATTGACCTAATTATATCCTTAGACTCCCTACATCTTAGTGGGTTTTGCAAACCCTGCATCTCATGCTCCTATCTCTGTTATGACTAGAGAAATCCAATGACAACCACAAGAAAAAGGCTAAATTTAACTTTACTCTGAGCAATGATTTTTGCATAATACTACAGGAGTTTGCCACTCATTCTGTTTACCCATAACTCTTTTGAATCCATTGCTGACAGTTAGCTAAACAGCATAAAGAATTTGCTGTCTAGACATAACAGTAACGTTATGCAACTCTGTCATCTTAGTAACCTTAGACATCTCTCTGATCCCTTCCATATCATGTAGATACACTTCTGCTCAGTATATTGTTCTCTAGAGGTGACAGCATTATCTTCCCAGATAATATGAATACATTCATGTGATGTTTTAGGAGCTGATGTTTCTGTTTTGCTGTGGCTTTCTAAAAATAAGTAAGTTGAGAATGACTTTTAACTGAATAAAGAGAGGATGGATCATCCTGTGGTTAAGAGACTAGACTTGGGAAGCAGGTGACTTGGGTTCAGGTCTGGCTCTGACAAAGACTTTTGTGTGATCTTAATTAAAAATACATTTCTGTGCCTGTTAAACGGGGATAATAATGCCACCCTTGCCTTATCCATAGAGGCTGTAACCTCTTTGGGGCATGTATTTTTCATACCATGTTTGTATGTGGGGCCCCTAGCAATGGCGCTTCTTTTGAGTTCTCTATGCGTTACTGGGTGCATCTACACGTGCAAATAATATAAGATCAGTTTACTTTAGAGGGACCAGGAGCTCGCTGCTGCCCAGGATGTAGTGGCGAAGCTCTTCTTGGCAGCAGGCACTCCACTGGGAGCAGGGAGCAATGTCTCAGCCCCCCACTAGCAGAAAGCTGTTTCCTGGCTTCTTGCCAGCCCCTGGACTAATTATATACTCTAGAGTAAAGTGGTCCAGGCAGGTGTCTACACATGCAGGGTCTCAGGAGCAGATCTGCTGCTCATGGAAGCAATCTGCTTCTGCCCCTGCTGGTCCTGAACTGGCCCTCTGCAGCAGCCAGGAGCAGCTCTAGACTCCCCCTAGGTGCTAGCCCAGGGGCTGGCAAGGAGCATGGGGCCAGGAAACAGCTTTCTTCTGGTGGGGACTGAGACATTGCTCCCTACTCCCAGGGGGCTGCCTGCTGCCAGGATGGGCTGTACCACCAGAGCCCGGATGGGGACAGTATCCCCATGCCCTGGCAGCAGGGAGTTCCTGGCCCGGTTCCCTGATCGGGGGCAGGGGTCATGGAAAGAACTGTAGGGGAGGGGCAGGTCCCAGCCCCCCCTGCCCTGATCTGCCAGTGGGGCAGCTAGCAGTGAGCCCCCAGATGGGTGGGGATTCCCTGCCTGAGGGCAGGGGGAGGGGGCTCACTGCTAGCTGCCCCACCAGTGGATCGGGCTGGGGGCTGGGACCTGCCTCACCTCTGCAGCTCTTTCCAAGCCCCGCACCTCGATTGCCTGACAGGGGCATGGGGTGGGGACTTGCCCCTGACCTGCTCCATGATTGTGGGGCTGGGACTGGAGAGCCTGTTCCCTGTCCAGTTCTGTGATCACTGTGTAGTTAAAAATAGGTTAGGCTCCATGATTTTGCAATAATGCTTGAGCAGCAACTATATAATAGAAGTGTCTTATGACCGTCTCATGACCCCTTGTGTAAGACCACGAGGTCTAACGACTGAGTTGTGGTCTGCTGTTCTTTCTGCTTGCCTTGCATTCTGAAATCATCCCTGTCTAGTGCCCTAAAGTTACACTCAGATACCAGGGTTACTAAAAGGTTACTAACTATGTCTCAGTTCCCCTTTTCTTTTGCGCATGCGACAGAAGATTTTTGCCGCAGTTCTGCTTTTTGAATGCGCATGCACCAACCCTGATAAGTCACACTAACCAATAACAAGTTAAGTTCAGCCTACAAGATAAGACGTAACAACTAGGAAATTGTAATGCTGCCAATAAGTGCCTAACACGTTAAGGCTCTATGTTTATGTAAGCTATAAAAATGTAATTCCGGGCCAGACTCGTCGTTGGCTCTATCTTGGGCATTAGCCTCTGAGTTGACCTTGTTTACATAAACAATAAACCTGTGATGGACCCAGCCTGTGTGTGTGTAACTCTATCCTTGAGGACAATTGGACAAGTCTCCAGGGGAACGAAACTAGCTGTTTGGGCAACAATTTGGCGGGCCAGCCAGGAGATCCTCTGGTCCACTTCGAGGCCACGACGAGGCCGGCGAAGGGGGCTCATGAAGTGGCGCCACCAGACCGCTCTTGGAGTCTGTCACGGCCCCCGGGTACATGAGTCGGGGCACCCGGAAGGTTAAAGGCTCTCCTTTGAATGAGTCACCCAGGCTGAGTGGGTCCGAAGAGACGGCGCCAGGGGTTTGGCAGAGTGAGTATTCGCTTTCCTTGAGTCATTTGAATGGTCCCTAAGGGAATTTGGGGAACCCTGAGGATTTAGGTGTTGGTTTTGGTGTTCGGCATATAGGTCTGGACTTTAGATCCGGGGATTCCCTTTAGAAACATGAGCCGCTGACCAGGTCTGGGACTAAGGCTGAGCCTAGCCACCCCGATTCTGCCTAATAAGGTAGTGTTGAACGCAAGGGGGCTCAGCTGGAACCTCGTGACCCAGCGGACAGGGACCTGAGTGCATTTGTATATTGATTGACACAATGGGTTCAGGTAGCTCCCGGGAAGAAGACTCTTAGGATGCATGCTAAGGAATTTTGGCAAATTTAAGGGAGATTACGGAATGGAAATGACAAAGGATGACTTGATTATATTCTGTCAGAGGGAATGGCCCACTTTTGGGGTTGGGTGGCCGGAAGTTGGTTCTTTCAATGTAAAGTTAGCTAATGCAGTGTCGAATGTGGTGACCAGGGACGGTCACTGGGATCAATATCCATATATAGATTGTTGGATAAGTGCTATAATGAATCCTGTTCCCCCATTGGTCTGGAAGTGTAAAGGAAAAATGTGTAAGATGCTATTGGCAAAAGACACTGGGAGAACACCCAAGTCCTTCCTGATTCTGGTAGTGAGGGAGATTTGACTCAGGGACTGAGGCGCAGGGTTAGAGCACAGCTGCCCGCCAGCCCCAGCTCCAGGGATCAGGAATCATCGTCACCATCCCAGACGGACTCTAGCCCCAGCACCAGGAGCCAGGGATCATTGTCATCATCCCGAGAGGATCCTGACTCTTCGGGAAGGGAGAGGTCAGAAAGTCCCTCAGTAACACCCATGACTGGCCCCAGTGTTTCAGGAGGGAAGAGAGAAGAAGTCCCAGAGAATCCCCCAGCGACAGCCCCCCCCTACAAGTATGAAGAGAGAGGTAGCTTCCTGGAGGGACTGGCTCAGCTCCTCTCAGCGATAGAACTCGTGGGAAATTGGCATAATAAACCCCCCTGGGGGACCCGTCACCCGAACCCCAATTACAATTGTCCCACGAGACAAGTAGTGGCTCCAGAAGGGGAGGGGGAGACAACCTTCGTTTACGTGCCCTTCCACACGTCAGATTTGTTTAAATGGAAGAATCAAAATCCTTCTTTTAGAGAAGACCCCGAGAAGATGCAAAATCTGTTTCGGTCAGTAGGGCAAACCCACCGTCCTACCTGGGCTGATGTTCAGATGATGCTACATACCCTCCTAACTTCCGAGGAGAGACGGTTGGTACAGGGAGTAGCGGATCGGGTAGCCAAGGAACGCGTAGCCCATGGAGTAGACATACACACCGTATATCCTATTGAGAGTCTCGATTGGGACAGTAACTCAGAGGAAGGGAGAGAGCTGAATCGGCAATATTTGGGGATTATAGTAGAAGCTCTAGGTAAGGCAGTACCACAAGTACTAAACCTCTCCAAAATATGCGAGGTCCGCCAAGGAAAGGATGAATCTCCCTCAGCCTTCCTCGAGTGATTGTATAATGCCTTTAAGAAATTTAGTGACATAAACCCTGAGGCTCCAGAGAATCACCGCATGGTAAATATTCTGTTTATTGGACAGGCGGCCCCAGATATAAGGAAGAAGTTGCAAAAGGTTGAAGGAGGACCAGGGAAACCCCTTTCAGAACTAGTGGAAATTGCGTATAAAGTCTATGGGAATCGGGATCAAATAGCAGAAAAAGAGGAGGAGAAGCGTGGACAGAAGCAAATGGCCATGCTAGCAGCCGCCTTGGGCAAGAGCACTAATGGCAGTGGAGGATGGAAGGAGCAACCTGGGGGGGGGGGCAGAAGAAAGGAAAAAGTTGGCTGAAGCCTGATGAATGTGCATATTGCCGGGAGAAGGGACATTGGAAAAGGGATTGTCCTAAGTTAAAGGACAGAAAGAGGGAAACCCAATGAGGGGACCGCCAGATGCGAGCGGAATCCTCAGGGGAAGACTCTAGCTGAAGGGACCCGGGATTCAAGGCCACCACCCTGCGGGCAAATGCCCGGAAGGATCCCATGGTACAGATAAGGGTAGGTGGCAGAGATTATGAGGCCCTGGTGGATACTGGGGCCACCTTTTCGATGATTCCCGTGAAACCCCCTTTAGCTAAAGAAAGCGGAAAGCACGTGACTGTAGAAGGGATACAGGGAAGACGGATCAGATTGCCTGTATGTAAGCCCCTCCTCACGAAGACTGGGAATAATAGGTTGGAACATGCATTTGTAGTATCCTCTGCCTGCCCAGTAGCACTCTTGGGGCGGGATTTGCTAACAAAACTGCAAGCTGAAATCTTCTTCCGTGAGGATCAAATTGTAGTATGATTGCCAGTAAAGCAAGGCTCGAACTACCAGATGGCCCTACGGACAGCTGAGACAAGATCAGAACCCGAAGGGATTGAGGTTTTAGAAAATGTGGATCCATGTGTATGGGCAGACGGAACTCCTGCCCGAGCAAAATACGTAAATCCTGTAAAAATTCCCCTGAGGGAAGGAAAGGGTCCTGTGTGTGTAAAACAATATCCTCTGAAGAAAGCCACTCGAATAGGCCTGAAGCCACTGATTGAAAAATTTAAGAGATATGGGTGGTTAATAGAGGGATCATCCCCCTTTAACACCCCAATCTTGGGTGTGCCAAAAGCAGATGGAACCTCTTTTAGGTTGGTACAAGTCTTGAGGGCCGTGAACAAAAAGATTTTAATGGACTACCCTATGGTCCCAAACCCCCACATCATTTTGACCCAGGTTCCAGCAGATGCTAAGGTATTCTCCGTGCTAGATTTAAAAGATGCTTTCTTCTCTATCCTGCTACATGAAGATAGTCAGAAATTGTTTGCCTTTGAATGGGAAGATCCAGACACATACCATAAGACCCAATTGTTGTGGACGGTACTACCCCAGGGATTTGTCTCATCCCCTCATATCTTTGGAACTGCTTTGCAAAAAGATTTGGAGCACTGGAAAGAGAGACACCACAAGGTGGCGCTGTTGCAATATGTTGATGATTTATTGATAGCAAGTCCCGACCTACAGACGGGGAAAAGAGCGACAGAATCCTTGCTGAATACCCTGGGAAAGAAAGGGTATAAGGTGTCACTGGAAAAGGCTCAAATTTGCCAACCAAAGGTTACCTTTTTGGGATATGAGATTGAGAAGGGGATTCGGGCTGTGAGCAGGGATCGAATTCAAACAATACAGGATATGCCTGCCCCCAAAAATCCTAAAGAGCTGCGAGCTTTCTTGGGCTTAACCGGGTTTTGTAGACTATGGATTCTGGATTATGGGGGAAAAGCCAAACCCCTATATGAGTCCCTCACGAAAGAGGGCCTCACAAATTGGAAATGGACTAAGGAGAAACAACATGCATTTGAATTACTGAAAGTTGCCCTCTTGCAATCCCCAGCATTGATGATTCCAAACGGGCGCAAGCCCTATAGACTATATGTGCATGAGAATAAAGGGGTAGCTTCAGGGGTTTTAACTCAACCAGTTGGTCCAACTTGGAAACCTGTGGGATACTACTCCAAGGTCTTAGACCCGGTGGCAAAGGGGTGGCCTGCATGTTTGAGGGCTGTCGCCGCCACAGCTACCCTTGTGGAGGAGGCCCAAAAGTTTGTTACGGGAGCTGATATGGAGATACACACACCACATGGGGTTCCCCAGATTCTCGGAGGAGAAGGAGGGAAAATTCTGAACCCCTCCAGACAATCAAGATATGAAATCTTTCTTTTATCTAATCCAGGTCTTACCTTCAAGCACACCACTGCCTTAAATCCAGCGACTCTACTGCCAGAGCCGGGCCCTCCGGGTCATGACTGTTTAGAAGTATTGACACAGACAGTACTAATTCGTCCTGATTTGACCGATGACCCAATTGAGGACCCAGAGGAGGAGTTCTTTGTGGATGGTTCGAGCAGTGTGATACATGGCATGCGATATATGGGGTGTGCTGTGGTAACATTGACAGAAACGGTGTGGAAAGAAAAACTCCCTGCAACATGGTCAGCGCAGGCAGCTCGTTGCCCTGACCCGTGCACTAGAATTGGGAAAAGACAAAAGGGTGAACATTTTTACAGACTCACGTTATGCCTTTGCCACTGTTCATGTCCATGGGTTGTTATGGAAAGAGCGGGGATTCATCACAGCTTCTGGACAAAAGATTGCCAATGGCCCACAGATAGTAACATTATTAGAAGCCCTCCGGTTGCCAAAGGAGGTGGCCGTGGTACATGTAAAAGCCCATGGCAAGGCTGCAGATGAACGCCAGAAAAGGGGAAATGCAAAGGCTGACGTGGCAGCCAAAGAGGCAGCACAAACAGGAGGAGAGGCAGTGTTTCAGGGCACGGCCCATGAAGTGTCTTCCTATTTAGAAGATTGTAAAGTAAAGTATGGTCCAGGGTCAGATAAGCTAGCAGCCGAGCTCAAGGCCAGTAAGAACTCACAGGGATGGTGGATTGTACCGGGAGGAAAAGTGTTAATACCTCGAGCCCTGCTGGGAGAGATACTCCACCGGTTGCATTCTTCCACTCACATGGGGAGCACAGCGATGGGAGACTTGTTGACTCGTCAGATGGTAGCCCCAGGACTTTATTTGGATGCCCAGAGAGTAGTCTCAGTGCCCGACCTGCCAGAAGGTGAATCCAAAATCTGCCAGACCACCAGCCCCCATGGGAGGGAGACCGTGGGCCCAGTACCCTGGACAAGCTTGGCAGATTGACTTTGCTGAACTTCCTAGATCCGGTCGATACCATTACCTGCTGGTACTAGTTGACCAGTTAACTGGATGGGTGGAAGCATACCCCACAAGAACGGCAACCGCATCCACAGTAGCACGGGTGCTACTCCACGAAATAATACCCAGATTTCTGTTGCCTGAGTCTATTGAGTCAGATCAAGGCAGTCATTTCATGGGGAAAATAGTGCAGGAAGTGTCCAAAGCATTAGATATCAAATGGAAACTCCATGCTCCATGGAGACCCCAGAGTTCAGGCCAGGTGGAATGCATGAATAGAACACTGAAGGCTATGTTGGCAAAAATCTGTATTGAGACTCATTTGAAATGGCTGCAGGCACTCCCACTGGCTTTAACTAGTATTCGTAGTACACCATGTAGAGGGATTAAATTGTCACCTTTTGAATTGATATTTGGTATGCCTCCCAGGGTCTTGCCAGCAGGATGGAGGGAACTAGTTATTGTAGGAATGGGCAAATCTGAAATTTGGAAACATGTTACTGCCTTGAAGTCTGTTTTGTCTTCTCTACACAGGTTTGCTGCATCCTTCCAGAGCCTCCCGCTCGACGCACCGATCCACAACTTCAAGCCGGGTGACCAAGTCCTGGTACAGAAGTGGAAGAAAGATCCTCTTGCGGAAAAGTGGGAAGGACCCTACCAGGTGCTTCTGACTACACACACAGCTGTCCGCCTATCAAACAGCGATAAGTGGACCCACTGTTTGAGGGTAAAGCCTTATCATCTGGAGGACACCAACTCCCAGGGTGTGATCACTCCGGAAGCTGATAACACCCGGGAACAAGAAGCTGACAAGTGGACAAGTGAACCAGTGGGAGATCTGAAGTTACGCTTGCACAAATGTGGACTCTAATCTGTTTTTTTGGACTCTTGCCCTTTTTAGGTATCTCAAGACACATCTCTAGCCCCACGTCTGGTTGCTGTGCATGTACCGATGATACTTATGCTGGGACCTTTCCCATGAGTAACTACATAGGTTCCAAGTCTACTATAGTCAAGGTCCGCTTGCATCCCAATTCCTCATGCTGCCCTCATCGGCAAATTTCAATAGAACAAAATGTCACTACTGGTATGGTGTCCCCGGGTGGTAAACCTAATATAACCACAGTCTGTATGAAGCTGCCTTCTGGTGACTGGGATGGACTCTGGTCCACGATTCTCAAAGATTGGCCTTCAGCTCTCCAACCCTCCACCCCTCCAGATCCATGGGTGGGAAATTCCTGGGTAGCCCTCCTCAAAAACTCTGCCCGGGCTTTAACCAATCATAGTTGCCTGTTGTGTGCACTTACCCCTGTTTCTAGTGATGAGGGAGTCCCTTTCCTGCCTATTCCCCTCAATAAGACAGGCATAGTCTCGGATTGGGGTTTTAATCGTAACTTTAATTTCTCCTTACGATATAATGGCTCAGGGAGGCTTATGGTGGCAAAAGTTAAAGGCTCTATTTGCATTTCCCAACAGGGAGGTGGGTTTAGGGTAGGGCAGTCAAGATGCCAAGAGACATGGATTTCTAGGGAAGTTGCCCTTCGGGAAGGTGTATGGACATGTGCAAATGCCTCATATGACAATTTTGATAATTGTAGCTGTCTATTAGGTAATTCACTGACCCTAGATTTGATGAGGTCCCACGCCACCATCACAACGGAAGCCTGTGGGCTGTGGTGGATTTGTGGGCGATGGGCATATAGACAACTTCCCTCCAATTGGGCTGGGACTTGTTATTTAGGAGCTTTGATTCCTGGTGTTTGGATAACTCAGCCCACACCTTCTGGTACTCTGACAACACACTCCGGGACTTATCGTGCCAAACGCAGCACTGATAATTCTTTTGAGAAAATAGCCGCAGGAGGGGGCCAACGGTGGGGTACTGATGAGTGACCAGCAGAGAGGATCATTCAGTACTATGGTCCAGCAACTTGGGAACCAAACGTGGTCGGAAGGGAGCCCACCTATCTAACAAACTGTATTATCAGACTCCAGGCCATAGTAGAGATAGTCACTAACAAAACTGCCGCAGCCCTGCGTCTAATCGGAAATCAGCTTACCCAGCTACGCACTACGGTACTACAGAATCGCTTAGCTCTTGACTACTTACTTGCCAGTGAAGGGGGTGTGTGTAAGAAGTTAAATTTGTCCAATTGTTGTGTTGAAATTGATGATAATGGTGAATTGATAAAGACTCTAGTGGATGATATGGAAAAGATAGCACATGTCCCAGTCCAGACCTGGAACAGGTGGAATTTTGATTGACTTACATCCTGGCTTCCTCAGCCTGGCTGGCTAAGAGGTGCATTAATGACCTTTTGCCTATTAATGTCAACACTTTGTTTGCTTCCTTGTATGATACCTTGTATCATAACCCTCCTGAGACGAACTGTTCAGTCAGTCGTCAACCACGAAATGCTTGTACACTATCAGAAATTGGCTATCGCTGACACTTATTAAAATTTTTAGAGTAAGAAAGCATCTGAGGGGGGATATTGTAGTTAAAAATAGGTTAGGCTCCATGATTTTGCAATAATGCTTGAGCAGCAACTATATAATAGAAGTGTCTTATGACCGTCTCATGACCCCTTGTGTAAGACCACGAGGTCTAACGACTGAGTTGTGGTCTGCTGTTCTTTCTGCTTGCCTTGCATTCTGAAATCATCCCTGTCTAGTGCCCTAAAGTTACACTCAGATACCAGGGTTACTAAAAGGTTACTAACTATGTCTCAGTTCCCCTTTTCTTTTGCGCATGCGACAGAAGATTTTTGCCGCAGTTCTGCTTTTTGAATGCGCATGCACCAACCCTGATAAGTCACACTAACCAATAACAAGTTAAGTTCAGCCTACAAGATAAGACGTAACAACTAGGAAATTGTAATGCTGCCAATAAGTGCCTAACATGTTAAGACTCTATGTTTATGTAAGCTATAAAAATGTAATTCCGGGCCAGACTCGTCGTCGGCTCTATCTTGGGCATTAGCCTCTGAGTTGACCTTGTTTACGTAAACAATAAACCTGTGATGGACCCAGCCTGTGTGTGTGTGTGACTCTCTCCTTGAGGACAATTGGACAAGCCTCCAGGGGAATGAAAGTAGCCGTTTGGGCAACAACTGGGAGCAATCATGGAGCTGGGAACAGTCTCCCCAGCCCTTGCTAGGAGGAAGCTCCTAGCTCCCAATTCATGACTGGGGGCTTGGGAGATCCTTATCAACCAACCTGAGCTCCATGGTTGTGGAGCCTGGGCTGGGGGATCCTTATCTACTGCACAGTTACTAATCTTGAGTAAATTTGTTACTTGCATTTGCAGGTAGCAAATTTACTCATAATTAAAGCCAATTACTGCACAGTAATTAGGTCTACTGCACAGTAAAGCATCTCATGTAGACGCATCCACTGTAGCTCAATTTAATTTGAATACATTGTGGCATATTTCTTATTGATTGGGTCAGTAGAAAGCATCCCTGTATCATACTCAACATTTGTGCTGCATCTTAAGCACAAAGGCTTCTGTTGCATCTTGATGCAGTCCCATTCTGGCTGTACTCATGAAGGGCCTCATCTTAATCTGAACAACATCAATGTAAAATATGTATTAACTACAGAACTTCAAGATTTATTCTGGCAAACCTGAGATCAGATTTGGGCTCAGTGTGCTCATAGTCTGTCCATAGGTTGGCAGACAGAGCACTCTTGAATCCAATTCCAGCAGGAAGACCTGCAGCAAGGTACCGGCTGACTATCTCAGAATGGTAGAAGGGACAGGAAATCATTTAATAAAGACATTTTGATACTGTGGCCCAAAGTCAAGTCCAGCCACTTGAAGGAGCTGTGTTATGTGAAGGTGACCTTAATAGTTCCGGTAGCTTGGCTGGTTGGTGCAGCATGAAGGGGAGTTAGGCTAGGGATGAATACCTGGTCATTAAGTGTGTGTCTTTCTTGCACTGGGTACAAAATAGCAGCTCCCTCTATCTGCATCAGTCAGACTTCTTGCTGTCTAGTGGGTATAGAACACAAAATGGGTGCTAGTAGATGTAGATTACATACCATGGACAGACTAACCATTACAATTAGGGCTGTGAAAAATTTCAATGGGTGTTTTGTTTTGAAGCTGTTCTGATGCATTTCGAGCTTGAAACAGTGAAATCAAAATGAAACAAAAGGCTTCAAAACAGCTTTGAAATGAAATGAGGGCATTTTGAGTTTTGAAGCAACGTGGTGGCAGGGGGCAGGGGAGAGCCAGGGCTGCGCTTGGAGTGGCTCCGCCAGCCCCATGGAACTCAGCTTGGTGGTGGGAAGTGGCATGAGACAGTGGCAGAGCCACTTTGAGCACAGCCCTGGCTAGTGGCTCTCCTCTGCTTCCCAGGCTCACCTCTGTGAGGATGCAGAATCTCTTGTGGCTGGGCTGTGCTTGCCAGGGCTGTGCTCCAAGTGGCTCCACCATGGACTCTCCTGCTGCTGGGCTGAGCTCTGTGGGGTCGACAGAGCCACTTGGAGTGAAGTCCTGGCTCTGAGCACAGCCCTGGCGAGGACAGCATAATGGTTGGAGGCATTGCAGCCCCACGGAGCTGATCCTGGAGGCAGGTGGTAGGGGAGAACCACTGGCCAGGGCTGTGCTCAGAGCCAGGGCTGTGCTCCAACTGGCTCTGCCACTGGCTTTCCCGTTGCCTCCTGCCACCAGGCTGAGTTCCATGGGGCTGGCAGAGCTGCTCGGAGTGCAGCCCAGTGGCGGGAGGTGGAAAGAGCCAGGGCTGTGCTTCAAACAGCTCTGCCAGCTGCACAAATCTCAACTTGTCCTCCCAGCACTGCTGGACTCCTCCCAGGGGTGTGGACCCCCAGATTTGTGTATGGGATGAACAGAAGGCTGCCGCTGCTGCCTGGGGCCAGTGGCAGCAGCAGTCTTCCCAGTGCTGGACACAGACTGCGCCTAGTGCTGGTCCCAGGCAGCAGTGGTGGTCTCCTGTCATCCCACACACAGATCCAGGGGCCCACACCCCTTGGAGGAGTCTGGCACAACCCCAGAGCCCTCCTGGAGGTGCAGGCCCCCATATCTGCAGACAGGATGACAGGAGGCTGCTGCTGCCAGCAAGTGGCACAAGTTTTGCTTTTGGCAGTTTGAGGTGCAGTTTCCCAGAAGCTCCTGCACCTATCTCCTTGAAACTTGGCAGGCTTTGTGCCCTCTGAAGGGGCCACCATCGCTGCAATTTTCATCCAAATCAGGCAAGAAATGACAAAAGTATAGGAAATTTCATGATTCCCCATTATAGCCTATGGGTGAAACGTTGAAACGCATTGAAACAGCAAAACAGTTTTGACGCAACGAAACAGAACAGTGCTTCAAAATGAAATGAGACAATGAAATGAAACACTGCCCCTTCAAAACAGTGAAACAGAAGTCAAAATGAAATGGTGCTGTTTTGCACAGCCCTAATTACAATCCTATTTCTTTCTTGCAATGGGAGGAAAGGACAAGTAAGGACAAGATGTATATAGAGCCGCATTGAGCATAGGTTTGCTAGCCTGACCCCCAGATTTGTGTGCGAGCAGAGGTTACCACAGCCATTAGAGCTGCTGTTGCATCCGTGTTTCAGATGGTGTCTATGAATTAAGCCATGCAACACTTTTTAAGTGCAAAAGCTATCTCCAATTTGCAGGCAGAAAAACTGAGGCAGAGATCAGTCAAGTGACCTGGTGCACTCATACAGAAAGTAAAACACTGAGCAAGGACAAGAACTCTGCTCTCCTTGCATGCAGTCTTCTGCTCTGATTGAGTTATCACCCTTTTGTTTCTTGCTGTGCATAACTAAGCAATACAGAACTATTGAGAGGTGCAGCAAGCTACTTTAGCACCCAGGGCACGGCAGGGGGTGAGGAGGGGGTATATTCTCACCACTATAGAGTGGAGGGGGAGAGGAGGAGGTGAGGGGAAGGCAATTCTTACCTATTCCGACCCTCTGCAAACTTAAGGCAGGTGCTACTGCTACTGCAGCAGCCCCATGATACAGGCTCCCAGGAGCTATACCCTATTCTCTTTGCCCCCCAGATATGTTATTGGGCACAGGGCTGCACCTGCTGTGACAGACTCCCCAGGGAGTGGGGGTAGAATCATTTCTGCTTTCCCTGCATGTATTATCTTGTCAGATTTAATAACTTAAATTTTTGAGCCTATTTAATAAGCTAAATTTTGGGCCCACTAAAATAATGGCAAAACTGCACAATTTGTCTCAAATTTATCCTTTGCTTCAGAAACTCTGTTAGTGTATTTAATTGTAATTATTGATATTGTAATTATATATATATAATATTATATATATTTATATTTAAAATATAATATATATTTAAAACATTATATATTTACATATATCAATTTGTATTTATATTGTAATTTGAAAATCTGTTTTTAATTCATTACAATACGGTGAAGTCAGGTCCTGGAATTAAACGACCATATCCTGCTCTTACTCACTACAGTGTACACCAGGAGTAACTCCAATGAAATCAGTGGAGTTAGACCGAAATAAAATGGGCAGAATTGGGACCATCATGAGGTCCAATATTTCTATGTCAGGCTACGTGACCCGTATCTCTGATGCAAGAAACGCCTTTCTCTAAATATGATTACCTTTTTAGGAATGCATATTGTGTAGGAGAAAATAATTTTCATGTTTATAATGCAACAGTTTCCTTGGTCAGCATCTCTTGGTATTTTACATCCAAATCTTCAGTTCATTGAAACAATTTACTACATCACAGCCTGGATTGTAAGCACTGGTAAACAGGTTCTCTGGGAAGATTTAAACTGGAAGGACAGCTACTATAAAGCATAACAGGAATTCATTACACTTCACAGATGGCACAGATAAAAAATCTATAACTACAGACAGCAGTGAAAGAAAAATCCTAAATCATCAAGATGCAATGAAATTCTGTTGCAAAACACTATACAAATTGTTCACGAAAGTTGTACATCGATTCTTTAAAGGAACAGATGAAATGTAGGCTTTACCACTAGCATTTTCAAAACAACTTCTCAGGCTAAACAGTCTCCATTGGGACAGATTCTGAAATCAGTGGAATTATGGTAGGTTTATAATGGTGTTACTGAAACTAGATGAAGGGTGTAAGTTGCATTGTGGCCTGTCCTCAAATCATCAGCTTCTAAAATGTTACAGATGTTGGGGAGGCAAGGATCTTTGTGGGTGATATCTTTTATTGGACGAACTGCATAGGATCTGGGTATGTTGTGTCCAAAAACCTGTCTAAATCTTTCCCAGCTATGTAGTTGCTCCAATAAAAGATATCACCCACAAAAATCCTTGCCTCTTGTGTATTTCCTGGATCATCACAGCTACAACACTGCTACCATACCAATATTGGACTCTTTATTTCCCTTTGTTTGCTGAGCCTTTAAGGCTTCCTTTTCACCAAGTTCTTCTTTGCAGCAATGAGGACTGGAAGCTTATTTTTGTAAATGAAATATGGAATTCTCACATCACAGCATGCCTCCAGAAGATGAAGGCTTAAGAAATATCATTAAACTTGCAATAAAGTTGTTGGAAATAGCAATGCTGCTATAAGGAGGAAGTCTGATTACTGGCAAATGGTGCTGATCAGGAACATGTAGCAGGAGATATTCTTCAAAAGATTTGCTCTCCCATGGGCAATAATGAAAACAAAACATGAGAGGACACACCGAAGAGCTACAAAACTTAAAAATGTGGAAATATGATAAATGCAACATTTTAAAAAAAGTTCTAAGCTTGCAGAGAGCCCAAATCAACAGATCTCTGCCAACAGAGGTTCTCACTGAGTACTGTGACCAAAGGCGCAGACAGAAGTGCAGCTCCCTGAAGTCCCTAACCTGTTCTTTTGCCACTGTTGGATGCTCACCTCCTCCCCAAACTGAAAATGCTTTGCAGGAAGCATTCTGAGTTACAATGATCCCCTGATCTCCCGGGCCAAACAGAAATTCACTGGTTCCAGGGGGAAGGGGCATCTAGCTGCTCCCTGCCAGCCTGCAGCCAGTTTCCCCTAGCAAATGGCCCCTCCGCCCTCCTAGCCTGTCCCTGTTTTCAGAATGGGAGGGGAGAAAGGGAACAGAGGAAGCTCATTCTAGGGGTTCCCCAGCCAGCACTGGAGGGTGGGGGTATTGGAGCCCTTCCCCCTGCCCTCCAAAGGGGGCTGAAGAAATGCCAGACTGAACTCCCTCTGCTCCCTTTCCCCCACTCTCATTCTGAACAGCGACATGATGGTGGGCAGCACAGACGCAAGTTACAGAAGATGCTCTGTTTTGAAATGTCTTCATTTGAACCCTTCTGCAATGAGGGTTCAGATTTTTGCCTGATTGGCCATTTTATAAGCATTCTGCAGCTGTGCACTTGTGTTTGGTCACAGATATAAACTATTCTCTGTGGCCAGATTGGATAAACATATTCACTTCTGTCTGTGCCCTTAATTACATTGTTCATGATCCCTGGCGGCTCCTCATTACACCGTTGCTATGTGAATCAGAAGTATATGGAGTCAATCCCTAAAATTAGTGTGGCATCTGAATTGGGTCCCTCTGGTACTGGGGGAGGTGGTGTGAGGGGGCTAAAATTAATTCTCTGGAGAGAGTCAAAGGTCATAGGAGGCATTAGGAGTTGTTTGGGAGTAGGGACAGGAGGCGAGCAGGGTAACAAGGGATGCCTCAGAAATATGAATGAGTGTCTGAGATTTTGGGTGCATTTTCATAGAATCATAGAAAATGAGGGTTGGAAGGGACCTCATGAGGTCATCTAGTCCACGCCCCTGCTCAAAGCAGGACCATCCCCGACTAGATCATCCCAGCCAAGGTTTTGTCTAGCCATGTCTTAAAAACCTCCAAGGATGGAGTTTCCACAACCTCTGTTTTGTAAAATCACCTGTTCCAGTGTTTTACTATCATCCTAGTGAAATTTTTTTCATAATATTTAACTTCAACTTCCATTCCTGCAACTTGAGACCATTGCTCCTTGTTTTGTCATCTGCCACCACTGAGAAAAGTAGCTCCACCCTCTTTAGAACCCCCCTTCAGGCATTTGAAGGATGCTGTTAAATCCCCCCATAGCCTTGTCTTCTCTAGACTAAATAAGCCCAGTTCCTTCAGCTTCTCTTCAGATGTCATGTTCTCCAGCCCACCCACTATTTTCATTGCCCTCCACTGGACTTTCTCCAATTTATCCACATCCTTTCTGTAGTGGGGAGCTCAAAACTGGACATGGTACTCTATTTGTGACCTCACCAATGCTAAATAGAGGGAGATAATTACTTCCTTCAATCTGCTGGCTGTGCTCCTACTAATGTATCCCAGTATGCTGTTAGCCTTCTTTGCAATAAGGGCATGCTGTTGGCTCATATCCACTGTAAATCCCAGATCTCTTTCTTCAGAGCTGCTGCTTAGTCAGTCAGTCCCCAGCCTGTACTGGTGCATGGGATTGTTCTGTCCTAAGTGCAGAACTTTGCACTTTCCCTTGTTGAACTCCATGGGATTTCTTTTGCTCCAATCCTGTAATTTGCCCAGGTCTCTCTGAATCCTGGCCCTAGCCACCAGCATATCTACTACTCGCCCCATATTGGTGTTACCTGCAAACTTGATGAGGGCACACTCTGTTTCATCTTTCAGGTCATTGATGAAGATATTGGACAAAACCAGCTCCAGGACTGACCCCTGGGGCACTCCACTTGATACTGGCTGCCAACTAGACATTGAGCCATTGATTATTACATTTTGAGTGGAACAATCCAGCCAATTTTCTATCCACCTTGCAGTCCACTCATCCAATCAACTTATATTTCTTAGCTTGCTTGTGAGAATGTTGTGGGAGACTCTATCAAAAAACCTTGCTAAAGTCAAAGTGTATCACATCTACCACTTTTGCCACATCCACAGATCCAATCACCTCACCACAGCAGGCAATCATGTTGGTCAGGCATGACTTGCCCTTGGGGAATCCAGGCTAACTGTTCCTAATCACTTTCTTGTCCTCCAAATACTTAGAAATGGATTTCTTTAGGGACCTGCTCCATGATTTTTCCAGGGATTGAGGTGAGGCTGACCAGTCTGTAATTCCCTGGATCCTTCTTCTTCCCTTTCATCAAGATGGACACTATATTTGTCCTTTTCCAACTGCCCAAAACCCTCTTGATCACCACGAGTTTTCAAAGATAAAGGACAGTGGCTCTGCAGTCACATATACCAACTCTCACAGCACCCTGGGGTGCATAGTGACTGGCCCCATGGACTTGTACACATCCAGATTTTCTAAATAGTCCCTAACCTGTTCTTTTGCCACTGTTGGCTGCTCATCTCCTCCCCAAACTGTATTGCCCGGTGCAGTAGTTTGGGAGCTGACCATGGCTGGGATGACTGAGGTGAAAAAGGCATTGAGCATTTCAGCCTTTTCCACATCATCTGTCACTAGGTTGCCTCCCCCATTTAGTAAGGGACCCACACTTTCCCTGATCTTCCTCCTGTTGCTGACATACTTGTAGAAACCCTTCTTGTTACCCTTCACATCCCTTGATAGTTGCAACTCCAAGTGTGCTTTGGCCTTCCTGTTTTCATCCCTGCATGCCTGAGCAATGCTCTTATATTCCTTCCTAGTATTTTGTCCAAGTTACCACTTGTAAACTTCCTTTATTTGTTTTAGATCACTGAAGAGTTCCCTGCTAAGTCAAGCTAGTCTTCTGCCATGCTTGTTAGTCTTCCTGTACACTAGAATGGTTCATTTCTGCACCCTCAGCCAAGTTTCTTTAAGGAACAGCCAGCTTTTCTGGACTTCTTTCCCCCTCAGACTGGCCTCCCAGCATATCCTTCCCATCAGTTCCCTGCGAGAGTCAATGTCTGCTTTTCTGAAGTCCAGGGTCCTTACTCTGCTGTTCTCCTTCCTTCCTTTCTTCAGGATCCTGAACTCAACCATCTCTTGGTTGCTGCTGCCCAAGTTGCCATCCACCTCTATGTTTCCCACCAATTCTTCCCTATTTGTGACTGGCAGGTCAGGAAGAGCATGACTTCTAGTTGGCCTCTCAACACTTGCACTAGGAAGTTGTCCCCCACACTTTCCAAAAACTTCCTGGATTGCCTGTGCACTGCTGTTTTGCCCTCCAACGGATGTCAGGGTGATTTGACCACTGCTAAACATTTTGTGATTCATCCATCAACAGATAATATGCTTCTCCAGAAACACATTGCTGGTACAATACCCAAATATACTTTACCCCATTGGCAGGGCCCCTTCCCTGTTACACATGATATTTTAATGACATGTAAAGTATAGGGAGGACTTTCTATGCTTGTTGTTTAAACCAAGTATACCTTCCTACAGAAGCAAAGTTTAACAGTTCCTTTCAGCTTTTATTTTTCTCTCAAAATACAGAAGATGCAGTCACTGGCTACCATTCTTCCATGATCCTTTTCTATAGCCAAACTCCATTTCCCCCTTCATGGAGAATTTTCACTGATTCAACTTCTGAGCACCAAGGTGGGGAAGGAGACGAACAGGAGGGGAAATCTGTTCTCACCTCCTGGGTAGTGTAGTTGGCTGAAAGAAAGGATCATCCATGGGTATGTCTCTATGCCATCTCCTAATACCAGGTGGCCATTTGTTGTTGCTTTCAGGTCAAATTCTATTATGAAACTGCCAAAGAAACAGTGCAAACACCCACAGCTGCATTAAATAATGTCTGAATTCAGTTATCTGGCTGGATAGTTTCCATGTATAAATAAAAAGTTCTTTTTCCAAAAACCTCTTTATCAGTTATATATATATAGAGAGAACAATTCCCTTCACTGTAGGAATCAGTTCATTCTGTGGGCTGTGCTATGCAGGAGATTTCATTAGAAGGTCATGATTGTCTCTTCCAGGTCCCTAGAATCTGAGAGTCTAAAGTACCCATGCATATAACTCATTCTGTGTCATGGGTTGGGTATTTTATGCAGGGCCACAGACAATATAGTATTGCCAGGCTATATATTTTTTTCCTGGAGTTTTTGGATATGCCAGAAGAAATTTTTAGATGTAGCTTCTGGTTTTGCTGTAAAAATTTTGTGCCCAGAAGAAAATGTGGCAATAAATTGCAGACACAAGTACTAGTAGCTAAACATTGGGCTGTCTGGCAGCGTAAAAGGGCCTTAAAGTGTGGATGTAATTTACGTTAAGGCCCTTTTATAGAGCTGGACTGGTGTTAAGAATCTTTGGCATGATTGAAAATGTAGTTACGTGTAATATAAAATGCCAGTGTAATGGGGACATGATCATCAGAGAGTACAGTACAACTGGAAAATAATAAGACATGGCAATCCCCTTCAATTACGTTCTATTGTATTTTTCCATGAGGAATTTTAACTGTTTACACTTTAACTGATTGACTTCTACTGGTGACAGAATAAGCCTACTGAGTACCCACTATCAAAAAAGCATTCTGCTGTACAGCAGTCATACACATTTATTTGCTTCTTCTGGTTTCCATGTGTAAACACAAAAGACAGAGAAAATTGTAATTTAGGTGCTGCAGGTGGAGGATCCAAGTTAAAATCTGCCAGGCTAAAATATGGACAAATTCACTTCTTTCTTTCTTTAGTGTAAGCACATAATTTGTTGTTTGCATTTTTCTGCTTTGTAGGCATACATGTGTTTATCTATTTAGGAAAACTAGGAGGAGAAAAAAAACAATAACAGTTGGGAAATGAGAGTGATTGGTCCATGTGTCTAAAAAGAGACACTTAGATACAGATTGAAGGACATTATGGAAACACTGACGCTTTCTGTTGACACAGTAAAGTCCATTTTCAATTAAATTAACAACTCTTGTCTATTAGCTTTCAATAAGGCAGATCCTCAGCAGTGCCAGAATTAGTGATTGCATTTTTCAGCCAGGCAAGACTGCTAATGGCAGTGGCTTAGATTTGTATATTGCCCATCTGAAGCTTAGTCTACATTAGGAGTTGACAATGTATGGCACATGGGCCAGATCCAGCCTGCAAAGAGGTTGGTTCTGACCCAGAAAAACGGGCAGTAAGAAGTCATGCTGAGGTGCCCATCCCTGCTGCTCTTTAATGCCTACACTTACTTTCACTACAGGAGGGCCAGGTATCTACAGTGAAGTTAAGCATAGCTGGCTTGAGCTTTCTATGGGGCCAGAGATATGTGGGGGCTGGGTTGCAAGTTGTGGCCTGCAGGGATATAAAGTTCCTACTTACCTGGGGATGGAGCTGGGGTCCATGCAGCCTGCACTGCTCCTTGCCCTACATATGGAGGCAGCATGCTTTAGCACCCGGGCAAGGGGAAGCCATAGAGACTCTCTGGCCGGCTACCAGAATGTCTCTTTGGAAGACCCCAGCCCCCAGTTGCCTGAGGTTGCCTCCAGTTGCCTGCTCTGCTTTTTTTTTTTTGATATTTGGATTTCCAAGTATCACATTTTGAACCTGCACTGCAAATATGCAGTGTGTAGAATTATTTTTTTGTTCCCATCATGCCTCTTGTGGTGTCTCAAACTGCTTTGAGATGCTGCAAGAGGCATGTGCAGGTTCATCTGGACACACCCCCAGTGCCTACACATGCACTGCTGTGGAATTTTTTATTCTGCAGCAGAATAGCCCTTGTATTTACTAGTAGGGATAGTATTTACAAGTACTATCCTGCTGCAGAGTTAATTAGTTTACTGTAGCTTAATTGCCCTGAACATGTAGGCACTGAAACATTTACTACAGAGCTAATTAGTCAACTCTGCAGTAAATGCCTTGTGTAGACAGGACCCCAGTGTAGCAGAACCACATGGAAGCAAGAACAGGATTTGCCACTTACAGTATGGAGAAATCTGATTTCACTGGTACAGAAACTTGCTGATGCTGGGATTATTAAAATACTGAAGGATTTGATATAAAAGACACCTTTTTTTTTTTTTAGGTGCATGAACAAAGACAGGAGTAATAAGCATCATACTTGCATGTTGGAGCTCATCTTCCCATCAATATACTCTCTGTTTTAAAAGATAAAAAGAGCAGGTGAGAAGTTTTTCACCCATGTGAAGAAATACCCAACTAACTTTTTGCACTGGATTTGATTCAATCCTCATCCCACTTCTATACTGGTGCAGCTTTGAGGTTCAGTGACACACTTCTTGACATATCGTGGTATACGCACTTTGCAACAGAACAGAAGCTTGCACAGGGTCTGTGCCTTCATCTCCCATGCCAGTCATTTGCTATTGCTAGAGGCAAGACAGTGGAAGTAAGTGACCAGGGAATACTGTATCTCCGGTGATGTTTTGTGTATATAAATATGACACTCTAGTTTGTCTTACCATATCCTTTTCAATTATTATTATTATTATTATTATTATTATTATTATTATTATATCTTTTAAGAGAGAGACCATACTGACTGGAAGAAAATAGTCAATAATCTTCTGAAGCTAATGTTTTAATCAGCAATGGTAAGAAAGGAAAAAAGAAGAAAGAAACTAAAAAGCTGTGTCTAGCTAATTTAAATAAAATTGGTTATTCTGTTGGAAACAGTTAATGAACCTTAAGTAATATAATTATTTTCAGCATATTAAAGCAGAAAAAGTAATTACTTGTTTAAGACTTCACTATATGAAGTTATACATGTCAACAATTAAAGAAAAAAATTGTGCTTTTGATTCTCCACAATAAGACTACTTTGCATGAGTAATTGCATTTCATAGCCAGCTTGTACTGACTTTTCTTCACTATAATCTCTAGTGATCTTGAAGGGAATTTTCCTCCTTCAGGGCCTACTATGATTCCTGTTGTTAGGGGCTTGCAATATTTGATTAGCTTAGAGTCAGGCAGACTCTTATTAATTTGATGGAATACATTGTAGCTGGATGAAGTGAAATGACTCCGATCATTGCAGTTAATATGCCCCATTTTTTGCTGTTCATTGCACTGCTGGAGCACCAGTGAGGTCAATATCACAAAGGAAAGGATGTGGTCCCATACATATACATCATATGTGCTGGACTGCTGTGTCCTCCTCAAAATATCAGAGACCTCCAGTTTGAAGAGGTGAGGTAAGGAACAGAGGGTGGGAGCTCCAGAAATGTCCAGTGCTAGCCTAACAGCCCCTTTGAAGACGTATGGTAAAGCTCCTATTCAATTCATTGGTCAATGCTGTGCTTTTTCCAAAATACCATCTATGGTTCTCTCTACCTTAATGCCAGCTGTAATCTTCACCCTGGGCATCCAGGGGATGATAAACTGGGTGGTTAAATGGTGAAATTCAGTTAGCAGAGAACCTTCTATTTTATTAGGCACAACTAAGAGTAAGGGACAGTGCAGAGGTATTATGACCCCATGGAAGCACCAGGCCCAGCCTTGAGCATGGTGGTTTTCTCTCTAAGATGGTGCAGAGAGGTCAGTCATGCCTCATTCCCATAGTCCTTACCTCTTTCAGATCAACATGTGCTCTCTAAAGCAGGGGTAGGTAACCTGCTGGGCCGGATCTGGCCTGCAAAGGGATTGGATTTGGTCTGTGCAAGCTGGATCTGCTCTGCATTTTACTAAGGGTGCACTGATTTTCCCAGTTGTTTAACCCAGTGTTTTGCTTATGGGGGACCAACTGCCTATTAGGCCTATGTGAGTAGGCAGCTATTTGATCTGGCTTCGGATCCGGCCACTTTGGATGCCAGGGATCTGATCCAGAGCTCTGGATCAGTTTCCTGCTTTGTTCTGGCCGAAGTGGCTCCGAAGCTTTAGAGCCGCCTCGGAGATCCGGCCATAGGCACGGCTTTACGGGTACTCGTGGTGCTCGGGCCAGGTGCCAGATGATTGAAAGATAGCCAATGTGGTCCCCATCTTTAAGAAAGGGAGGAGGGAGGACCCGGGCAACTATAGGCCCATCAGTCTTACCTCAATCCTGGGGAAACTCTTTGAGAAGATCATCAAGGAGCACATCTGTGATGGGCCGGCATCAGGGGTGATGCTGAGGGGCAACCAGCACGGTTTCATTAGGGGCAGGTCATATCAGACCAACCTGATTGCCTTTTACGATCAGGTCACAAAAGCATTGGATGTAGGTATCGCAGTGGATGTAGTCTTTCTGGACTTCAGCAAGGTCTTTGACACTGTCTCTCACCCTATCCTCATTAAAAAACTAGGCGACTGTGGCATCAACGCCTACACAGTCAGATGGATTGCTAATTGGCTGAAGGGTGGTACTCAGAGGGTGGTGGTGGACGGGTCATATTCGACCTGGGGGGAAGTGGGCAGTGGAAGTCCCCCAGGGTTCGGTCCTTGGGCCCGCACTGTTCAATTTCTTTATCAGCGATTTGGACGATGGGGTGAAAAGCAACCTGTTTAAATTCGCTGATACCAAAATCTGGGGTGAGGTGGGCACGCTAGCAGGGAAGGAAAGACTGCAGAAAGACCTGGATAGGTTGCAAGGGTGGGCTGACAAAAACAGAATGCATTTCAATATGGACAAGTGCAGGGTGCTGCACTTGGGCAGTAGTAACCAGCAACACACTTATAAGATGGGAAACTCCCTTCTTGAGAGCACGGAGGCAGAAAGGGGTCTTGGAGTCATCATTGACTCCAAGATGAACATGGGCCGACAATGCGAGGTCACGGTCGGCAGGGCTAACTGGACCTTATCGTGCATCCACAGGTGCATCTCAAGTAGGGCCAAGGAGGTGATCCTCCCCCTCTACGCGACACTGGTCAGGCCACAGCTGGAATACTGTGTCCAGTTCTGGGCGCCCCACTTCAAGAGGGATGTGGACAACATTGAGAGGGTCCAGAGGAGGGCCACCCACATGATCCGGGGACAGCAGGGCAGACCCTACAATGAGAGGCTATGGGACCTGAACCTGTTCAGCCTTCACAAGAGAACGCTGAGGGGGGACCTGGTGACCATCTATAAACTCACTAGGGGGGACCAAAAGGGTTTGGGGGAGACCTTGTTTCCCCCAGTGCCCCCGGGATAACAAGAAATAATGGCCACAAGTTGTTGGAGAGTAGGTTCAGATTAGACATCTGTAGGAACTACTTCACAGTTAGGGCGACTAGGATCTGGAACCAACTTTCAAGGGAAGTGGTGCTGGGTCCTACTCTGGGGGTCTTTAAGAAGCGGCTCTATGCCTACATGGCTGGGGTCACGTGAGCCCAGTTTCTCTCCTGCCCAGGCAGGGGGCTGGACTTGAAGATCTACAAGGTCCCTTCCAGCCCCTAGCAATCCATGAATCTATGAGTAGGCACCATGGGTGCTTGTATACATGACAATATCACAGTGTACACGTGATGAAAATTTACCTTTGTGTGGCTTAATGGTGTCATACATTACATGTACACAAGTTTTGGGGGGTTTAAATGAGTGTGGATCATTGCAAACTAAGACCATGTGTAGACGAAATGAGAGGTGTGTGTGCACAACACTTTAAAGTGGGCTAAATGCTTTTGCACTACTTTAATGGTGTCACTGTTTGCACACCTCACTGGTGTATTGCACATTAATTCCAGCTGCTGTAGGAAATTAGACAGTGTAATGTGGCTTAAATGACTTGGGGCGCAGCAAACTAAAACTTCTTCGAGGAGTTTTAGTTTGCTGCCCCTACAGCCAAGGAGTGAAGCACTGGGCTCTATGCAGCTCCATGGCTCTGCAGGAAGTCCTCCAGGCAGCTTGGCAGCAGCCCAGGAAAACAAGCTCTGTCCAAGAAAAGTGGCAAGCCTGAGCTTGCCTGCCTACCTGAGCTGTGTGGGGGCCCGGGATTTCCCTCCACAGCTGTGTTGCCCCCTGGGATTGCCCTAACCAGGTGCCTGTGGGCAGGTGCTGCCTGTGGGGGGCTGCAGCTGCCACAGAAGGAAGCACTAGCTCTCCCTCCTCCCCCATCCCCCCACAGCCCAGGGACTGCTCTGCCCACTGGCAGCTTGCCCTCCTCTCCCTGCTGGAGATGCAGGTAAGGTGTATGCACGACACAGGGGTTTAATCAGCCCTAAATTGAAGCGGTGTTTTTTAAAACTCAATGCTTCAATTTAGGGCCCCCGTTTCATTTACACATGCCCTAAAGTACTGTAAATCCCAATGTGGTTAAGTTTGCAATGTTGCAGCTTGGAACATTGCACCCTTTAGCCAGCTCACCTCTCAGCCATGGAAGAGGTGAGCAGGCTCCACAGAAAAAAAGGATCAGGCCCTTAACTGCTTCTGCCTTCAGCAGGCTCCTGTGGCCAGCAGGATATCTGGGCCAGCACCGGGAGGTGGCAGAAGGGTGCTGGATGTGCTGGCGACCAGAGAAGGTGGTGGGGATGGTACATGATGTGTGGGGCCTCCTGGGTGGGCTGCTACTTTCCCTGAGTCTGCCTGGGCTTTCAGCACCCCACGTACCATCCCCACCACCTTCTCCAGCTACCAGCACAGCTGCCCTCTTGCTGTTTTCCTGTGCTGCCCCAGGGGCAAGCCAGCCCATTCACAGGTGGCCCCAGGCATTCTGTCAGCCACAGGAGCCCAGAAGCAGGAGCCCTGAAGGCAGAAGCAGTGAGGGGCCCAATCCTTTTTTTCTGTGGGAGCCTGTCCACCTCTTCCATGACCAGGGTGTGAACTGACAGATTAATGGCACAGATTAACAGTCCCCCAGCCGCAGAAGAGGTGGGCAGGCTCCACTGGAAAAAAAAAAGGATTGAGCCCCTTGCTGCTTCTGCCTTCAGCAGGCACCTGCAGCTGCCAGGACAATAATATATATATAGTTATGGAAAAATAAAACCTGCTGTTTCAATGAAAAACTCACCATTTCAATTTAGGAGGCATAGAATGCAACCCTAAGGACTCAAAGCCTGTCGTGTACAAGCGCCCCATGTATCTGTAGTCTCCTGAGCACAGGGTGTGTGATTTTGTTGGGTCCTTGTGCAAGTGAGAGAAATAGCCTTATACCCTTAAACCTACAGAAGGGCCTGACAACAGCCTGATCCTGTGTCTTGAATCTGCTCTTGGCAATTCTGTTTCACTGAAGCAAATTCAGCAGTTACTGTAATTGGTGGAAAGGCTGCCCTATTACAAGGCCATCAACTCAGGCCCACTAAAGCAAAACATGTCCTGTTGTTTTCTCTGCCTCAGCATATCTGATGTACCAGCATGCTGCTCTTAATATACCCTATGTAAGAGGCCCTTATTTTCCACCAAGTGTGACAATCTTAACTGTGGATCAAGCTAATTTGATAACTGAAATAAATATCTTGGCCATTTTAGATTATATAGTGAGCCTGAGAGAGGATACACAAGAACAATGGATTTAATTAGTTTTTTAAAGTGTGATATGTCTCTCTTAATGTGTTTCATTGCTGCTTTAAAAGATCCTTGTTACTGTAAAATAAACAATGCTGTGGCACTATCATTGAATTAAAATGGCAGTTATCACAGGGAAAAAATAAAACAAGTTTATAAACGTCAAGCAGGATGAATGAAATAGAACACAATAAAAGGAAAATTAAACCTTATTTGCTTTATGTTGTTGCATATAAAATCCTTGATCATGAACAGCTCAGAAAAGTAGGCAATTTTACAACAAATAATCTATTCTGCCTCCCAGGGCCTAATCTAGCACCCACTGAGGTTGATCCCAGTTTTGCCACTGGCTTTAGTGTAAGCAAGATAAAGTCCCAAGTGTATGAAAGACTTAACAGTAAGGGTGACTTTCATCCCAGAGCAAAAATCCTCATTTAAGCCCTTAGAACTGAGGTGAAATTCACCTAAAGGAAGTTATGCAAACATATGCAGAGTAGCATCTCTTTCTATAGATCCTCTAAGACCAAACGGTCTCTGAAAGTTTTAATTCAGGGTTTCCTTCCTTATGCGGATTAATATCTGACCTTCACTTTTATTTTATGCTATATTTCATATAGCAACATATGTGAACAAATAATGACTATCTTACAAGAAAAAAAATATATCCATTTTACTGATGATTAAAGATAACAGTTTAAATGCTAAATTCAATCTGGATTTTTTTTTTACTGTGTTTGTCTCCCCTCCCTTCTTTGTATAAACAAGCAGCCTTGAAATGAACATAAAAACTAAATGGCATTGAATGTAATGAAACAACATTGAGTCTAATGAAGTAGAATTGCTATGTAAACAGGGCTACTTTTATCTCATTGGAATTTTTATGTCCTTGTATGTTTCTAAACTACATTTTTTGTAGCTTCATTTTTAGAAAATGTCTGATATCTCCTTGTATTGTCAATAGGGAGCAAGAATAATATTATTCTATATGTTTGAAGAAGAATGATTTGAAAGAAACATAAACTTGTTTAAGAGACTGCAATTCACAGTAAGGTTGTGGCCTCATTTTAGCTCATCCTACTGCACAAGATTAGGTATTTTGGGAGACCTCTGACATTTTTAGGGACAACAGGTGGCAGATGGTCAAAGGTCATGAAACGACTTTGTTTGGAATTTTCTAAATCTTTCATGTTGGCTTTCTGTGTGTATGTATGTATCTGCATATAAGCATGTAGTAATGTCCTTTTCTTGTAGCCTCTCTGACTAGATACTAACAATGATAATACATGTAACAATAACAATACTAATAATAATGAGACTGCACAAGATCATTCATACTGGGAACTATTCTTTTTTTTACTTCTTGCTTTTATATTACCGGTGGAATCACTAGAAGAAATATAAACTCTCTCACTATATGAAGAAGTAACCTTCTATGACCTGGCTAGGGTCATTTGATCCCAGTGCCCTTTTCTGCCCACACAGGGGGTCAGACTCAATGATCCACTAAGGTCCCTTCCTACCCAAACATCTATGAATCTATGAATCACAATTTTGTGGTTGTTGTTCATACCAGCTACTTTCTGTGGTTACTTGTTTATAAAAGATGAAGACTCAACATAGCTCCGAATATGTATTAATCAACACCCAGGTATTCATGTCAGCTATACTTAAGAAATATACTTTGATTAGCTGGGTTTTCTATTGAGTCTGCAATCAGAAATTTAGGAGAACAGCTAACCAGCCCAAATAGCAAATATTGAAAAAGCTAAAACTAATGTAGTGCATAACTAAAATCACATAAACTTTGGATATGAGGAATGAAATTTTTGACACCTCATTTTCATTACAAAGGTGGTAACAAGAATGGGAACTGTCATGAGAATAATTCATTTATGTTCAGTCTTTTGTGCTGTAACTTTCTAGCCCACCTCTGTTTGGATTCCTTTTTTCCTGAACAGACTTGCTGGTGGTGTTACTTTGCAGTGTCTGTGCGTAGCTTTTAAGAGTCTAATAAATAGAAGGTAACTCACAATTTGTTTAAAATTTTGAACTGGAAGGTCAAATGAAGAGTATGAAAAGCCATATGTGGAATTAGTTTCATCACAAGCCAGTGGCTGCAGGAGAAACAACATTTTAAATAAGCATAAAATCAGCTTAATTGGCTCTTTGCCCAAATTAAAACAGAAAGGACTGTAATGTTAATACCTAACTTCTACTGGTTCTGGAGGTGTGAATGCAAAATTGGCTCAAAGAATAGTCAAGTAGTGAAACAATCCTCAAAATATTTCATAGATCCCTTGCTGCAGGGATTGTATAGCTATAAAATATATGTGTTTTTTAATAGTAAGCCCACAGATACAGCTCAGCAAATAATGCATAATAAAATGAGGGAATTGTTCTCTTCTGATTTGAGATGCTGACATGCTTAAATCCAGTTGAAGCCAATGAAGCATAAATATAAGCTTTAGTACTTTGCTCATTGAGACCCTACCTTGGTTGCATTCATATTTGGATTTTTCTAACATTCAATCTTTTATTACCTTTTTAGTAAAAATCACTGTCTGTGGTGTAAGGAACGGGGTACTCCCATTCTGCAAGAGGACCCTGAGCCATCAAACTTGGTTAGAAACACTTTTCTTACAGCAAGCCTCATGATATATCATACAAAGTTGAAGGGAGACATTTGTATTGTTCTTGTGCAAGGTTGTTAGGGTGGGAAAGAATGGTCTGGTGAAATGGGCTTCTGGAGACCTGAGTTCTGGTCCTGATTTACTTACTGACTCCCTGTGTGCCCTTGGGCAAATTGCTTTTATCAAAGTTTCCATCCATAAAGGGGTAATAGTATCTTCATACCCCACAAACGTATGTGAAGATAAAACACAATTATCATGGTAAGACACTTAAATACTAAGGTGATAAAAGCCACAGAAGTGCTGTATATAGTAGAGAACAAAATTACACTTGGAGTTTGATTGAACATTGCCCATACCAGAAGATAGTCTTCACCTCATGCACCTATTGGGCCAGTTGCAAACCATGGAAGGGGTTTGGTAATATTTCTACTTTGCTCATGAAAGCCATCAAGGGAATCCATTTTAATTATTAGCCTGGGTTTCAATGAAAGTTTTTGTTCAGATTTCTGCTCAAAGTCTATCTATTAAAGTGTCTATTTTTAAAAGCATATTGCTTAATACACGTTCTATTGAAAACTGGATAAAATGGATTTTGGAATATGCTGAACTTGAGAAAAACTGATTATTATGCAGTGAGGGTGATTAATTACTAGAGCACATTATCAAGGGAAGTGGTAGATTTTCCCATCTCTCTTTTTCTTCAAGCAAGCCTGGATGCCTTCCTGGAAGACATGCTTTAGTCAAACACAAATTATTGAGCTCAATACAGGGCTGATTGGATGATATTCCATGGCCTGTATTATGCAGGATGTCAGGCTAGATGATCTCATGGTCCTTTCTGGCCTTAAGATCTATGGGTCTAGCCCATAGCTGTAGTTGCACTAGCTGCATTCTGCTTGGCATCAGGTAGAATTAATGACCAAATGTAAGCTAATACAAAATGTATGATGAAACATAAATCTGATGAACATGGAATCAAAAGCAAGCAGCAGTGTGTTGAGAGAGCTTTAGGAAAAAGACTGCACTGCTGCCTTAGGTCAAGTAAAGGGAAAGTCAATTTATGACTAATCAAGTAGGTCTGTGAATGGCTGAAGGTTAGTGGTAAGTGTGATTGTTTGGTACTAAAACATGTGGTTAGTACCAAGTGTGATTTTTTTTTAAGTATTAAAGATGGAAATGTAGTGTACCTGTAATTATATCTGTCTAACTTAAAAGAAAGAATGTAAAAGTGCAAGGTCATTCTGACCTTCTGGAATGAAAAGAAGAAAAAAGAAATGTTATTTAGTACATCTTTATAGCTCCTTAACTAAGTTTTACTTCCCTGGAATGATATGACCACTTAACTACTCCTTGCACAGGGTTGGGTCATGCTCTTCTTATTTTGTTACCAAAAGAAAGACTGTAGCAAATCATACACTCAATCTTCATGCTAATCATTCTCTGCTGGAAGCTATACACTACTAAGAAAACAAAACAAAAAAATATTTCTGTAATATTCTTACTAGCTGGAGAGCAGAAAGACATAGCTAAAATGGGATTTATTTACATTTTTAAAGAGACAAAAATGTGAATATTATATATAAGAAGAGTAAACTCTGGGTAAAGAGTAGTCTTCTTCAGCTTTGGTTCAGCTCTTGGCAAGTCAGATCTAATCTACTGAGCTCCCTCAGCCAGATTCTTTTGTGAGTGGGCACTAGTCCAGCTTTTCTTAATGGACATGCTTCCATTAAATCAGTGGAACTACTGCTGAGGATTAGCTGAGGATCTGGCCCAATGACTTCAATTAGTTGTTATTTTTATTGTATCAGATTTCTAATGATATACCAGGCTACTCCAGTCTATAATCTATCTACTTAGAGCAGAGTTCTCTCCTGTGCAGGGGACCCAAACAAAGCCTTGAGCCATGTGCAGAGTGCTTAAATGCCTCACTGATATGTGCTGGCTGTCTGCAGGGTGGTGATTTTTTTGCCCATATTGCCTTGTATAAATACCATGCCAATGACCTGGATCTTTTACTGAAAAATATATAAGGAACTTTTGCATTCAAGCAGCCCAGAAGGTTAAGAATATTATATTTCTGTTTCTTTATATGATCACCAATATGATTTCAAAAAGTAAATCCTTGGACTACTGCACACGCTTACATCTTGTCTCTAGGATTCCCTGTACAATAATTCTGCAAGTGAAGAGAGCCAATTTCCATTTAACTATAAAAACATCTGATTGTTTTTGTTTCTCATTGGCTATCTGATTCTTCAAAACCAAGAATCCTTTGAAACCCATTATAGCTAAACCGTATTGCAGATTTGTGTAGCTAATTGGTGCTTAAATGAAACATAAGGTGATTTGCCTATCTGCCTACATACTTTCTATAATGACCCTAAAGGGATTGATGGAGCAAAAGTATGTTATCGGCATAACCTGCTGGAATACATGCTTCGGTTGATAGAGTCAAAGGGCTCTGCACAAGCTAAACTCTCTTTATGAGGGCTCTCTCTATGTGCTAGCTTAGAACTTTAGAAGTTTGAATGCTCTGAATTTGGGAAAATTTCGCTTCTGGAACTGAACTCTGAAGCTTGGACATATACATAGATAAGAATTTCAAAATACTCTTATTTTGAAAGTGTTGCCATTTCTTTTGTGAGGGGAATGATTATAAAGAAAAAAAAAAGACCCAAAACAAGTCTAGACATGATGTACAAAAATATTTGTAATAGGAAAGCTCTTATACTGCAAATTAGAATCTGCAGCAGGCCACTTCATAAGGGAGATGGAGGGATACAAACTTGTGAAAGGATTGGGTTGCATGGCCTGGAAAGAAAACAAAAATTACTTTTCAACTAGTCGTGTGGCAACTGCCAGTTTTCCTCAACTGCTACAACTCATGTTATTATTTTGTTTAAAAAATAAACCAACATGGGTTTTGATTCAAACTTCATTAAACTGAACGAAGAGTCCAGTGCCTTCAGTACAAGTTGAATTGAGTCCTCTGTTTCAAGCTCAGTTGAGAATCTTCCATACAAAATAGGAGTGGAACTGTTCTGGTAATAAAGTATGTGCTTAGGAATGGGAAGTCATAGCTGTATCTAGGCTAGGGGAGGGTCAAAGAAAACCAGTCTCCTTTTTTTTCTATTTGGAGACCAATTATTGAATATTAAAACAATGATTTTAATTTTGTTTGTTTCTCTGATTTATTTGTTTGTCTGATTTTTAGTTTATTTTTTAGTTTATCTCATTCAATTTTCAACATGCTGCAAAACCATATGATATCATCACAAGAGAATATATGGTATAATAGCCTATTTTAGCATTGACTGATACCATCAGTTAAGTCATTTCAGTGCTAAAGGTGGCATTACAACCCAAACAGCAAGACAAGAATATACTGTTTATATTGGTATTGGTTTCAGCCTTACTGATTGGCAAAGCACAGTCCCTCCTCTGGTAGCTGGAAGGTAGGTGGCAGAGGATTCTCAGTATGATTTTGCATGGTTCAGCAAGAAACATGGATTTTAATACAATAGGGTCTCAGAAACATTGGACTGTGCCTTCTCTCTCGTCATTACTGGTTACTTTCACAACTTGAAATAGCTGGTAGGAGATGCTTTGCTGCCCAGTTCAGCATCCAGTCAATAAAAGTCTCCATAATATGGAGACAAGAGGAAAGGATGGAAAATAGCAAGGACTCATGGGATCAGGTTAGGAAACAAACAGGCTGCATGTGAGCAGAGAAGTCAGCATGGAAGCAACCTGTTGCCAGTAGGGGAGCTGGCAGTAGCAGTGGTAGGAGCATACTGAGATGAGAGAGGGATATACTGGATGGTTTAACCTTAGAAAGTTCTCTGAGGCAAGTACCTTTTATTGGGTTGAGTTTGGAGGAATTAATTTTTAGCTGGAAGTATCAAAGCCATTGTGTGCTCTCTGTACTGATGCACTTTATTCCTGCCAGCTCTAATAAAATTGTTTGTGGGAACTTTATAAGTATTAGGGGGGATTTGTGAAGGGCTAGAGTCTGTGTTAGCCTACTAGCCATAGCACCAGTCACCCCTGCCTCCAAGCTTGTGTTAGACACATTACACTACTGAGCATCTAGATGAACCAGGTATCAATTGCTGAGCCACGAGAGTAGGATTGTATCATATTCCCAATTGGTGTGAGCAAGACACCAACTGGTGGGCTGAAGGAGGGACACAATTGACAGACGTGCACATTTTGATGGGGCAAGGTGTCAGGAAGAGGTCTGTGGATAGCAATGATTAATCCTGATGTGCCAACTGTTTCACTAAATCTGGAGGGAGGCAAAAGTCCCTATATAGCTGGAAGGATGTTGTGGTTTCCTGCTGGCTAGAGCTATGCATTGTGCTGAGGCCTTGTTACACAGTAAGTTTGAGTGGCTCCTGGAGCCCTTAACACCTGGAGTGTCTTCACATTAACACCAGAAACTGGTTTAAGTGCTTATTATGTAGCTCAAAGTGGCACCACTCCAGAGCAGGATAATTTTTTATTAATTTTTCCCAGTTTGTGTTACCCTAAGGTTTAGCCACTCTAGGCTACATCTTTGTGTAAATACCCTACCTTCCCCCTTTTCCCACTGGTCCAGATTGGGCTCACAGCACCCCTGCCCTCCCCAGCACCCTACATTCTTGCTCACCAACCCTTCCCCTTCCTTTCCCATCCTGCTTGCTTGTAACTGCTGGCATAGTCTGTCCAGGGGGAGCAGGCAGGAAAGGGTTACCTTGGGTGGGCTCAGGCTTGAGAAAAGCATTAGATTGGAAGTGGCAGCTGGGCAGGCAAGTTAACCCTTTCCTGCCTGCTCCCTTGGGACAGACATCCAGGGAGCTATGAGTAGGTAGGAGTGGTGGGGGAAGTGGTGAACCTTGAGGGGCAGGGTGGGGAGCCCTAGGGGAAAACTGGGGGAGCTCCAGGGGGCAGATGGGAAGGGAGAATTCTTACTTTTTAGTCCTCCAGGTCCCTGCTGGTTTGAAATGTGACTACTGTACTCAGAACTTGACCTACCACTAACACAGATCAACATTTGTGTGGCTCACAATGTAAGGTGCAACAAGGCCGTTGGAGTTCAGGTGCTTATGGATTTGGGAGCTGAGGCCCATTTGAATGCATGCTTCTTAGCTATGATATATTTGATCATTACTAAGTAGTGACCTGGAACAAAGGTCAATGATCAGAGCACTCCATCAATCCTGGGTGGGAGGTGGGGAGGGAAGTGTCAGGGGCAGGGAGGTAAGTAAGCATAGTGCTACTCATTAAATAAAAAACAGAAATCCTTTCCTTTCTGGAAGAATATATTTTTAAATAAATGTAGGAGAGCTGCTACTGTCCTGCAGAGCCAGGGACACAGGAGAAGGTATCTATGCATATTAATAACAACAAAAAATGATGGTATTTTAATATGTTAAGTACTCATTTTATAATTGCAGGACTCCATGTTGCTCTGTAGTATTGATTAATGTGCACCTCAGGTGTTCTGAAGGTGGGAGTTTATTTCACACACAATGCACCATTATTCAGCAGTGCTGCACAGTCCATTGAGCCTCATTGCTTAATTAATGCGTCTTCCCTCCCCACCACTACCCCTCTCCCCTGGGGTTTATGTATATCATGCAGCCATAAATACTCCAACAGTCCCATTCTCTTTGAAATCAATGGGAATTTAGCATTGATTTTGATGGGAGCAAGACCATTCTGTAAAAAGTACCATAGGTCTGATATGAGTAACAAGGACTTTCAAGTAGGAAAAGTGTCAGAGAGAAATGCGTATGAATGATGAAAGATTAAATTCAGAGTATAACTGGAAAGATTACAAAATAATGTGGAGAATGCAAAAAAAGGCACAAGAGCAAGAAAGATAGAGGGTAAAATGAAAATTGGACAAGAGGTGAACATAAATAAGAAACGTCTCAAATAGATAACAAACAAGAAGTGAATAAGGCAACAGGGATTTGTTGGAATGAAAGGGTAATTTTATAACAGGAGACAGATATTGCTGAATAAATAAATGAAAGACGCGTCTGTTTTTCACAAAGGAGAATGGCTAAAATTCAATATATCAGACATAGATGCATTTTCTAGGGTAGCAAGAAGAAAATCCACATGGTGCAGGAAGAGGCCATGCAGAAATAACTCCACTGAGAAATTCAGCAAGAAGTGGGAAAAAACTGGACACATTTAATGGATTTACAATGCTTAGAACTTCTTTTGAGATCCGAGCGCTGCCAACAAGAAAGAGGAAGGGATTGCCCAGTGGACAGCGCACAGACCTGGAGCCAAAGTACCTAGTTTATTCTTGGTTCTGTGACCTCAGGCAAAACTATTCATTTCTCTGTTTCAATCTCCTAATCTGTAAACAGCAGAGGATGATATGTAGCACTGTAGCACTGAATGAGTTCTGTGGATAAAAACTGTTGGAGACAGTCTAAATATGATTATGTAACATTTACAAGCTGGCTAGAGAAGATTTAGGAGGGTATAGAGTTGTAAACCAGATTTTGGCAGTGGGCAAAACAGAATGCTGAAAACAGCAACAGTAGCATAGGGTGGGTAATGACGCTAGCTGTTCCATACTGAGTGAGTTAACTGAGGCCGAACAGCAAATCTAATGTCCAAAAAGAAGCATTTTGAGTGACAGGTGTGGAAGTGGGGGCTGTGGGACTACAGCACTGGTCAGAATGCCTACAGAAACACTGTTAGAAAGGTTGTTCTGGCTAGCAAATGCATGGCATGATCTGGAAGACTAGACACTGCCTTTTTCCTGCCTTGCCAATGTCCACTGCTTCTAGCAGTTTCTCAGATGAGTCAATAGTACTTCCCCAGTCTTCATTTGGGTCATGGAGGGTACTTTCCAGGATGAAGGATTCTGCAGTGTTAGGAATGAATGAAATGGATTGGTACTGTGAACTAGGGCTGTGTGAAACAGTACTATTTCGTTTCAACTTCCGTTTTGCTATTTTGAAGGGACAGTGTTTCATTTGGTTGTTTCATTTCGAAGCACTGTTCCGTTTTGTTCCATCAAAACTGTTTTGCTGTTTTGACACATTTCGCCCATAGGCTATAATGGGGAATCATGAAAATGCCTATAACCTTGTCATTTTTTGCCTGATTCAGATGAAAATTGCAGGGGTGGTATCCCCTTCTGAGGGCAAAAAGCCTGACAAGTTTCAAGAAGATAGGTTTAGGGGTGTTTGTGAAACTGCACCTCAAACAGTCGAATGCAAAACTTGTATCACTTGCCAGCAGCGGCAGCCTCCTGTCATCCTGCATGCAGATCTAGGAGCCCGCATCCCCAGGAGAGCTCTGGGGCTGTGCTGGATTCCTCTTGGCATCTGCGTGCGGGATGACAGGAGACTGCCGCTGCCGCCTGGGGCCAGTGGCAGCAGCAGTCTTCCCGGCGCTGGGCACAGCCTGCACACAGCACCGGGAAGACAGTTGCTGCCACTGGCCCCAGGCAGCAGCAGCAGCAGCAGCAGTCTCCTGTCATTGTGCACACAGATCTGGGTGCCTGCACCCCGAGGAGGGCTGTGGGGCTGTGCTGGACTCCTCCTGGGGGTGCGGGCCCCCGGATCTGCGTGTGGGATGACACGAGGCTGCCACTGCCGCCTGGGACCAGCACTAGGCACAGCCCGTGCTGGAAGACTGCTGCTGCTGCTGGCTCCAGGCAGCAGCAGCAACCTCCAGTCATCCTGCGCACAGATCTGAGGGCCCGTGCACCCCGGGAGGCCTGCATTTGGTGGCAGCGCTGGGAGGGCAGGTGGTAGGGGCTACAGCGAATTTTGGGGAGGCAGCAGCCCCCCTTCCATTGCTGCGGCCTGCCCTGAGCACCAGGGAGAGCCCAGTGCTGACCCTGCTGCAGCCCCAGGAGCGGTGGATGTCACCTGCCTGCAGCTGCTGGGCTGTGCCATGCTAGGGGGTTCAGGGCACGATGCAGCCCAGTGGCTGCAGGCAGGTAGCATCTGCCACTTCTGGGGCAGCAGCAGGAGTGGCACTGGGCTCTTTCCGGTGCTTGGTGGCAGCACTGGGAGGGCAGGTTGAGCGCCATGGGGCTGGCAGAGCCACTCGGAGTGCAGTCCTTGCTCTCCCCGCCTTCTGCCACTGAGCTGTGCCCCGAGCAGCTCTGCCAGCCCCATGGAGATGAGCCTGGTGGTGGGAGGCGGGGGAGTGCCACTGGCCAGGGCTGCGCTTAGAGCTAGGGCTGTGCTCCAAGTGACTCTGCCAGCCCCATTGAGCTCAGCCTGGTGGCAGGAGGTGGCGGGAGAGCTAGTGGCAGAGACACTCAGAGTGCAGCCCTGGCAAGCACAGCCTGGCGGCGGGAGTCTCTGCAGCCTCACAGAGCTGAGCCTGGTGGTGGGCGGCAGGGGAGAGCCACTGCCTTTTGTTTCATTTCAATTTTGCTGTTTCGAGCTCGAAATGCATCGAAACAGTTTTGAAACAAAACACTCGTCAAAATTTTGCACAGCCCTATTCTGAACCCTCTCCAGGAAGTGTGAGTAATTCGATAGTTTTATCTCTGAAATTTCCCTGGGGGCTTTATAACATCAATCTGCTAACTGTCATAAGTCACTCTTATGTCTTGTTCTATGGAATTACAGTATTCATTTACAATCAAGAGATGACCAGGCAACTAGTATTTCTGAATCTTGTCAGCCATTATATGTGTGGAATGTATTAGTCTCAATCTAGTCTTATATGTAGATGCAAATGCTGGTTGGGAAGTACTGGCTGGGGTTGACCCAAGGACTTGCTTGTTGGGAGGGGTTAGGAAGGGAAAGGGAAGTTGGAATTCTCAAATTTCTGAGTATTGTGTGGGGAATCCTATTGTTAGGTTGTTTGTATGTTTATTGTAAACCGTGCTAAGCATTTTGGATAAGTTGGGATATAAAGCTAAATAATAAAAATAAATAAAATAATAATAAATTAATGTACAGTAGGACATTCTTTTGCTATTATACTATAGGATAATTTCCTATAATACATATTTGATGATATTATATCTAGTTTATGGCTAAATGCCTGAAAAGACATTTTAAGTACAGCTGAAGTATCACAGGTCTTTGAGCGAACCATGAAATTCAGGGAGTATGGGACCCTGAACTCAAACATAAATTATTTTGTATGAGTCAAGGACTGGTAAGAGCGATGTTCTTTTTGTATGCTACCTAATGAATATGGAGAAAGAACAGGAGAGTGTGAGGAATCTGTAAAAAGTCTTGCTGATGGTCATGTGGCCACAGAGTCACACAATTTAAAAAACTATATGTATAGATTAAAGAAGGAAAAAATTGCCCTGAAAGTTTGTAGCTTAATAAAGCAAGTGGCAAAAATTAAATTGATAAGTCTATACAACAGGGCTACTTTTTAATTTAACTTGATTTTCAACTGACAAACGTCCCCATTTCCATATAAATTAAAAGTATGCAACTGGGCAGGTCACACTGAAGTTTTAAAAAATAATAAGCTAGCAGTTGCAGGGAGGGGAATGAAAGCAAATGACAAAATCCTAGCCATTTAGGCTCCATTTATGTAGCTCAAGGAAACATACAGTGAGTGTTGTTAATGCAAGTCAGCCCCAGGTATCTTATCAATGTTGGAGTATTTATACTGCAACATTTTAAAACAAAAATAGTGTATATCTTTTTTTTATATGTAGTAAAGTGATGTTAACCACTATGATTTACAGTCCAACTCTGTTTCCTACAATCTACCTTCCAAATGATTTATAGCCCAGTCCTATGACTTGCTCTATGCCTTATGCAAAAGATCTGAGAACCTTCAGCTCCCACTATACCTGATGGGATTAAAAAATTTGCAGGAAGGACTCAGCCAATAGCAAGCATGGGCCATTAGTATTTTAAGACAGTGGGGGCCAGGCAACCTTTTTTGGTGAGGTGGGCCATACCCTCTTTGAATACTACTCCAATCCCTTTTCCCTGCCTGATCTGCTCTGCCTTCTGCTTCCTGCCCTGTCTGCTGCTGTGCTCTCTGCCCCTACCCTGATCTGTCATGTACCCATACAGAGAGGCTGCCTGTGCCACTTGTACCTGTTTCACAAGTTGTATACCCCTGTTCTAAGAGGATTTCTTGCATGGTAAGCTCCAGAGGAAGCAGAGAGCAAGATGCTAGATAAGGGACTAGAGAATGCAGGGGAACCTCTTTTTACCTGTGCTCTTGCAAATTGAATTGGGTGTCAAATACAGTGGCTGTTCTGCTGCGTCTGTAATATTTGACTTATACCTTTCTGAAAAAGGAGGTCCAAAAATCATAGTTACATAGTTGTTAGGGGCTGGAAGGGACCTTAGAGATCATTGGGTCCAGCTCCCCTTCACTTGGGCAGGAAAGACCGCTAGGATCAGATCACCCCAGCAAGATGGGCGTCAAGATGCTTTTTTGGAGATTGCCAGGGTGGGTGACAGTACCACGTCTGTGGGGAGCCTGTTCCAAACCCTCAGCATTCGACTTGTAAAGAAGTTTTTATGTATGTCTAGCCTGAAGCGATCCTCAATCAGCTTGTGCCCATTATTTCTTGTCCTCGTCTGGGGGGCCTTGGTGAACAGATGTTCCCCCAGGCCCTGATGTAGGCCCTTGATATTTATCGGCTGCCATCAAGTCCTCTCTGAGTCGTCTTTTCTCTAGGCTGAACAGTCCCAACTCTTTCAGCCTCTCCTCATATGACCTGGTCTCTAGGCCTCTAATGGGATGTGTGGTCCTCCTTTGGACTCTTTCGAGCTTATCCATATCCTTCCTGAAGTGTGGTGCTCAGAACTGGTTGCGGTACTCCAGCTGTGGTCTCACCAAGGCCAGGTACAGAGGGAGAATGACAACCTTACCCTTGCTTGAGATGCCTCAGTAGATGCATGCCAGTGTTTGGTTGGCTCTGCCAGCTACGACATTAGATTGGTGGCTCATGTTCATTTTGTTGTCTATCATGAGACCGAGGTCTCATTGAGATGTGCTAGCAAGTGTAGCACTGCCAAACCTGATCAAGTTAACTTTTTTTTATTTCTAATTTTCTATTTTCTCACCTCAAGAGGGCTGTAGCAGGCACCATCTACAGACTAAATTAAATGGAAATGTACACTCCCTTCAGCGCAGACTTGCAGCCTTCTTTCACAACTTGCTTATTATCCCTGCATTTGATTCAGAAACTTCCTGCATTAAAAAAGGACTATAAGAGTTTAGTACTGCAATTCTTTTGCACTTTTCTAGTGTTTACAATTAATGCATTTTACAATTACCTTTAAACACTCTTATGGTTCAAATTTGGTTAATTTGGTCTTCTGCCTACCTGTAGAGGCCTTTCTTAAAGTCTTGTGATTCTGTGTTAATTAGTGAGGTTAATATCTACCTTCTAATATCTACCTCTATTATAAATGTTAATGCTATGTAGAAATAGGCCCAATCTTAAAATTCAGATCTAGGTCTGCAACCCACTGATATAACTAGTATAAAGGATAATTCTGGCTTCATTTTTTTCTTGAATCATAGCATACATCATGGCTATATTTTCTGGTGACTTCCATTTGTCTCACCAAAGGAGAGAATTAAAGGTGAGTGACCAGTATAAACAAGGACTATTTGGGGTCTTTCCAGTCCACATGCATTTACGGCCATATTCTGACACCCTTGTTCATGTTAAATGGAGGCTTATTCCATGTATAATCCTGTTGACTACAGCAGGACTGGTTCTGGAGAAGCTGCTATTCAGCATTTCTGAAAATGGCCCTTAGAGATGAATCATGTGTTATTGCCATATTTACACATGCATTTGAAATACTCCTGATAGAGGTATTACATACCTTCACTACTGATGGATGAAGAAATATTAGAAAAAAGCAGATCATTTATCTTTGAAAAGAAACATTTTGGCAAAGATCTGGCTACAGCTCCAAGAACATTTCTTTGTGGTGCAGTAACAAATCTTTCATAAATGCAGGCATTGACATTACATCTCTGTTAGGGTAATTTACTCCCCACAGTAATTTTGACTTAGAGTGATATTTTAATCATCCTTTCAGTGTTTATTGATGAGGGTTCTCTGCAAAAGATGAGAAGATTAGTTTCTGGTGAATTTAAAACAATAACAGGGAAGTGATCACAAACTAAAACAAATTAAGAAATGTAATAGGTATAATAAAAGGCCAACTAATATTTTCTTGAACCCACAAAATAACTGCAGTGCTAACAGTGGCACATACACACAAACTCCCATCAAGTTACTATTTATTGGAAATGAAGTAGACAGATGTTTCTTCCCCCTCTACAACAGACAAACAGTGGCACTGTCAAGATAAACTCATTCAGAAAAGCTAACTGCTTCTTTCTACAATGTCTGAGGTAAATGTGAATAATTTGCATGTTATCCCCCATATTAAAATGTATCGTGTTACTGCAAAAACTGCGCACACAACATAAATAATACCTCTCCCCAGTAACCACCCTCTGGGAATAAATTTGTAGTTCCCCAAGCATCACCAGCTACCATCTGGTAAGCATGCTGAGAAGACTGGCCTCTTATTGATCCTTTGATCAGAGCTTTTCTTCCACACAGTGGGATAACTTTCTTGCAGATTTATTAACCTTCACATCATTGAGGAATCTGCCTTAGGAGCAAATATACGCTCTCTCACTGCAGCAGTTCTCTGGCTGCAAGCTATGAAGAGTGTCCTGTAAGATTCAAATTACATCTGCAAACAACCGGAACCTCCATTTCTTTGACAAACGTGACAGAGCCTCCACTGCTAGCATTCACCTAAAGCTAAGTGACAAGCATCCAAACCCAGAATATCACAGTGGAAAAGTGCTTTGATGGGTAAGATGACTTGCAGGCTGGTATGTTATGCTCTTTTAGGCAGTCTTCCTTCAGTTAAATGCTCACCAGTCGAATGCTAAAAGGATGACACAAGCAAGTTTTGCTAGTCATTCCTAGACACTGACAAAAAGATGTTCTGCAGAAAAAGATCTTGGCTAAATGCCTTGCAGAGTGTTCATTTAGCCAAGAATGTATTATCTAACAGATTAGTTTCTTTAGCATAAATCAAATTTAACTCAGATCTGAGATGGAGCCTGCAGCCCTGCTATCATGGGCTATGCTTCTGTCAGGTCTCATAAACTAAGGCTGGGTGGGTCTGCTCAGCATGTGGCTGGAAAACCTCTAAGGTAAGCCCAAAGTGTTGCAGATAGAGATGAGTGATCCTTCCCTTGGAGTCAGTTTCGACTCTATTGTCCTTGTCTGTTCTTGTATTGTTTTTGCTGTCCGGTGGATAAGACATGAAATTGAGGGGCTGAACATGTTGATACTGAAGTTCTCAGAGTAGAAGTAACCACCCGGACAACAGAGCCAAATTTCTCTTGGCTACTTGAAGTCCCTTGGGTATATACCTTTATCCCAAACAAAGATAGTTTTATTTTTTGCTGTGTGACCTAAACCACAACAGAATGTTGCAGTGTGCTGTTAAACAGCAGCTGCATTGGGTGTAGCACACGTGTATCATTTTGGTCAGATCCAAATCTGGTGAAAATTGATGAGATTCTTCTGAATTCAGTGGAGCTTTGCCAGTCTACAATAGCTGAAGATTTTCCTTGCTGTATACACTTTGGGCCAGATAAAAAAAAAGAATGTATGCAATTAACATGAGACTTGAATGTACCTAAGGGAGTGCCTTAAGAGGACTATCCATCCTTCCTGTTGATGTAGTACTACCCTGCAGAGAAGCATCCAAGATTTGTGAGGCCAGTCAGTGAGAGCACAAGAGGAATTATGACTCTGTAGCCTGGTGAGCTAGGGACTCATCTGGGAAGCCTGGACTGGAATCTTACTTCCTAAGATTATGTCTGTTTTTATCTAATGGCCATTTAATGTAAATTCAGCAAATTTAATTCTGGTCCTGGGGACAAGAACCCAGGATCTTTTCCTCCTAAGTGAGTGCCCTAGTTGCTCAACTACAGTCATCTTTGCAGAGATTCCTGCTCAGTTCTTTGGAAAAAATGTTTTTAGGTGTCTGTCCTCAGAATAGGATTCTGGGATCTGGAGAAGTACATGAATTTACCTCCTCCCCTTTCGGGGCTTAGAGTTTCCCATTGGCTAGCTCTAGGTGTCTCTTAGTTCAGCATGTCAATTTTTTGAATTGCCCTTCTGGGACACCTACATCTCTCCATGTACTGCAGAGGGAGCCCAGGAACCTAGTTCTGGGTTTTGGCTTTCACTCTAAGGGCTGGGTATCTAAAAAGGTAGACATTGCAGTGTCTTGCCTGTTAGGAACCTCAGTCTTTTGTTGAATCTAGTCCTTTGCTAAGCTCCCTAGAACTTTTTAGGACTTAAGCCCCACATGAAATTAAAATATTATTAGTTACACTAGAGTGACTTTTTATGCGACTGACAAGCCTTTCTTTTATTGTTGTTTCTAAATGTGCAATGGAATTCTGCCCAAAGGCATTATCCTCATGGTCTGAGAAATGCAACCATTGGGACTGATGATGTTGGTACATAATTATCCACTCCCCCTGTGTCACTATTAGTCCTGCTCCAGACATTGTGTGCAGCTGGCTCTTGTTCTAGGCAGTGTATGGCTGTGAATTGGGGATAATGATATCTACTTATTTCACAAGGGCATTACAAGGCTAAATTGTTTTACAAGGTGTTTTGAGATACTTGTGTGAAACACACTATAGGGGAGCAGAATATTAATCTTTTTGTTGATGCACAGTGTCTCCTTTGAATTGATGAGAACAATAATTGAAGAATCAAAACCCATTCAGGTAACTGAAGGACAATGCCGATGATTGGTTGATGAGTGAACAATGCAAATTACTAATGCGCTCCAGTATTTGCCTCCAGAGAGAACAATATTATCTTTCTAAACCCCTGAAGCTTTCTCTAGATCAGACGTTTGTGTAATGAAAACATTTGCCTGATAGTCACAAAATTTTTTCTGAGCTCTACTTGAGTTGAATCATTTCTTTTCCAGTGCTTTGAACAGAAGGGATGTAAAGTATGCTCATATGCTCCTGCAGAAGTCTTAAATGGAAAGAACTGTGCTTCTTTATTTGCATAGTCTGCTGAGAATGGACTTCAGTGTACATATGTTGATCGCAATAAGATTAACATTATCCAGCCAGTGCATAATACACAGGTAGAAGTGGTACATCTAAATCTGCTGTGTTAATGTAGGAATGGCCCCAGGGTTTAATTCTGGAACTTTCATTTCCTTGCTCTATATTCTGCTGCTATTAACTTTAAAAGCTTTTTTTTTTGCATGAGGAAGGATTATGCATGGCATTGACACCTTATTACCTAGCTCAGTTCCCTGATTGGCTGAAATGTAACAATCTTTACTAGTTGGGTTAAAGCACTAAAAATGTCTTTTGATAAATGATCTGAAAGGGAAATGGAGTGGATGGCTGTTAGGCTGCTTTCAGTATGAGGCTTTGCAGAGAGAGAATAACTTCAGTAATGGCTTATAGAGTTTTATTTATAATACCACATTATTTAGCAGAGATTGGTGAACTGGTATAGTTGAATTAAGAATCTTTAGCGAACCTATTCCCACACCCTGAAATGAAACCCAAAGATGAGCTGTTTTTAAAGCGTTATCTTCTCTCCTCTCTCTTTGTTGTAGATGTTGTTGAGGGGATATCAGTTCATTGCTGCTACTGATGCCTCAGATTTGCCACAGAAGTGATGCTGTAGAAGTCATGGTGCTTGTGTTAGCCTCAGATTTTCTCTCTCAGTCCAGTGCTCCACAGTCATGTTCACTGTGCTGACCCACCATTGAAAAATTCAAGTGCCCAGAGCTACCATCTACAGCAAGAGCTCTTGAAATGGCTTTTAAAGGTTCAATTACTATTTCTTGACTGCTGTGTCACAAGGAAGTTAGATTGAGAATTTCTAATAGGCTCATTTGAATTCATGTCCATGGAACAACAGGTTGAAAACTAATGCTTCCACATGCACACCTCAGAGGAAAAGTTGCGGAGTGCCTCCCTCTCCACACCCTGCCCCCTATCCCAGGCACCAGAGCAGAACAGGTAGAGCCTGGAGAGTTTGGATCTGGAGAGTATAATCTCCAACATCTGCCAAATAACATGTGGTTTATGGGACAGGGTAGGAGAATGTTAGACTTCTGTTCCCCCATGAATACTGAAAAGCCAGCAATTCAGAAAGCAATTGCTACATGCTTTAAAAAAATTGTAGTAGTAACCATAGTTAAAGCTCCTGAGGATACCACCTGAGCACCTCCTTTGAAACAGTTCTCAGAGACAATGTTTAGCCCCAAACATGCAGGTTCCAGTTTGTTCCTAGGGCTAAATACAGACCGTTAAAAAGCCCAAGGCTGAATTGTTTCAATATTTGCAGGTTTCAGTAAACTGCCTAGATTGAACTGATAAGAAAGTGACCTGACTTTCACTTTTTGAACCGGAAAAGCAGCCAGACATCTGCAGGCGCCGGGAGGTGCTAGAGAATGCCTCCCAGACTGCCAGACTGCCAGACTGCCAGCCACTGGGAAGCCAGAAGACTGGGGATTCCCCCAGGCAGCTGAGGAGGGGATGTGGCGGGAGCCTCCGCACTGGACCCCCATCAGAGTCTCCTAAGTGCCAGGGAAGTGGGGAGGGTGGAAGCCCTCAGTGGGGCATTTCCTTCTTTCTTCCCTGCTCCCCCATGCCAGGGATCTGGTTCCCCTAGACACACTCCCTCCTCAGTCTGGACCGGCTGAGGAGGGAGTATGGGGAGAACCCCACCAAACCTGCACTGGACCCCCAGCTGGAGTCTTCCTGGTTTGGGGGTAAGAGTGGGGCATTTCTCCCTCTCTTCCCCCCCCACCCTCTGCACTCAGAGCCAGGCCCGTCAGCCAGCCATGACCCCTCCTTGGCTGACTAGCTGGCTAAGGAGGGAGTGGGGGGAGTGGGGGCCCAGTTCCAGACCCCCAGCCAGCTGTGCTGGGAGCGGGAGTGGGGGGAGAAGCCCCTAGTAGATGCCTTTTTCCCCCTGCACTTCCTCCTCTGCCTGCAGTCTGAGGAGGGGGCATGGCCAGGTGATTGCTGCAGCTCCTGGCTTCGGTGGGGTGAGCAGAGCCCCTGCTGTGAGCTTCCCTGAAGCCAGGACCTGTGGCAGTCACTCAGCTACACCCTGTCCTCAGCCAGCAGGCCGGCTGAGGAAGGATTGTGGGGGAAAAGCCCACCCCCCAGCTCCATAGTCCCCCCACCCCAGCTCCATAGCCCCAGTCAGGCTGTGCCTAGTGCATGGGGACAGAAGCTCACAATGGCGGCTGTTTTCCCCCCACTCCATGGGCAACTGGTGCCACCTTAGTCAGGGGAGGCACATGTCCCCCCAGCGACCAGTCAGCAACTGGGGGGGAGGTCCCCACGGCCAATCTCACTGACTGGGGGAGGGTCCCCTCGCTTCAGCCACTTCTGGGAGTGCGGCTGGTCAGGAAGTGCACTGGCACTCTCAAGGGGTGCACAGGCATCCCTGTGCACCCCCTGTGCATCACCACTGCCCCCCTCCCTTCTCATTTGGCCTGCCAGCCAAGGAGGGGGTGTGGCCTGGTGATTGCCCTGGCTCCTGGCTTAGGTTGCAGGGAAGCTCACGGTGAGGTCTTTACTCCCACCACCTGAGCCGGGAGCCAGGAGCTAGCCAGTGGGCAGGCTGAGGAGGAAATTGGGGCAGCCACTCTCTCCTTCCCCCTGCCCCCACTACCATACCCCAGCCAGGCTGTGCCCAGCACAGAGGTGGAGCCCACAGTGGGGTCTTTACTCCCCCCACCCGAGCTGGGAGGCAGGGTGATCACCCAGCCACACTGCCTTCCTGGCTGGCATACAGGCTGAGGGGGAAAAAATGTCCCACTCCCCCAGCTCTGGACCCCCAACTGAGCTGTGCCCTGCATGGTGACAAGTCTGCAGTGGGAGCTTTACTCTCCCCACCCCAGGTGGGAGCTGGGCCAATTCCCCCAGCCAAGGATGGGGTGGGGCTGGGGTTAGGGAATCCACCCAGCTCCTAGCTACCTGGGATGGAAAAGCCCTGGTTTATAGCTGGGAATGGGGCTGCCCTGCTCTGCTGCAGCAGAGCACAGTCCAGGGATACACAGCATCCTGGCATGCTGGAGGACTGTGAGTTAAGTTGAATCCGGAGGGGATCTGGGATATAAGTTCCATAAACTGGTTTGACCTAAATCAGTTAAGTCTGATACTACATACATCCAGGTTTATTTTAAATCGGTTTCAGCCATTTTGAAGACAGTTTAAGTGCACTGAACTTCTGTTCTGTTATAGATTTAAACCAGTTCCTGATTACTTAAACCAGTTTATGTGTAACTTCTGTCTCTAGCCTAAGCGGTTATTGTGTGGCAGGCTGAAGCAGGGGGTTCCATTTTGTCTGTATAGTTAGGTACCATCCTTGGGGCCAAGCAGTCAAGAAAATCTACATAAGAGTTTAAGATTAAATTTAGAAACAAGGGCTAACATTTTCAAAAGCCAGTAGTTGATTGTGGGAGGTCAACTTGAGATGCTGAATAGGAACCTAGTTTTTAGAAAGTATTTGATTACCCATTCTGTGAAAATCAGGTTCCTTTGCAATGTATCCAATTGAGTCTCCAAGAATAAAACAGAAAAATTACTGGTCACCTCTGAAAATCTTATAATAGCTTTGAGAAAACATAATTATTTTCTTTGTGAAAACACATTATTTCTTGTAATTTTCAATCAAGCGATTCCTTCTTTATAGTGTATTATTGTAATAGCTTTGGAAGGGGTAGTGAACAATAATTGGCCAGATAGTTACATCGCTGTTTTGATATAGAGAAAAACTCTGATGTAACTTAAGATGTAAAAATAGTTTTGGTACAAGGAAAAAATAAGAAGCAAAATTGGGTTTCCTGGAGGAGAACACATTGGGTACAGTAATGAAGTTCTTATCTGAAGATGTCCATTCCATCGCAAGTAATTCTGGCCCCTCTCAATCGTTTTAGTAGTAGGCTTGATATCCTCAGGTAATGAAACACCTAAAAGTCTAGTTTACTCATCCTATATCAGGGAACAGGGTGAGTTTGACTGTCACCCTCCCTCCCCCAGGTGCCAGGTTCAGACCACAGGGTTTCTTTCAGGTTGAATCTGGACATGGTAGCAGGATAAGCAGTGGTGGTGGAAGTGGCACGGATTAATGTAGCTGCTACTCATCCCCTGCCCTAGATTTTATTGGCAGGCTCCATCCCCATGCCCCACTCCTGAATGCCCACTATACAAGCACATGAGTGACCCATAGAACTTACTTTCTAAGTAAACAAGAAAGACGGAGTGAGAGAGGAAATAACTTAGGCAATTTACATAGTAGGAGAAACAGGAATTGAACCTCAGGTCTCCAAGTTTCCCAAATGGTGCTGCATTTGTGCTATTAGGCCATGTTGCTTCAGTACAGACAACTGCATGCAAAGTTACACTACAAGGAGAAGGAACAAAAACAAAACAAGAGGCTATTCAAACTCACTTAACTCGTGCAAATTGTACTGCCAGAGTGAGCATTCAGCCTAAGTAACTCTTGCAGTATGAAAGAGTAAAATAATAATAATAAAAAGGGTTGTCTCTAATCTCAAATGGATACTTGGAAGTGGCCAATGTGACCTTCTGTATACACTCTTTAAACTATAAATATGATAAAAATACTTTTTTTCCATTATGGTTCTGTATAAGAGAAATTTCTCTCCAAAGGACTTGAAATTAAAATGCAAGGTTTTGTCTTGATCTCTGCTGTGCTAGTTTGTAACAGAGGGAGAACAACTTTTTATATTTTTCTGATATTTGCTCTTTTTTCATATCGTACTTTGTCTAAATGTTACTGGCCTTACTTATGTTCCCGAGAGATAATGGCCAATCAGAATGGTTTAATTTGGGACCACAGCTAAACTGTACTTATTTGAGCACTTCATTTTCTGTCTACAGCAGATAATATTTATTTAACCCACACTTATGTCCCTATAGCTCTTTCAAATGTCACTTTGTCTCAGCAGCTGTGAAAAAATATTTACCCATTGCAATGTATTGCTTGTCAAAGGAACTTCAGCAAAGGCCTCCCTAATTAAATAGGGTCTTGTGCTGGAATACATGAAGATCCTTACATTCTCTCATCCCGTGCAACTGGACCTAATGCAGTTTACTTTCCTGGCTATTGTTTTAGCAATGCCTAAAATTCTGGATTTCGGATTGTCACAAAAACCTGCTTCTGAGGCTAAATGCTGGGAGGTACTGTGACCCTATAGCACCTTAACTTAAAATTTCAGGATTGGATCCATGGTTTAGTCTTGCATCTTACCATCAGCCTAATAAAATGGCCTTGGGTATGAGGATTTTTTGGGGCCGGGTCTGCTGCAGGGACCCAGAACTCAGACCCCTTTCCTTTGCAGCCTCCCTGGGGCTGGCTGGGAGGGCTGTGGGGGAAGGGGCCTGGGGTCTCTCACCCCGCAGCAGTCCCAGCCCCAGGGCCACTGCTGCTTGGCCAGGGGCTGTAAGGGAAGGGGTTGGGTGTTTCTTTACCCCCAGCCACTGCTGCCAGTTGCCAGCTGGGGGGTGGTGGTGCAGGGCTGGGGTGAAGGGCCACTCTGGCAGGCTTCTGGGAGGCATGTGAGAGCATCCCAAGTAAGCAGTGCTGGCAGGGTTTGAGCCCCCCACCCAAACAGCAAACATCTGTTCAGTTTGCTCATTCTCTAACTTAGAGTGCTTTAAGTAAAGTGCAATAGTTTGAGTGTTTCTGCCATAGGCTTTTTGAATCTCTGTGCTTAGCCTAAGGGATTTTTCTCAAAGCTATTCAGGCAGTCTACAGCAGACCTAAGAATGAAACTCAGTGCCCTGGACTTTCAGCCACTCAAACATTTCTGCTTTTCCTGAGTTGTTCCTCAGCATATGTTAAGTGTTACAAACATAATCTCTGAAAACGTTTTTTTTTCTGGAAGGAGGAGAGTATTAAGTACTGTATGATTCTACTTTTGATATTAGTTCCTGAAAAATATGCAAATAGAAAACTGAGTGTGCTATATGTAGAATTATGAACGTTTTGGACCAGTATATTCATATATAGAAAGGCTTGTGTTTTTAAGACTTTTAAAGCCAGTACTCAGAACTCTCATTTTGATTCCTCAAGATGAGTTATTTGATCTCACACCTGTGCCACGTGGGAAGTAGTTTCAAGCACTTATTTAATGTTTGTGCATGAGGAACATTGTGAAATTGTTTCAATCTGTGGTTTTAAGGGAGTTTTAAACACAGTAAGCCATGTGGTGGTGCTAAAGTTACAAAAGATGAATGCTTCCCCAACCATACTTACAAAATGTGCAGAATGGGGCCAGATGAGATATGACAACAAGTACAAATTATAGCAGTGGCAAACCAGTAAACATGGAAATCTGAGTAAATCAGTCATTTCACATCTATTTGCCAAACTGTGTTTATCCTCTGCAAAACCTCAGAATCTCCATAGGAAGCACTTCACATCAATCTTTATAGGGCCTCTTGCTGGGTGGAGGCAAGGATCAGGATATTTCACAGACAGTTTTCTGGAAGATAATATGGCTGATCTTTTGGCCTAATTGAAATGAACATTAGTGGCACCTGCAGCTCTTTTTGCTGAGCTTCTAGATGGCAATTTGAAATTGTGGTTTGAGAGGAAATTGAAGACAAGGAGCAAACAGGTTAGGAATCTGCAGCCTGACAATGACAAGGAGGGCCATAGATAGTGGCAATTTCTTTTTGTTTGCTCCTCTCTCACAACCTACTCATATATTTTACCTTTTCCTGTTACATCAACACAATCCCACTATTTTCAGCAAAATGTGTTTTGTGTAACAGGTGAAATGTAATCCCCCAGTGTTTTTTTTCTGGATACCTGTTCTGGCTCACATTTTGGAAATTGTTAAAGTATTTTATTGAGTATAGTGGGTAAACTGTACAGCCACTGAAGCAATATATGTTCTCTTATATAGACTTCCCTGTAAAAGAGCAGAAGTAGAATTTTAAGATTTTTTTTTTCAGTTGAGTCTGGTGAGTAACATGGCTAACTGACTTTGGGAGATGGTTGCATGAGTTTTTCATGATGAAAGACACTAGAAGCCCAGTTAGGCTTTTAGGGTGTCTATATATGTGCTCCGGGGTGGGTGAGGGTGTTTTAATTAGAGTGGTTCCCAGACAGCCACTCTAATTAAATGCTGCAGCGTCATGTGTATTCAGTGTCCCACATTTCAAAATGGCCACGGAGAGCTTTAACTAAAGCTTGTTTGATGAGTTTTAGTTAAGGCACTGCCATTCTGAAACATGGGATGCTGAATACATGTCATGCTGCAGCTGATTTAATTAATCTAATTAGTATGCATCAGAGCATGTGTATAGGCAGTGTTAGAGCCTATTGCACTGAGTTGGGCAGAGGATGAGCTCTAGCTTCATGTTTAATATGGTGCTGTTTGGCCCATGGTGCTGTTTGGCCCTGTTTGGGCGCACACAGTGTGCATCAACTAAAAGAACATTGAGGTGACTTTGTCCTCAGCATTCAACAATAAATTTTATGGTTATCATCAGAAGATGCAGACTGTGTTTCTATTTCTACCATACACTTGCTGTATAAACTTTGGCCAGTGACTTAATTGCCCTGCCTCATTTTCTCCATGTGTTAAATAGAGATTATAATACATCTCTCAGGGTGTTTCAGATTGGGGTATATTTTAGTTCTGAGACTTGAATGGAAGACATTATAGAAAAACAAAGCATCGCCATGGTCTCTGTACACTGTTCTAGTAGCTCAGCCAGAACCCGTCCCTTCATTTTCCTCCTAACTCAGGTTTCCTTTAGCTTTGTTTTTGCATTAAAAAAAACAACAAAAAGAGGACTCTTCATGCTCCTGCCCCTCAGTGGTTGGACAACCTCCTATTTCCATGCATTCTCATTCTGGCCCAGCCTGGCTGAGAATTGCAACCATTCCTTACCTTGGCTGTCTCCTGAAGATTTCTGCCTTAAGAGAGGATTCAAGAATTGACAGATAGGAGAAATGGGTTACATTAGGAGAGTCAGTGAGGGGAGAAGAAGAGATTTTTCCTTTTTTCTTTTTAAGGGAGGGAGAGAAGAATAGATTACCCCAATTTCCTGTGGCACAGGAATTACCCAACCAGATCTAGTAAGCCAGTACTTTATTTCTTGCCCTGGCCAGTATCAGATGAGGCAGGAGAAGGTACAAGAAACATTCTAGAGGAAAATGATAGCATAATCTGTTTAGGTGTAAAGTTTCTGCCTAATATATTAACTGAACCCATTTGGATGATTTAATCTAGAGGCAAAATTGTTCTGCATGGTTCTCGTTGGGTTTTGGACTCTCCAGATGTCAAGGTCATTTGGCTCAGGCCCATTTCTAATCTTAAATTCTAGGAACTTCTCCATTACTGATGTTTCATTAAGGTATTTGTCCCTCTGTTCTCCCTCATTCAGAGCAAGATTTCTTATCAGTGTTGTGCAGTCATACCTCTTCAGCTCTTTTGTAGCTTTCTGTTTTAATTACAGCTTCCCTAAACAATTCATCAGAGAATTAAACATTGACTAATATTGACCAAGACTGGAACTATGATGCTGAGAGATGTTTCACTTGTAAAGTGTGTGTGTGCGTGCGTGCGTGTGTTTTTTGTGTTTTCTTTCCCTACTTGGTGGCTTCTCTGGGACCATCTGTGGCCAGAGGGGTGGTGGGAGGTGAATTCTGAATTTGTAAAACAAAAAACAGAACAAACCCGCCCCAGTGCAATTTTGATCCCAGGAGACTTGAGGATGTTTTGAAAAGGTAGCTCGAGTGACCTCAACAAATACTCCTGCCAGCTCACTAACCCAGGTGTAAAGTTGCAGGGTATTTAAGATCTCATCATCATAAGCATGGCATGTTGGTCTATGGCTTTTTTTTAACTCAGGTAAATGTTTTTATGAGAGAGAAACTATACTTTGACAATGCACTGGTTACTTAGTGGGCTTCTTTCTTTATCATCTTCCAGCAAGCCTGATATGCTCTGCTCTGAAGAAGGGTGTCAAGTAATCATGGAGTATTTTTAAGTCAGGGAAATTAAAACAAAAAAACAAAACAAAAATAAAGCCCAGCCTAAATTTAACTTTTGGGCTGATTTTACTATTACTTAATTCTATTTTAAGTGCTTGCCCCAGGCCCAAATTTCCTGTTCTTTTCTCTTACATAGACTGAAAACTCCTTTTAGTTTCATGGGGAGGTGCTCAGTGATAACCGAAGTCCAATTTCACCTTTGATGTTCACTTGTATTGATACAATTTCCTCACAATTTTATTTAGCTTGCTTTTTGTAAATTAAAATAAAGCATTACTGGTTGAAGATAAACATTATTCCCCTGGGAGATTTACCATGGACCTGAAGCACCCTCATTTTACTCTGGTTTTATACCAGTTTAACTCCTTTAGTTACTGTAGGACTCATAAAATGCAAATGTTCAAAGATCTCTAGTCCCTAATTTGAGCAGCAAACAGCAGTTGAAGGAGGTTCTATGTTCTCTCACATAGAGGTGTCACAATAGTAATTCAGAGTTAGCCAAAAACATTTTTTTAATGAAATTTGGATTTACATCCTAGAACTTCTAACTGCAAGATTATAGATGGTGGTCTATTCCCTCCTTGAAAGATGCCCTTGATAGTACCTAAGAACTAAAACTATCCTGTTTTACTGAAACTTTTAGACTTGTTAGCCTTAAGGAAGATTTGCTTAAGTGGAGAGGTTTTGGTTCTAAAATAAATTCACTAACAATATATTCAGGCTAGTTGGCTTGTCAACAGATAAGCCAACAATTGGTGATTATTACTGAATTCCCAAATATAGCTATAGTTTGGCTACTGAAGCCAGATCATCCCAATCCTGAGCTCAGTTCAAGTTTGTTTTTTATTTGCTCTTCCCTCATTTTTAGCAGACCAGAAGATATTTCAGCTTCCAATGTTCAGTGCTTTCTGCTATGTTTTAACCTATACTGCACTCCTTTGTTATTTATGTGAGTTGCAGTTCTAGACTATACAAACATTTAGTAGGCATGAATACAAATTAAAAACATGGATTCACCTATTACTCAGTGCAGTAATAGTATTAATCTCTTGTCAGGATTTGGATTACGGGGGAGTTTGCGGGGCTGAGTCATTCCCCCTCCCCCTCCCCCACCAAGAGACAAGAGCCTCCCTGTAAGATTTGAAAATCATAGCCTGGGGGCGCCTCTGATTTTACTAGGGCATCGTGATGGGCAGCCCAGTTTCTTTTACAGACCCCCACAAGAATCAAAGTGTAATTTGAACCCTGCCTCTTGTGTTCCTTTGATTGGGGAAAGCATTGGCAAAAGTCTCCTTGAAATGTATCTTGCAGGCTATGTTGAACAAGATGGCTTGGCTTTGTTGGCTTGGTGTTCTGGGGCATGGTGACAGGAGAAAGAAACAATTATCTCACACTGCTAAAATAATAGCTTTAATTTTTTCTTTATCTACAGCACAAGGGCCTAATTCAAACCCCAATGAAGACTATGGAAGGATTCCTGTTTGTTTCATTGAGTGTTGGATTAGAGCCTATGGGCAAAGACACAATATTTCAGTAGGTTAAAAAGATTAGAGTAGCTCTTGCCTTTATTCTTTATCTGCAGAATAGGAACATTGAAATGTAATCTCCCACCCACCAGGACTCCAGCAAAGGGAATGTAATGTTATAAGTAGAGCAAGAAGGAAATATTTGGATGGATAGTTGTAGAATGACAAAGCTATTCAGAAATTCAGGCCAAATTTAGTAAATTGTTTTGGCCAAAAAATGATGACTTTTTTCTTTTGTTGAAAAGCCTAAATGTTTCATTTTGACATTTTTTGAGATGACATATTTTGACTTTTCATGTCGAGCAGCATTTGCTGTTAAAAATTTAGTCTGCTTCAATTTAAGATAAATGAAACTATTTAACCCCAAACAGGTTTTTTTTTTCATTATGCTAAGTAAAAACAATCCTCATCCTATTTTTTTAAGTATGGCTATCAAACCAAAATATCAATTATTCACACAGCTGTGTTTGCAAAGATATTTTTCTTAGGCATAGATTACCATTTCATTTTAAGATGAGACGTACGTAGTAAACCACACATATAATCTTTAGCTTTTTGTCAGATTACTTGGTGCTGCTTATTATTGGGATATATAAACCAACACTTTCCACTACTGGTAAGTTAATTGAATAAGTACAGGTGAGAGTTTTTTTTGGTTTGTATTGTCCTTATAAGTTCTGGTGCCATGGCTTGTAATACTTGACCTATACCCTTAACTTATTCTCTTTTACGACAGTCTTGAAAAACAGATTGCTTATTACATCTTAAGGGTCTCAAAATCTTCCTGATTTGCTGGTGCAAAGAAAATAAATGGATTACATGTTCAGGAATACATAATCTGACATCTGAGTTTTGGATCTTTGACTCCTCAGTCAGTCAGAAGTTTTGGTTAGACAGCAAAATGTCTGCGCTGCCCAGTAGTGCCCTGCAGCTTACTGCACAACTCTGTGTCCCCTACAGCCCAGACCAGAAGCAGTAAGGCTGCATCCAAGTGGAGCTAAATATGGGCTAATTGTCTTGGGTGAGGCTATGAGCAGTTGTGCACATGGAGCTTTGCAGCATGTTTGGGGGTGCCAATGCTGTCCATAAGGAATTTGTGGTTTAGCCATAGCCCAAAGCTCATTAAGCATGTTTAATCATATCCACAGGACAGTTCCAGTGTGTAATATGCCCTTTCCATTAATAGAGTCATACAACACCTCTGTTTAAGGTATCCCTCATATCTCCATATAAACAGACCTTCTATGACTCTCACAAAAGGGAAAGCCAATTCTGTGCGGTGGATTGTTTAGAAGCATCGTTCTGATTTAACCGCAAGAGTTCAACTCCCACCATCTTCAGCTGGCAGGGCAAGCTGGTTGAGGTTTAGTTACCCCCTCACCCAGAGATCATTTGCACAATTCTCCTTGTTGCACTAAGTTTGCTGTGGCACCACTAGATTGCACCAAAAGGGAACAGCGGGAGGCAGAGGGGAGCGTGGGTTGAACATATGGGCTAAGTACAGAGGTTCAAAAAGCCTGAGACAGAATCAATTCAATCTTGGCAGGTATTTCTAAGCTGTATAGTTTGAACTGATAACAAACTGAACTGATGTTTGGTGTTTGGGTGAATAAGACAGGCAGGAGCCTGAACTGGTCCAGGCCAGGAGCCTGGGGCTGCTCATGCCAGCTCATGTCAGCTCATGGCAGCTCATGGCCAGCTGCCTAGGCTGCTGAATGCAGCCCAGTGGCAGCCCAGGCCTGGTGGGCGGCTGGACACATGCCACCCCCCACTGCTGTCAGCCACAGGGAGGGGAGGACCAGCAGAAAATCTCTCCTCAGCCCCCAACTCTGGGAGCTGGGTGGGGAGGGGGAATGCACCACCTAGCCCTGACCCCCTGAGCTGAGGTTTGCCTGGCTGGGAAAAGCCCCCAGTGGAGGGCTTTGCACACCCCTGCAGCCTGCTAGTAGGGTTCTGATTGGCTCATTCCTGCCCCTTCCCCAGCCCCATGCCTGTCAGGGCAGGGGAAATGCACACATCTGGCCAGGCACCAGCCCCTCCAGCGTGGGTCTGCTTGGCATGGGGGAAAGACCCCACCGGAGGTTTTTCACTCCTCTGCAGCCAAACTCACCAGGCTGGGATCAGCTCAGCCCCACCCCACCTCCAGCCCCTGCTTGTAAGAGGTGAGAGCTCTCCAAAAAAGTTCAAAAAATGAAAGTTCAGTACTTTTTCTTCAAAACTACTGTCTGTCCTTTCATTTTATTTTTTAAAGATTTTATTATTCGCATTTTCATGTTATTATTATGTGTCCTTTCATTTTATTTAAAAAAAATACAGATATATGGCATTTAAATTTTCTTGAAATCAAAATAAAATGTTTCATTTGACAGCCACCCCCCTCCCCTTCCCAACAGTTTAGGATTGCCAGTGAAGTGAAAAAGTTGCTATTGATGTAGCTTTAATGTGATGCCATAAGTTCAGAATATCTGCAGAAATAATTCCTTTAAGAAGCACAGCAGCATCATTATTTTCACACCTGGCCTCATGAAATAGTTTAACTTAATGGGCAGGATTTACTGCTTGATATAAACTGACATTATACCAAGCACTGGGTAAAGACAAGGCAGAGGGCATCTTGCAGCACTGGTATATATTTTTTTATTAGCACTTACGTGAATGCATATTCAACAGCAGGACATCCAATTGGTAGGTTGTAATCAGGTTGGTCTAAGGACTTAGGCAAACAAGTTTCTTTGGGTAAATCCAATATCTTTTATTAGACTAGCTCAAATAGATGGTCTAATAAAATTATTGGATTTACCCAAAGAAACTTGTCTGCTAGCAGTTTAAGAAATGTATTTACCTGCCTTGCTCATTCTACAATATATGTATGTATATGTATGTATATATATTAAAAAGACCCCAAACCAAGACAAATAAAAAAACAACCCAGCCCCATGGGAATTTTCTTGAATCTTTGGGAAGTATATGCATTGCTGATGTTGGTGGGTATCGTTAAAGTGGCCTAATATACTTCATTATAAGGCACTGTTTTCTGTTGCTTATAAATTAAACAATTTGGGCTGGATTTTTCCAGGCCAGGTATTTGCCTAGGGCTAATTTTTCAAGGAAGGTTCTGTTAAAACAATTCAGTCATTTCAGAGAATGAGATTAGGGAAAAATATGTTGCTTTTCTGACACTTTTTTAAAAAAAGAAGTCTTACAGTAGCTTCATTGAGAAGTTCTAGCGCAGTCATGCTTCATAGAAATTAGCTTGAATATTGGCATCGGTAGTTGTTCTGAAGTCAGGAATAAGCCTTTTACCTGTCCATCTGAAAATGTGCTAGGTTATACACCTCTGAAAAGTCTTGATTTGCACATGTTCAGTAGTGGTTTGGTAGAGGTTAGTACTTAGATTTTAAAGTTCCAGTCTTGATGGTCCTGGGATAGGAATCCATATAGTTCCACAAGATCTGCACATATTGCTTATTTTATGGGTACGCTGCATGAGATGTTGGGTACAGCCCATTATTGGCAGAATGGGCTGAGCATTCACAGCTGCAGCTGATATTACTGGGAGATGTCCTATGAACGTAAAGGGTACTAGGCTTCTGGAAGTAAGCACCCAAAAATCAGTGGATAGCTGGGGCTTTGTGTTCCATTTCTTCTGTAAAATGGGGATAATAATGGCACTCCATCATAGTGAGAAAAAGAGAGATAGATGCTATAGCCTAGTTGTTGCGACTCTCAGGCAGGAAAGGGGAGACCAGCCTTGCTCCAATAACTGCTTGGACATCTAATATTGTGTAGGTACTAGAGCAAGGCCTGGTGAGTGCCACTGTGAAAAGACTGTAGTATAGTATCATGCTTGCTCTTGCTCTACCTGTCTAGCCCAGTAATTAGTTATAGCTTGTAAAAAGGAAGAACTTCAGCAAGAGAGTGAGAGAGAGCCCCATCCCATAGCATCCTGTAAGGTGGTGGCTAGGGCATTCTTCTGCTGGGTTGGGTGAGGCGGAGGGAGAAGGGACATTATAGATTCAAATCTCCTCTGGCAGAGAAAGGAGTTGAATCTGGGTTCTCCCCACATCCACAATGAATTCCCTTGGCTGTGAGCTACTGGATGTATGCAAGGGAAATCCATCTCATTGTCTTCCACTTGTCTTCTTTGAAGAGCTCAGAGAATGCTCACCAGAGCAGGTGCTACAGGTGAGACAGGGAAAACCCAGTTTGTGGATCCCAGTGCGTATTATGAACTATGAACTAGTTGTTCAGCACTGTCAAGACTTCAGTACTTCTGGGCCATAGGCCCTAAGGGATTGTTACTGGCAATAAGTTAGACTCCTTGGGAGAACCCAAAGGGATGTTGAGGATCACAGTTTTCAACCTGCATGGCTAAATGGTTTTGTGAGTGTAATCTCCAGACAGGACTATAAAAGCAGCTGCTGCCACCAGTAGCCTGACTAGAGAAAGGTGAGCAGGGCCCCAGTCCTGGGTGATGACTAAGAGGGGGCACCAGAATCGCTCCTTGGAAGTCTTTGCTGTGGCAGGGAATGAAAGGGGCCAGGGTCCGCTCCAAGGGAATCTGAACACAGAGCTGCTGCCACTAGACCAGTGTTGACAGTAGCCTGGAAATGTAAGACTTCCTTTCCCTTCACTCACACATCCTGTCCTACCTCCTGTCTGGTATGCAGTATACCCCAGACATGAATCTGCCCTGCTACGCTTCTGTTTTCACTCTTATTTTTAAAATAAATGCAAGGAAATCATGATTTTTAAAACTTCCAATAGAGTCAACCTGAAAAAAGTCAGAAACATTGAACCTAGTCAAAGTTACTGCAGAAAATAATTGTTTATTCCAAAAAGCAGTGATAGTTGTTCATCTCACTTCATAAAATGGTTACTCTTAAAAGATATAGTTGCATTACACTTAAAAAACTAAATTTAAGTATATAAAATCAAGAATTCAAACGTTAGGGAATCCTAGAATTAAAGTTACCTATGCAATTTTAATTTGTTTAGCATGTGGATTATGATACAGTTGTCAAAAAGCATAGCATGAGGTCACATCAGCACTGGATCACAACCACATTCTTTCCATAGGTTGGATGGTGCTCATGAAATGGGTAGTGGTTGAATATTTTTTGTAATGCAAGGTGGGGCCCATGCATTATTTACTGCAAACCATTTGTGCTATGCCAGCATTATTGAGCTTCCCCTCACCATTTTTAATGTGGCTACTGCCGTATTCCCCTTCCCTCAGTTACACTACTGGGTGAGACTATGTTAATGACAAAGCTATCTAATGTATTTGTGTATATGTTTTGAAAGGTTAACAGAATGTACTTGACCTGGAAGATTAGTGATGTGCAGGGAGTGGGATAGTGAGATTTTTTTTGTTTTAGATTACAATAAAATGTTCAGTGCCTCTTGATTCCTTTGATTGCCATTCAGGAAACCCAAGGGGGTCATAAGCCACCAGTTAAGAACATTGGTTAGGTAACGTGGAGGACATGCTTTAAAGGGGATTCTTTTAACAGAGGAAAGCATGATTACTTCCTACAGTTTGCAGGAAAAAAGGGGGTTTATCTATTGACAGAATGGAAATATAATTAAAAAAAAATCCATTTGCAGAAGAAATGGTTTCTTTTTTAAGTGCACCTACTGTACCCTAGTTTGTTGTGTCACTTCTGAGACTCTTAGAGTATGCATGAGATGGCTGTTCCATCATTAAATTATGAGTGTTAATGGGACTTACAAGCGTACATCCAGGGGGAAATATACTGTAGTTTTCTGTTCATTTACCTTGTGATGACACTGTCTATACACACTATGTGCTTTATTACCAACAGTTCGTTTTCATCTGAGATACGCAAAACTGTATTTACAATACAACAATTTTAATTACAGATGCCGCAGGGATAGAAAAGAAAGGGATACTCCATAATTGCCTGTCTCTCTCTCTGATCAGCAGGGTTTCCATCAGTTTTCTCAGAATTGCTCCCCAAAGGAAGGAAACGTATATAAATATGTAAGAAGAGATTTAATTACTGCAAGTGCATCAAAAGCGCTATATATTTCCATGATTGAAGCCCTCCCTGGAGTCATGATAAGTATCTGATAGAAAAATAGGTCACTAATTAGTAAAGAAGTTAATTATACTTATGCATGACAATATCTCTTTTTAATAGAGCCAGAAAAGTACGGTTATTCACACAGCAAAAAATCTTTCAAAGTAGTCTTTGAGCATAAACCCTGCAGGAGTCAGCAAATTCATGGTACAGGAACCTATGAAGTCCTCAACTCTTTCCATCCTGAGGTCACTCAGCACCTCCCAAGATTACATCAGCTAGGATGAAGTTAAATTGAGGCCCTGAAGTGTCAAGGAGACAGATGTTTCGGGCATGAATTTTAGAAATAGTAAACACTTGCAATTCCCAGTGAAACCAAGCCCAGCATATTTGCTTTTGTGAGTAGAGTTGGTCAGGAATTTTCCAACAAAACTTTTTTGGAAAATATCAGTTTATCGACTTTTAAAACTTTTCAACTTTCCATTTGCCAGTTTTGACACAGATGTCAGTTCTGCTGCAGAGTAACTAAAGGCCTGTTGATTGGTGAGGGTCTGCACACAGGACACACCTGCTCCATCTGATGCTGTGCATGGCAGGAAGCATGATTTTTGGATCAGAGATCAGATCCCAGTCACACTTTTTATACTTGCCAGTGGAGGGGGAGCCTGGGATCATGAGCCCAGGCTTCTCCTGCCCTGGCATGTTGAAAGCTGGGTGCCTGCAGCCCTGCATGTGGAGCTGACAATCAGTTGAGTGTTGGCCTTGGCCTCAGAGAACCCTAAGTCTGGTGCAAAATCTGGGGCTGGTTGGAGACCCAGGGCCATCCTGGGCTGTTTCTGAAAATCAGATGATTGTCAGGCATTTGGCTCTGACACCCCTAGTGTGGACACCTCGCATGTTCAATTGAAAGCATCATACAAACCAGCCATAAAAATGTTCCATGTTATGTGTGAAACATTTTTATGGCTGGTTTGCCATTTGTTTGGCATCTTAAATTGGGTGCACATGTAGCACCCTTGACATTTATGGCATAAGTAATGTGCTAATTCTGGCATAAACATAACATGTGCCAAGGGCCTTAGTCTCCCAGCATTTGAAATGAGGGTCCTAAGCACACAGGGTTATTGGGTATTCTGGGGTGAGTCGCTTTCATATCTCTCTTGTTAGGGGCTCTTCCACTGTGTATAGATAATTACACAGTCATTGGAACAGGCTTTTGAACATTGGTCTCCCACAACCCAGTACAGCTATCTAACCATTAGACAGTTGACTAGTCTAGAATGGGTAAGAGCATACATGTGCTTGCTCTCGCTCTTACTCTCTCTTTCTCTCTCTCTTTTTCCTATGAAAACCTTCAAAAGTTTTAGGTTTGCATGGATGTAGAACAGGGAAAAATGCTAGGACTTCATGAACTCCTAAGGGACAGGAAACTAGTTTTTGATGCAGTCAAGTTATTTTTCAAGCTGGAGTCCTGATCCTGAACTTCTTGTGTATCCCAGAGTTCTTTCATTTCACTGAACTATTTGGAGACCACAAGAAGGTAAGCTTGTTTTCCAAATGCTCTTTTACTGTAGCTTTCATTTGTATGGCATTTCCTTGTATTTTTTTCAGTTGATTAGTTTAGATTGATATAATTAGTGTAATTAAGTATAATTATGAATTTGGTGCAAATCCATGTAATTATATATTTACAATGTGTAATTCGGTAATTAGGATATGTAATTAGCAATACAAAATGTAATGCCATTGTAAAATCCTAATGAAAGTTTGTAAAAAAAAAATTGTCCTGGGCATACATAATAGATAATTTCAAAAGTTCATTGTTCCACCTCATTCAGAATATTTCACTGATTTTCAAATGATCAAAAACAACTTCATGTTTTAGGAACTGGCAATCTGCAAATATTTGTTTTGAGAAAACAAGAATATTTTATTACTGCCAAATGGCTAACTAGCATTCCTTCACTCAGATCCCCCTCTCTGCATTTTTACTTCAGAAAACATACTCCAGAAGTTAGCAGCAACAAAAACACTCAAAGAGATGTAGTTTTGCATGTGTAGATTTTTTGTGCCATTCTGTAGAGCACAACAATCTTTGGTATGATTAAATACCTAAAGTGGTTTTCACAACTTTGAGGGCCAAAATCCAAGCAAGTGGATTTTGCCCAAAAGTTCTTTCACAAAGGTTCTTGAGTATTCCCCCTCAGTGCCATCGCTGAACAACAGCATAGCTACTCTGTGATTCCCATTGCAGTCTAAGGGCTGCAGAAACATCCACAGTCCTTGTCAGACTTCCTCAGAATCGGGGAAGTATTGGTTAGTGGAAGCACATAATAATAGAGCCAGTGGTCATGTCCCGTTCTTGTGTAGTGTACCTTGTTCCTCACCTGCTGGCATGTAAAAGCCTGTCTCTATAACTACATCCTAATGTATGGTAGGGAGTGTAGAGTCCTGTTATATAGCTTCTCCATAGCTGGGTCCTCTGAGATAAAGGAAGTGCGGCTTTCTGCTTGTGTTCAAATTCTGATCTCCTTTACATGGGTGTTTTCAATGGAATTACCCCAAATTAACCCTGGATAAGAACAGAATCTTACCTTTGTAGGCCCTAGGCCAGAATCTCAGGTGGGTTCAAATGCAAGGAGCACAAGTCAGGGCATGGTGTGCAATTATAGCCTTTCTCTGGCCATACCACTTTTTCCTTACTTGCTAGCAGCAGGGAGGTGAGTGATAGAAGAGTCTCTGCATAAGGTTTGTCTATTTTAAGGTTTTTTTCATTGCGGTTAAACATTATAATATATGAGCATGTTGTCCCTCCACTCCCTTGAAAAAAAAAAAATTGGGTACCACGATAGAAGATCTTCTTTAATTTGGGATGACTCACTGTGAGCCACTTGAGCTGGGTTGACACTTGAATTACATGGATGGTTATAGTCTTAGTAAGTGGTCAGTTAGTCATGGAAGTTTTGCAACCTCCACCTGCCCTTCTGATGTGGGGCAATACAGCGGAAAATTAGAGGGCAGAAGTTTGAGTGGTACCTAGCAGCCACAGGGGCAGAAGAGAAAAATGGTGAAGTCAAATCCTCAGGCTTCTTGTGTATTGTGGGGGAGGAAGCCCTGGCTGTTTATAACAGCTTTGCCTTCAGGAAAATGTCAAAATATGAAATTAAGTAAAGTAGTGTCCAAAGTTGAGGAGTACTACATGACAAAAAGAATGAGACGTTTGAAAGACACAATTTTTTATATGCAGACAAACAACAGGAAAAAACAATAGATCAGTTTGTTACTGAACTAAAGAACTAAGTAAAGAACTGTGCTTTTGGGAACTTGACAGAATCTCTGATTAGAGATGGGAGCATTTCTCCTACCTTCTCCTAGAAATAGGCATTACAGACACTGCATTACAAGAAAAGCTATTGCACAAGGATGACTTATCCCTAGAAAAGACTATCCAAATGTTCGGGGCAGCAGAAACTGTGAAGACACAGTCTGCAGAGCTGAATGCACCCAAAGGGGACATCCATGCAGTAGGCATGAAAGAATGTGGCCAGAAAAAACTGCCTCATGGGGTTTTAACTGTAACAAGAGGAATCATTTTGCAAAGTACTACAGATGCCAAACACAAACTTCAAGTGCATCCAGTTAAGCATAAAATGGAGAAGAATTTTTTTTGATATGGTAAAATCAAGCAAAATCAATGAGGAAGACTGGATTTTGCCAGTGGAAGTCCAAGAAAAAATTATTCCATTTAACTTGGACAATGGAACTCGGGTTAATATTTTACCAGAACATGAATATAGAGTTAAAAATTGAGATCATAAGTGAGTCCAATAAACATCAAAATAACTGGCTATTCAGGAATAAATATACCAGTGAGGGGACAACATATTGCTAGTGTCTAATATAAAAGTAAAGTATATAAACTCCCATTCATTTGGTACCTTGGGAGGTGACCCCAATTTTGGGTCTGGCAGCTTTTGAGAAACTGAATCTAGTTAAGTGTGCGCTTGCAGCACAAGAAGACATAACATTCGTGTCTCCTGATGACCCTCTTGGCCATCATGGCCCAAATCTCGACAGCTATCTTAGGAACACAGAACACAAGTAATAACCATAAACACAAGTAGTCACCATGTCCTTATGGGAAGAAATGTACCTACTAACATACATGCAAATGCTATCATGCAGAAAGAAGAAATCAGTTTTAGCAGTCTGTAGCTAATGAAATTTGTCATATATGCAGTAGCACAGCAGCCAAAAGCGTAAGTTGGTTGGATTTCAATATAAGGACTCAAATCTATCAAGATTTGGAGGAAAAGCTTCCCACCAAAAATAATCAGAAATGGAATCTGATACTTTGTCAATCTGAGAAGAAAGTGAAACCTGTTATAAGACTCACAGAGACTTGATAAAAGAGCTGAAGAAAGTTGAAGAGAATAGGAATATGAGTGGTAAAGACTCACTTCAGAGTGATATACTAGTGATTTTAACCTCTCCCCTCTGTAGGTGGGTAATCAGTAATTTTTGTGTTCATTGATTTTTGTAATTATTGTTGAGGGAAGGTGTAGTGATAAAAGTTATAAATGAGAGACTCCCTAATTTAGAACAGTTGGGAATTGGGAGATGGTTCCTCAGTTAAGTAGTAAAAGTTAGTTAGAGAGCAACAAAGGGTCTGCAAAGGTTGCCTACTGCTCCACAATTTGTTTGATTTTTCTCATTCATATAGGCCTGTATTTATTGAACCCAATGATCACTATAAACTATATTGACTGTGTGTTTATAGTAATGGTGATTTGTTTGGAAATAAACTGATATTTTCCAACAAACAGATTAAGCGTAACATTTTTTAAAAAAGGATCTAAATCCTATTTTTAGAAGCGAGTTGACTCCTTAAAATGTTCAGACATCTAAATGTATGGAAAAGTGCATTGTGGGATTTCTAAAAGTGCGTAAGTACCTAATTCCTAGTCTTCTTGGAAACCCCAGCAAGTGCCATCCTAGTGGCTGATTGCAAACAACCTGTGTTACTATATAGAATGAGGTACAATGCGTCTCTCACTGGTTTTGCTTCTGTATTTATTTTGGCAGAATTACTTCACATTTATGTGAAGTCTGTGAGAAGACAGTTAGGCTTAACAGGATTTAATTTTTCAGTCTTCTATATCACAATGGGTTAGCAGAGCTGCAAAGAAAGCCTATTCTTGCCCTGTGTTGTGAGCTTTTTATATTTCCCCACAGTAGTCACTTTAGCTAAGTAATGGAATGGAAGAGAAGGGCTTTGATCATGAGATCTGTGATTTGGTGGTTCAGGAGCTCAAGGCCCTTCTATATGCTTGCTTGATTTTGAGGTTAACTACTTCAATGTAAATTGGGAGCATGTAAACTGAAATCAGTGGAGTTTTACACTGCTGCCATAATGATGGTATAAGTTCAGAATTGGGCAACGGTGCAAGAACCATGTTTAAAAAGAAAGAGACAGATCCTCAACTATTCCAAGCTGATGTCACTCAAGAGAACTGTGCTAAGTGGGGTGCCCCAGGGGTTGGTCCTGGGGCCAGTTTTGTTTACTGTCTTCATCAATGATCTGAAAGATGGCATAGAGTGCACCCTTGGCAAGTTTGCAGATGACACCAAGCTGGTGGTGAGTAGTAGATATGCTGGAGAGTAGGGCTAGGATTCAGAGTGACCTTGACAAATTGGAGGGTTGGGCCAAAAGAAATATCATGAGGTTCAACATGGACAAGTGCAAAGTCCCACACTTAGTATGGAACAACCCCATGCAACACTACAGGCTGGGAGCTGACTGGCTGGGCAGCAGCTTTGCAGAAAAGGACCTGGGGGTTACAGTGGACAATAAGCTGAATCTGAGCTAACAATGTTCTTTGTTGCCCACCAGGCTAATGGCATAGTGGACTGTATTGGCAGGTGTGTTGCCAGCAGGTCATGGGAAGTGATTATTTCCCTCTGTTCAGCACTGGTGAGGCCACAACTGGAGAATTGTTTACAGTTTTGGGCCTCCCACTACAGAAAGGATGTAGACAAATTGGAGATAGTCCAGTGGATAGCAACAAAAATGGTTTGGGGGCTGGGGCGCATGTCTTATGAGGAGAGGCTGAGGTGACTGGGCTTATTTAATCTAGAAAAGAGAAGACTGAGAGGGGATTTAATAGCAGCCTTCAATTATCTGAAGTGGGGTTCGAAAGAGGATGGAGCTAGACTGTTCTCAGCGTTGGCAGATGACAGAACAAGGAGCAATGTTTTCAAGTTGCAGCAAGGGATGTAAAGGTTAAATATTAGGAAGAATTTTCTCCCTAGAAGGGTGATAAAACACTGGAACAGGTTACCCAGAGAGGTGGTGGAGTCTACATCCTTAAAGGTTTTTATGGCCCGGCTAGAAAAAACTTTGTCTGGGATGATCTGGTTGGGGATGGTCCTGCTTTGAGAAGGGGGTTGGACTAAATGACCTCCTGAGGTTCCTTCCAGCCCTAATTTTTTATGATTCTAAGTGATCCAGGGACAGATCCAGGTGGGGTGCAGTGATGAAGTTTCACCACCATTTGATTCTTGTTCCAACATTTTAAAACTAACTGTCTGGGAAGGGCATTTCTATTCAGGCAGTGCTGAGAGTGTCAACTGACTTCATGGATCATTATCATTTCCCTGATTCCTCTCTACTTCACAGGTGTTAACAACCCACTATTCTTTTTAATGATCTTGTTGTTCCGCTACTCAGACTATCCTTTCTTCTGCAATTTTGCTTTCTTCTGCTTCTGTTAACCATTCCTGGTAATGCTTCTCTCTTATTCACAGCCCTGGAGACTGTTTTTAGCTTTAGGTAAAACTTAATTCAGGTGTGGTAAAATTAACTCAAGTGTAAAAATGACTGAAAGTGAGGCACTGTAAAAATTCGTAGATTCATAGTAAGGAGCTGGAAGGGACCTTGCAAGATCATTGGGTCCACCCCCCTGCACTAGGCAGGAAAGACAACTGGGGTCAGGTGACCCCAGTGAGGTGACTGTCCAGTCCCCTCTTGAAGATTTCCAGGGTAGGTGACTGCACCACCATTGGAGGGAGTTTATTCTACAGTCTGGACACCCTAGCTGTGAAGAAGTTTTTCCTAGTGTTAAGCTTGAAGTGGTCTTCCAGGAGTTTGTGGCCATTACTTCTGGTTTTCTCCAGGGGTGCCCTGGTGAACAGTTGTTTGCTGAGCCCTTGATGTATTCCCCTGATGTAGAAGTAAGCTGCTACCAAGTCCCCTATCAGTCTTCTGTTTTTTAGGCTGAAGATGCCCAAGTCCCTCAGCCTTTCCTCGTATGGCTTGCCTTGCAAGTCTCTGATCATATGGGTGGCTCTTCTCTGGACTCTCTCAAGCAGAGAAGATGCTCAAGAAGGCTAAATTTTGTTTTAGCAATCTGAATATGAGATGTACATTTAACTATAATGACTGCAGGACTGATGAGTCTTTTTTTTGCTATTTTGACTATTTTTTACCTAGCGTGTTGTGTTTTTTAAAAACTTTAAAAACTTTATATTAGGGCATGATTAACATGTGTTAATCATGCAAGTTAATCACAGTTAACTTACATGATTAATGCAAAAACAGATGAACGCATTTTTTATTTTATAAATCACGCACATTGTTTTGACCAGCAGAGCAGACCAGCTCCAGACCTGTGCACACAACCCTGACCCTGGCACATCCTGCGCCTGCTCCAGACTCACCCACCCATGCTGAGCAGTGGCGGCAGCAGTGGCCAGGCAGAAGCTCCTACTCAGCTTGGGGGAAAAGTAACCTGTCACTGCTGCTTCTGGGATGCCCAGTGGGGCAGCGGTGGCAGTGTAGAGGAGCCACAGGGCAGCCTGGGTGTGGGTTCTGGGTGGCTGCAGCAAGAAGGGCCTGGCAGCAGTGAGGGTAAGGTGACTGCTTTTCCTCCTGCACTGAGCAGCAGCTTCTGCCTGGCTGCTGTTGCTGCTTAGCATGGGCCGGTGATTTTGGGGCAGGCATGGAGCAAGCTGTGTTCAGGGCTGTACTCACAGTTTGCAGCTGGTCCACTCCAGCCAGGGCAGGTGCGGGGCAGGCCAGGGTTGGGGGCTGGGGCTGTGTGTTGGTGGTGGTGGCAGGCAGGAGCCACAGGGTGCATAGCCTCCAGGCTATTGGGGTGGAGGAGGGAAAGGGTGCTGAATATTGGTTAACTATGAGATTAAAATTGAGATTAATTGTGACTATTTTTTAAATCTCACAATTAATTGCGATTCTTTTTTAAATAATTTATCAGCCCTACTTTATATATAAATCTATCTAATTAGTATACACTCCAGTAGTATATTTGTTATTTGCTTTGATCTTAAACTGAATAATGTAGTGCCAGTGAAAGGAATATGCAATGCCAAATACAAAACCATTCTGGGTTCACTACACATATATAAAAATCAGCAGCACCTGGTGATAAAATCCTATTTTATCTTTTGATTATAATAACAAATGCAATAAAAGCTGATCAACAAACAACAAATGAAAACCTTTCAAAGAAAAAGAATGTTACAAATCACAATACACGTGTATATTTATATGCATATATGCATTATATTGCTCATTAGTAGTGCATAAGCTGTAAACCAGCTTCACCATTCCTGATATCATTCATATTCTGAATCCAGTTAGCAACACATTGAAATCTCCTTATCTGGAGCCTCTGGATGTATCCAACACATTTGTGTTATTTCTTCCTCCCAGCTGGTGCTCAGAGTAGGATGCCTAACTCTATGCCTCTCTACCAGCAGGAGCAGGAGCTCATCCAGCCCTGATCAGTCAAATGTTTTCAATAGGACATTTTATTGTAGTCTGACAGACACTTCCTTCAAACCCTCCCCCCTCCCCCAAGACCTGAATACAGACATTTTTCAGACTGCTTGCTAGGATCCAGGGGTATTTTTTCTCTCTCCTTCACCCCTCTAAGGTCAAGGGGGTGGGGGGAGAGGAAAAACATGGCTGACAGCCATGACCATCTCTCCACTAAGCATACTCAAGAGGGTCTCATTGTCTTTCTCAAGATGGAGGCATTTTGAAAAGTCCCCTTCTACAATACAAGAGGGTTACACTAGCCCCTGGCATATTAGTAAATCTTTCAGTTTCTCTTTAACTGGAGAAAAATATAAGTTGTGCTATATATGATGATGTACCATGCTATCTGCCCCCCTTTTCAAAATCCTAAATTGTCCCATGGCTGGCTCCACGAATGAATGATTTTAAATTTCATCTAAACTAATTCTAAATCTGTTTCAATTTGTCCAAGGAAAAAAAAAATACCGTTTTAATGTTCGCATCAAAGAGGGCTTTTCCTGTCATTATTCAAACTATTTACCTTCCCTATCATTGCCCAAACATCCGTGTTTTAAGCCATAGTCTGGAGTGTCAAATATGGTTGGAAATGAAGAGTAGATAGGATTCTGGCTGGAGTCCCTATCCGCTTAAAATTGAGGGGAACCATTAACTGAGCTTTGATTTAAATCTGTGGACAACCCAGGGGAAAAAAAGGGTTGATTCACTAACCTTTCCATTCACAAAGCTCCCAGTAATGCACTAAGAATTCCTGTAGGCAGATTCCATTAATGCTTGTAAGAACTAAAGCTGGAAATATTTCTGTGAACAGATGGGAGAATAAAGTGTGTAGTTTTGCTATGAAATAAATGTGGATGTTACCCAATAAAGGACAGGTTTGCACATACTGATGTGTGGCAGAGCTCCTGTAAAAAGCAGTCTGCTTCCTCTGGCTGTAAAGCAAGTCAAAGCACAGGGAGGCCAGTCAAAGAGTGAGAGCTAAAACCAGAAAGACTTAAATGCCTGGGGAGGATTTAGAATAAAAATAAAAGCAAATAATTGAAATAGAGGGGAAAATGCATTTTCTGACAGAAGTAGTACATGCTAGAGTAAGGGTGTGATAGGAACTACCAAAAATAGGAGATGCATTTACAAGAGACATAAGAGTCCTTCAAAATGTCTTCAGAGGAAATAAGGTTAACAGGATGCCTTTATCATTAGAAGAAAAAGAATATTAAAAGGACTCAGTTCAGTCTGAATAAAAAAGATAAATTTCAAGTAAACTGGCATAGAGTTTATCCATGGATGGGTTTGCAGTAATAAAGTCAGTGAGGGAATAAGCTGTGTGATTTACGGGCAGTAAGCTTCTGTAAAATTTACAAACTGCTGTTATAAAATGTCACCTTTTATGATGCATTCCGCCCATGCTGCATATATAAAGGGCACTGCAATGGGAAGAGTAGCAAAGACAAAGCAATATGCTGTCCTACAGAGCTACCTTTGTTTGCTTTTAGCACTGTGATGGAGATTTATCATAAGATGACCCTGCTGCTGGATTTCTATCATTACATTTTCTGTTTGTGTACATATGTCTTTGGGTTTACCTGGGATATTACCAGAAAGTTCTAAAATATTTTAAATGAGACAAACTTTCCAACGTATCACTTGATGATAACTGTGATCAGTAGGGCTATGTGAAGCTTTGGTCCCTGATTCAATTTGGCGGAGATTCGGCCTGATTTGGTGGCCGAATCTCCAAATCCAAATCAAATCAGGAGACTCTTCAATCTCTCTGAATTGAATTGGAACACTCCTAATTGATTCAGAGAGATTCAGAAAGATTTGGTGATTCAGAGATAAACACAGCTTTTAAAATATTTTTTCTACATACCTCTAGGTAGCAGGTGGCTCATGAATGCTGTGATGCTGGAGCACATGAAGTGTCCCACAGAAGCACGGGGAGTTCCTCAGCGCACTTGGCAGCAGACCCAGAAGCACTTCTGGTCCACTTCCGGGTCTGCTGGAGAGCATGCCATGGGGCTCTACCATGCCCCCCTGGCTCAGCAAGTGGTGCCTTCTGGGTCTTGGGTGGGGATGGGACCTGAGGCCCCCCCATGGCCAATCACTGAGCTGGGGGGGGTGAATGGGGGCCCCCTGCAAGCTCGGTAGACCCGGAATTGGACCAGAAGTACTTCCAGTCCACTTCCAGGTTCCTTGCCAAGCATGTGGGGGCCCCCCCCTGCACTCCTGTGGGATGCTTCATCCATCCCAGCATCGCAGTGTTTACAAGCCATGCCTGGTACCTCCAGGCATGTAGAAAAAACATTTAAAGCTGTGTCTATGTCTGAATCGCTGAGTCTCTGCATCAGCATCAAATCTTCAGATTCGGATTTGGCTGAATTGAATCGGGAACAGTGATCTGAATCAACAAGTTGAATCACTGTCCCTGATTCAGGCTGAATCCGAATCAAATAGGGCCTGTTTCGCACACCCCTAATGATCAGGGTAGGTCAGGGGTGGGCAAAATGCGGCCTGGGGGCTAGATGCAGCCTGCCAAGCCATTCTATCTGGCCCACGGGGCCCCTAAAAAATTTATAAAATTAATATTTATCTGCCTCTGGCTGCCTGACATTCAGCCCTCAATGGCTTGCCGAAACTTAGTAAGTGGCCCTCCACCTGAAATAATTGCCCACCCCTGGGGTAGGTGCAAACGTTTCATAGAATAAAACTGATATTTTTTTTCCCTCCTAAAATTTGGATTCAAATATAATTAAAACACATTTGTGCAAGGTTGATTATTCACCTCTATTCTTCTTTCTTTACCTTTGTTCAGGCAAAACTGATGTCACCCTGGAACTCAATGGCTTTGGAATTCAGATCCAAAAGATGACTCTTTCCATGGGCTCTGAGCCCTTTTAGGAATCAAACACCAGTGGAGTCATAATTAGGTTTTAAAGGTGTCCTTTCCCAGTGAACCCCAAAGGAAGGGTGCCAGTGGTTCTGCTTTATGCCCTTTCTTTTGGGGCGGGGGGGGGGGGGGGCAGAGGGGAATCCTGCCTGTGTACAGCTGCTGTCACACACACAATGAAAACACAACAATTGCATTGTTCCAAAATGTCATTGATTGGGAACCAGTTCACAATTGTGTGTGAGGTGCTGTGGCTCTGACTCCAGGGAGTTGGACTGAGGACCCAGGCCAGTATGCCTTACATTGGCTAGTGTGGGAGGGTGTGCTTGCTTTGGAGGGCCCAGGAAATGAGTGACCTATGGCTGGGAACGTTTTCACTTTTCTGCCTTACTTTCTCTCCTAAACATGAGTGCAGTAAACTTCAATAGGCTTCACTTTACCAAACTCTGCAGTGTGCTTGCTTCACTGGGGGCAGGAGGAGGGGGAATACTTGTACCCATGTTTTGGGTTCCTAGGGGCTGACAGTAGTATGAAAGCATGCAGTTGAATAGGGAGTAAAGACACAGCTAGTTGTTACAAAGGTGGACCTTATTGACAAAGCAGTGCAAAGAAACTCGGTGATAAAAACTGCAAACAAAAGGAAAAACAGGGGGCGGTAGAGTTCTGGTGATGCAGTGGCCAGTGGCAGCAGTGTGTGTTGAGGGATAAGGAGCAATGCAATATGGGATGCCTGGGGAAACAACCATACTCATGTCACAGAATACTTGGCATCTGCACATAATGAATTGCTTCACAGAGTATTTGATTTTCCAGTTCTTGATTTTCTACTTTTGAACCATTCCTGGCAGGTTTAGGCCAGTTTAACAGGCTTGTATGCCTGTACACTTCAAGTTTAAACCACATTTAAACTGGTTGAAGTGTTTGTGTGTCTAGGCCCCTTGGTATATATGAATGCATACTTGCCATTGTTTACCAAAACTATGCTCAGCTCTCCCAGCCATTCAGTTTCAGGTGAAAACTTAACCATTGTGCTAGTGGGGTATCTGCATCCCAGTCAGATTCCACTGTATTCTCTGTGATCTCACTGTGAATATCTAATATGTTTTCTTGTCACTAGCACAAAATATACTTCAGATTAAGAGTTTAACTGGGCTTTATTCTGGGAGTTCAGCATTATGCATCAATAACTCTGGTAATAAAGCTGTGGTTTAATGATAGTTGTTATAGTAAAACAATAGTCAGTCTACAAACATTTTACCAGCCTATGGCCATAGTTTCTACAGTTTATTCTGACAGATTTACTATTGTCTTAAGTTAATAAGCCACTTCTGTTTAGCACACTGTCATTACCGTAGCTTTAAAGTAAGTTTTTTATAATTTTATTGTACAAAAAATATAGGTTTGCTAACCTGTTGCTTAGCTTGCAAAATATTTGAAATTCAAACAATTTATAAACAGAAAAAACACATAGACACACCAAAGGGCCAATTTTTATGTAGGTGTAAATTGGTGTAACACTATTCATAGACTCATTCCAGCTTGAGGTGTAGCCCTGGATATTTGAGCAGGATATTGTACTCTAGGCTTCCTAGGAACCTGCAAAGTTGTTGAGTGGCCTTACATAAGCAAGCCTGGTAGGCTGGAGCTCTGTAGAATAGAGGCCACTATTGACATTCACCTGTAAAGACAGAGAAGAAGAGGCCAACGCTGCTTGAGAACTCCATGGACAGAGGTTCCCGAGAGGAGGGCACTCTGCCAACACCTGTTGGTGAGCAAGGGGACTCAGCTGAACTGGCCAGTCCACCTTTGCATGCCAGTTACATGATACTTAGGGACCTACTCAAATTGAGGAGGCAGGTGGCTGATTTTACAGGGAGATCACAAGACTGGCTGACATTTTTGTGGGCTTATCATGGCAGGGTCCCCCCTGCCTCTTATGGGTGAGGGGACCTGGTGGCCCCATTGCTTGCTGCTGATTGGTTGAGAAGGCTGTCTGTCATATGGCCCTGCCCACACCACTGATTGATAGAGAGGGGTGGGGCTGCATGACAGGAAGCACTCTCAACCAATCAGTGGTGGGGGGGGGCCAGCAGCCATCTTGGCCGCAATGGCTCTCACTGGGAAGCCAGCTTTTTATTTTTAGTAAGGGTTTTTTGGGTGGCGGTGGTGGGGGGGGGGGGGGAGAATTGTGCAGATTTTGCGGACATTGCCTGATTTTGCGATTTCCGCAAAATCTGTGAAATTGCAAATTGAGTAGGTCCCTAATGATTATATGAGTCACTTAAGTTAAAATGCTGTTATTTTTGTCAGGTAAGGAAAAGGCTATAACTGCACCAAATATATTTGCAATGAAGGGTCTATCTATGGGACTGTACTTCCACTCTGGCAACTTTGAGTAAAGGAGAGTAACCAAGCCTGGAGAGAAGAAAGGGGATCCTACCAGTAGTGGATCTCTGGAGGTGAAGACTCTGTAAAGCCAGGGTTCCCAAAGTTTTGTTCATGGAGGACTACTTAATTGGTGGGCTATCCCTCTGGTGGCAAAATGAATCTGCAGTACAATACCTTTCTGTTCGCTAGATGTAATATAATATGCCTTACACAGACAATGTTACCATAAGGAGAACCCAGCATTGTTGTTTAATTCAAGCTTAACTGGGACTTTTCTTTGTGACGAAGAGTCAGGTCAGTTCATGTACCAGAGTGTCTCCCAAAACATTCAATACTTCAGGATCTATTCTAAGGGGAGGGGAAGCCAGATTCCCTGCTGGTTTACTAAGCCCATTACAAAATACATCAATTATCCTTAGCAGTGAATCATGGGGATGCTGCTAAAGTTTGTCAATTAATCAATTCTGCACAGTCAATGGCTACAGCCTTGCTGATTGGCTTGTTCTGTTGAGGATGACCACCAAATAAACCCCTTTGAGGGTCACGTACAAATGCTTCATATGCTTCAAGTGGCCTGTGAGCCTCTTTGAAGCCCATGTACCATGGGTTCAACAGGCCATTGCCCTGGGAATTTAGTGTGTGGTTAGTGGACAATGTTGAAGAGGCAAGAAGAGCAGCTGCCTGTCAGTGGACCCCTGGAAATGATTTCCCCATTCAGCACTGGCCCCTTTCCCTTTCCTAATAAAAGTTCTCTTTGTTTTAAACCTTTGAATTCAGGGCTTGAAAAGGGGGGAAGTGGGGCTTGTCAAACTTGACCAGAGGAGGTGAATTAGTTTGCCCACATTTCTGTGTGGGTGCTCAAGCCTGCATTGCTGAAGTTGCAAAGGAAGTTATAGGCAATTGCACTCGGTGTTGTTGACAATATTTGACAGAAGAGTTACAGATTCTGCCAAACTTGGTGGGAGTTGACGGTGCTCAGTGTCTTGCAGATTCTGGTCTTACCTGCTTTATTCATTAACAAGAGAGATTAATATCCTCCTAATGCAAATTATAGGATGTTCTGCCAATGCAAATCAAGGAACAAATGGGATGGAAAGGAGGTATGGAGGAGATGACGAGGAGATGGGAGGGAGAGGCTGGCTGGCTCATTTGAATTATTCATTCCAGATAAACTATTTGTTATTTAATGATGCTGGAGGTGTCTCCTTAAAACTTTTTCAGTGTTAATAATCAAGTACTAGGCACACAGATCTCTTGAATTGGCATTTTTAAAATCATTAAAATCTAAATAAATAAAATAGGGTAGACCTTCAGCTTGTGTGACTGGGATGCATTTAGTTTATGGAGCTACATTGACTTATCCCAGTTGAAACTCAGACTTGGAGAAAAAAATGGTGGTTATGTTTCATTAAATGTGTGTCTTTGTCTCTTGCACCCTTGCTTAGCACTTTACCAGGGTTCTTCTAGTTCTCAAATTCTTTCACCATCCACCCGCCCAAATCCAACTGTGTCTATTCCACTGCCACCTCCTAAAACTCTCTCTAGAACACAGGACAGTCTCCTCAAGCCACACTAAAGACCTGCCAGAGCTTTTCCATTCTACCAGGATGACTCTTCCAATTTGACGTCTCTCACAAGGTGCCAAAGCCTCTCACTAAAGAGACAAGAAACGTGTCTTGGTTTCAGTTTCTAATTCTGCTTATCTTAACAACAATGCTCCACCTAAAAATTGCAGGAGGTGGGGATGGGGAGAGTACTCATTAGCTGATCGATCTATCTATCTATCTATCTATCTATCTATCTATCTATCTATCTATCTATCTATCTATCTATCTATCTTATATTCTGAATCTGTGGACTGGAGTTCTCTTTTACTATAGCTGAGATGCTGACTTTAGTAGAGATGCTTCTGGCTGGTAGTGGCGAGTGGGAGGAGAATTTAGCACTGGATAGTCATGATTTTGAAAGCAAGAGGTATGAGGAGTAAACTTATTAAACCAAGAAACAAGATTCAAGTGGTTCAAGAAAAATTTACGAAATGGAAATACTGTAGTGAATGATTTTTTCTGTATTTGTAAACATAGGAAATTTAACCCTGACCTTCTGGTCAAAGGTTTGTCTGAATCTAGTGGTCCCCTCAGGATAGGATAGTTAAAGTATACCAGTTACTGTAGCATAGGGGCAGGCAATTATTTGGCCCCGTGGGCCACATAGGCAGTTTTGAGGAATTGTTGCTGGCTGATCAGCACTCCTCCCCACCCCCAACAGCCTGGAGCCTGTGTGCCCTGTGGCTCCTCCCTGCCGCTACTGCCAGTACCAGCACCCAGTGGCAGCTGAGTGCACGGCCCTGCCTCCCCCTGTGCCTACTCCAGACTTGCCCTGGCCAAAGCAAATCAGCTCTGGACCAGCCAGGACCCATTTGTGCAGCCCCAACCTCATCTCCAGCCCTGAGCCACCTTGCATCCACTCTGGACACACCTGACCATGATGAATGGCAACAGTGGTGGAGGCCAGGCAGAAGCTACCACTGGGCATGGGGGAAAAGCAGCTGCTTCCCCCTTGATGCTGCCAGACCCACTTGCTGTGGCCACCCAGAGCCCATGCCCAGGCTATCCTGTAGGTCCTCTCCACCCACTGGGTAGCCCAAAGGCAGGAGTGGTGGCAGCAGCAGAGAGGAGCTGCAGGGCAGCCTGGATGTGGGCTCCAGGCAGCCCCAGGAAGAAGGGTCCAGCGGTGGTGAGCGGGAGGCAGCTGCTTTTCACCTGCTCCCAGCAGCAGCTTCTGCTCAGTCACTGCTACTGCCACCACTACTCATCATGGGCAGACAGGTTTGGAGCAGGCACAAGGCTGTGTAGGGTTGGGGCTGTGTGTGTGGGTCCTGGCTGATCTGCAGCTTGTCTGCTCCAGTCAGGGCAGGTCTGGAGTGGGCACAGGGTGCTGTGCACCCAGGTACTTGCCAGTCTCATGGGGCTAAGGCCAGTGGTGGTGGCAGCTGAAAGGAGCTGATGCTACCTGGACTGCCTACAACTGGAGTCCAGCTGTGCCCCAGCCCTGCTGTGCACCCAGGGGGCTGGGACATGCCACAGGCCGGATGGTGCTGGTGAGAGCAGAAGACCTGCCACAGGCTGGATAATGTCCTGCCACAGGCTGGATCTAGCCTGCAGGCTGTATTTTGCCCACCTTTGTCTCCCCAACCCCAGTGACCAGGTATCCATTGGCAGCTGGTTGCCTGGGGTCAGCCTAAAGTCTGGAGTACAGGCAGTCCTCAGACTTACGACACAATTGGTTCCTGAAAACTGCATCTTAAGTCAAAACGTAACTTGGAACCAATTTTCTCATAAGAAACAATGTTATAAATGGGGGATTGGTTCCTGAACCAAAGTCTGATACCCTGTTTTCACTAAAAATACCCCAGAATGTTGTACTCGATCAATTATAGATGAGTAATACAGTTACATTAATGTATTTATATTGTAAATAGCAATCATATCAATGGGATAGCAATGGGATTGTAGAGAGACAACAGCAGGGTACCAGACTACCAAGTGTTGACCCTGAGATATTGCAGAGTCACTTGGAAGGACTGGATGCATTTTAGTTGGTAGGCCTGGATGAGCTCCATCTGAGGGTACTGAAGGCACTGGCTGATGTCATTGCATAAGCACTGGCAAGAATATTTGAACACTTGTGGCACACAGGCCAGGTCCTGGAGGACTGGAAAAGGGCCAACGTGGTCCCCATTTTCAAAAAGGGGAGGAAGGAGGATCCAGGCAACTATAGTCTAGTCAGTCTCACCTCCATCCTTGGCAAAGTCTTTGAAAACATTATTAAGGCTCATGTATGTGAGAGCCCAGCAGGAAAAATTATGCTGAGGGGAAACCAGCACGGGTTCGTAGCAGGTAGATCATGCCTGACTAATCTAGTCTCTTTTTGTGACCAGGTTACAAAACACCTGGGCACAGGAGTAGGGGTAGATATCATTTACTTAGACTTCAGGAAGGCCTTTGATATGGTATCCCACCCCATACTGGTGAACAGGTTAAGAGGCTGTGACTTGGATGATTACACAGTCCGGTGGGTTGCAAATTGGCTAGAGGGTCGAACCCAGACAGTGGTGGTGGATGGGTCGGTATCGACCTGGAATGACATGGGCAGTGGGGTCCCGCAGGGCTTGGTCCTTGGACCAATACTCTTCAATGTCTTCATTGGTGACTTGGACGAGGGAGTGAAGTGTACTCTGTCCAAGTTTGTGGATGACACAAAAGTGTGGGGAGAAGTGGACACACCGGACAGGCACCAGGGCAGGGAACAACTACAGGCAAAGCTGGACAGGTTGGACATACGGGCACAAAACAACAGAATGCAATTCAACAAGGAGAAATGCAAAGTGCTGCACCTAGGGAGTAGAAATGTCCAGCACACCTACAGCCTAGGAAATGATCTGCTTGGTAGCATAGAAGCGGAAAGGGATCTTGGAGTCCTAGTGGACTCCAGGATGAACATGAGTTGTCAGTGTGATGAAGTGCACTTTATCATGCATCTGCAGGTGCATGACAAATAGAGCCAAGGAGGTGATACTGCCCCTCTATCGGGCACTGGTCAGACTGCGGTTGGAGTACTGTGTGCAGTTTTGGGCACCACACTTCAAGGGGGATGTGGATAACCTGGAGAGGGTCCAGAGAAGGGCCACTTGTATGCTTAAGGGCTTGCAGGCCAAGCCCTACGAGGAGAGACTAGGGCACCTGGACCTCTTCAGCCTCCACAGGAGAAGGTTGAGAGGCGATCTTGTGGCTGCCTATAAATCCATCATGGGGGTGCAGAAGGGAATTGGTGAGGCCCTATTCACCAAGGCACCCCAGGGGGTCACAAGAAATAATGGCCATAAGCTAGCAGAGAGCAGATTTAGACTGGACATTAGGAGGAACTTCTTCACAGTTAGAGTGGCCAAGGTCTGGAACAGGCTCCCAAGGGAGGTGGTGCTCTCCCCTACCCTGGGGGTCTCCAAGAGGAGGTTAGATGAGCATCTAGCTGGGGTCATCTAGACCCAGCACTCTTTCCTGCCTATGCAGGGGGTCGGACTCGATGCTCTATTGAGGTCCCTTCCGACCCTAACATCTATGAATCATCTATATTGATTTGGAAGGACTTCTTTGAGGTGACTTTGCTGGACTTTTTGAAGGGTTCTTGGCTGGAGTCTTCTCAGGAGTCTTGGCTGCAGGTTTTTCTGGAGTCTTGTCTGCTTTCTTAAAGGAAGTGTCCAAGGAAGTTTGGACAGATGTTCTCCAGGAAGATGAGCGACACAGAGAACTTATTCGCTGGCATGGTGTTACATTGGATCAAGTGTTGTAAAGTCGAAACTGATGTCATAAAGTTGAAACAGGGTGTCAATTTATAAACATTGTAAGTGTGAAACTTAACTCAAAAAGTAAGAAGTCGAGGACTGCCTGTAGTTAGGTTTGAGCTCAAGGTTTTGGATTCATAGCAGAACAATATTAACTGTCATCATCAGCTCTCACTGACTTAATAATCTTTCCTTTGAAAACACTGGTAGGATTCATCTTGATTTCCAGGGGAAGTCTATATGGCATCACCATGCTGAAACAAAGTGAGCTAGCTTTTCAGGTGCAAGCTCCTGAACTGGATACAATATAGCTATAAGCTACACTAATGTAGTTCTCCTTGTTTCAGTGTGGAAGCTGTTGCAAAGAGCTTACGTGGAATGTCTCAGCACAGCACTGCCTCAAACTATATAGACACATCCTTACTGCAGCCGAAGTAAGCCACTGCTGTGCCTCTTAGAAAATCACGCTCTTTGTAAGCCTTCTTTTGGTTTGCTTCAGGGATGCAAAATAAATAGGGAGCATGCTAATTGAAATCAGTGGTGTCACTTCACAAAAAAGTGTAAGTGAGCAGAGCATCAGACCCAGATTTTGGACCTATGCTACATCTCTAATTGCAATGTAGACAGTGTAATCTCTACCTACTCATTTAGCCAGGGATACAGTTTCCCAGCAGGATAGGATAACCACCTTTTCCAAATAGCAAGGTGAGACACATGCCCACCTTCCCCCTCTGCCCCCCCAGCAGCATGGGCAGATCAGAGCCAAGTAGGGTGGGGGCAGATGCAGGCTGCAAGCTACCTGCAAAGGTCTTGGAACTCTCTGCCTTGCTGCCCTTCCCCCAGGAGCCCTGCACTGACCATGTGCCCGCTCCCCACCGGGCAGCAGTGGGGGCACAACTCCATGCTGCTGCCACCCTGGCTTGTGCTGGGTGGGCAGGGGGCACATTACTCTGACTATGGCCGCATGGGACTTCTGAGGGAAGGGCAGCAGGGCAGGGACCCTTGAAGCTGCATTGGGTAGCCCACGTCTGCCCCCACCCCGCAAACAAATCTGGGGGACACGTGCCAGCCTGAAAATGGAAACCAGGATCTCTGCACAATGCTGCAAATCCGGGACAAATACTGTCCCAGAGTCATGCAGCCTGGGACTGAGACTTGATCCCATTCAGGGACTGTCCTTCCAATTTGGGATGGGTGGTCACCCTATATCAGGAGGACTTCTGTAGGGAGAAGTAGTTTGCATACTCTTGAGTGTGAGTTTGCATACTCTTGAGTGTGATTCCTGGAGTTTTAGCACAGGGATGATGGACTCCAGAGGAAACTGTAGTAATCTTTTCCCAGCTGAAGGTAATGGTTACCAAAATCTGAGAGTATGTAAACTACAAAGTCTGCAAAGTTTGGAGGCAGAGAGACTTACTTCACCTGCCCTGGGAAAATAAATTCCATATACTGTCTCTTGAGGGAGATTTTCTCCTGTAGGATATTTTATACTGGGACTAGTTTGAATTTTAGCTATTCCACACTCTTTCATGATCTCTGGATTTGAGTATGATCTTAAATATCCAGATATACACTAACTCCTACCTTGTAAAGGCATTTAAACCAATTTGTGCAGAAGGCAGGTGAGTTTATAAAGCACAAGATTAATATCCCAGTTCTGTAGATTAAGTGACTTAACTCAGGGTCATGGAGAGAGCCCACGGCAGAGCTAAAAATAGAACACAGATCTTTTGAGTGCTTTTGCTGCTCTGTAAAGGTGAATTTTTCCTTCTGATGAATTCAATAGCCAAGTTTCCAATGACTTTAAGGGACTTCAGTCCCAAAGCTGAGGGCAGAATCAGTCCATAAGCCTTTGGACCTCTTCTTCTGTCTTTTCTTAGTACTTTAATAATAGCAATATCTTTTATTCTAGTGCCATTCTTCTGATCTTGACAGCAAAGCATTTCAGTAAATGCATATTTTTTAATGAATTTGTCCAAAGTAGTGGTACACAAATCAGTAGAATTATTTTATATCAGGAGAAAAAATATTCTGTCATTTAAAAGTCCCAAATGTTTTCCAGTGTGTATGCATCCAATTGATTTGTGTGTTTGTATATGTGCAATTGTGTCACACCGTCCTGTCTAACAGCGCAATATTGAGATCCTGAGAGTTGGCCTGACCCCACAGGGCAACAGCATGACAAATCATAACATATGAACTGGCCACCTTAAAATTATTGCATGATACTTTTACACCACAGAAGTTGATGTTCAATGAGAATTTTCATCATGGATAATCTGCTATTTTTATCCAGGGATAAACTGGTTTAACCTGTGGCATGGTACAATTTGGTACACAGTAAACCATATATAATAGGTGACAAATGTAACATCTGCCAGGAACCTAATTCATGTTATTTTGCCCAAATGTTTTGGAAATTCATTTCACCACAGCTAGAAGAATAGAAGGACTATCGTAAATCTTCTAGAATTGACCCCACTTGCTTTTTCTTTTTTGCCAATTTAAGAATGATAAGATCTTCACCTCTGCTAAAGAATTAGCATTGGAGACCAAGTCAATTCTTCTCTTCCTGTGCTAGTTGTGTTTACAGTGATGAGAATCTGTAGGTGTGTAATGAATGACATAGAGTGCATCTACACATGCAATTAAAGTGAAGAAATAAACTCTGGAGCACTTTGAGCTAGAGTGAACTGCTCCTAGGTTCAGTGTCTACATGTGTATCCAGGACAGCAGCAATTTGAGTGGGGGGTGGAGCATGCCCAGGTTGGTGGGAGGTCTGGGGGTCAGCCATGGGTTCCAAGGTGGCAATGCTGGGAAGTGGAGTGGCTGGCTGAGGTACAAGGGTGCAGAATCTGTGGAGCTGTGTAGCTAGGTGGCAGCCAGGAGTCTGGCCCCTGTGTAGTTACCATCTACATGTGTGTTTCACTGTAGTTAATTACTCTGCTGTAAAACGGTCGTGTCCTTGACAGTACTATCATATGGCTGAGTTAGTTTCCTGTACCCTAATACTGATGCATGTGTAGACTGTGACACTTTACTGCAGAGCTATTTAGTCTACTCCACAGTAAAGTATACGTGTAGATGGACCCAGCATTATTTATCTATATACCATTGCAGCAGAGTTTGCTCATGAGGCTGCTCCAGGCTCATTTTTAGTGGCTGCTTTCAGTCCACAAGAGACTGGGAGGTCAAGAAGGGATTCAGAGAATGAGCAGAAAGTTATCTTTATTGCCAAACATCCAGGTTTGGGATGTGTCTACAGGCCTGGGTGAACACAGAATCCCAGGACATGCTGCTGCCATAGCATAAATAAACCCAGAGTGATGATATTATCTGCTTCCATTTTTTTATGCTTATCTTTCTATTCAAAAGTAATACAGTCCCAGAATTAATGTTGTCTTAATTTAGCCCCTTTGTATATGAGCATTCTGATGGTGCCTTTGATGACATGGTTACATACTGTTTTCTTCGTAGGACCCCTGCCTCCTCCTGTGCTCAGTAAAAGAGCATCTAGAGTGTGTGTTTTCTCATGCTTTAGTATGCGGCCCCTGAGTTATTTACTGAACATACTTTAAGCTGTGTTTTGAATATAGATTTATTAATTTCCTCATGGACTCTTCTGTGATGCTCATCACTATAGTATCTGAATGATTCACAAATATTAATGCATTCATTTTCCTTATGAAAGGGGACATGATGCATCTCTATTCTATTGATGGGGAGTAGGAACACAGATAAAAGTCAAATGTATCCACTAAGTTTTCATATCTAGTTTGAGACACCTAATTTCTGATTTATGCTTAGCATTATGTAGCGCTTTACGTGTTCAAGGTGCAGCCCCCATGGATATCAGTTGCAGCTTCAAGTGCTCAGTACTTTTGCAGATCTGACCCCAGGTTTTCCAGTTAGGCAACCTGAGAATGAGGGATGCACAAGTAGTGGACACTAGGTGCTTCTATGCGTGCAATTAATCTGATGCAATAAATGCCAGTGCAGTTCACACTGGAGGTTATTGCTCCCGGGTACTGCATTTACACATGTGCCCAGGACTGCATTACATTAATCTGGGTTGGAGTAGCTCTGGCTGGCAGGGGGCCTGTGGAGGGGGGCCAGCCTGCTACCCCAGGGCTGCTCCAACCTGGCTCAATGTGCTGTAGAGGGGCTGGCTGGTGCATGAGGGTACTCCAGTGTGGGACAGACAGTTGTCTTGCAATGCCCCCCTCCCCACCCCCCCAGCCCCAAAGCCCCCTTGTGCCCCATCAGTGCACTAAATAGTACCACCATAGAATAGTACTTCTGTTGACAAATATTAACCCATGGCAGTGTTTATTAGTTTACCGTGGTCTAATAGGGTTGCACGTGTAGAAACTGAGACTTACTTTACTGTGGAGCTAATTAGAGAAATCATAATTAACACAACTCAATACAAATACCTCAAAAAGTTTGGCTTTGTCCAAATATCCTGTCACTCTTTCTCTTAGGCAGTAGCTCTTGATTTCACAATGGATCATCCAAACCACCATATACTGCATTCCACAAAGACAGGAGAGTATGTACGACTCACCCCAAAATTTCTGACAAGAGTTAATCTTGAGCAGTCTGGATCACTGCCAGTGCTTTTCCTAAAGCCCCAAAGATACCATGATGAGGCAAGGTGACAGACTCTGGATGTTATCAGAGCTGTTAGGTTCTACTTAGATGACTAAACTGCTTACAAAATTGGAGACTATTTGTGGCCTTTGGATAAAATTCTAGAAGTAGGACGCCTTGGGTCAATTTTTTTTTATCATGGTGTATAGCAAAATTCCCTCGACTTTAATGCTTACATCTGTCACATAAATAACTTTTGAATCCTAGATCCATTTTCTGTGATTAAGCTATGGGAATAGTTTTGGTTTCTCACCAGCCTTCCTGTGTTTCAGGCTGATGGAGCAATGTTCTGAAATATCTCAAGGCTTGTTAACCAAAGGGAATGTTGGTATTCATGGGTGTGTACACATGTACTAAGTTGTGGACAGCTAAGTTGACTTAATTTTTTTAAGTTGACTTAACTGTTAGAGTGTACACATGTACGTAGAGCAGAGTTGACTTAAATGCAGCGCAAGATAATAAACTTCCAAGGTATATTATTGTGAGTTGCATTAGTTAAGCCAACTCTAAGACTTAAAGTATGTGGTGATGGATGCCACCATGTCAAGTAGCTGTATTTGTGGACACTCTGATGTGGCTTGTCGAGTTAAGTCACCTTAATTAAGTAACCTTAGTTAAATCACCTTATTTTAAGTCACTTTAAACATCCAGCTTTGCATAAGGATTCTGGCAGGAGATAGAAACTGTGTGGGGTTTTTAGAGAGAGTGGATTATTTAATGCACTTGGTCCATTGAATATAGCAGAGCTGTCGAAGATACAGCCCTCTGCCCAAAGATACAGCCCTCTTTTAAAAGGAGAAAAAAATGCTTGTCAGTGATATTTTGAGGATGGCAAAATAGGAAAACTGTTTGCTTAGGAGATTAAAAAGAACACAGCATTGTTGTAACCACGTCTTCTCTGGAAGAATAAAATGGATGAGGAATTATAGTTTCTTAGGAAATTGATCATCGGCTCTGAAGATGGTATGAAAACCTCTGTCTCAGAGATACCATCTATTCAAGACGTAGGTGCTTTTTGAAGATTGGGCTTTTGCTAAGCTTTCATCCTAACAGACTGAAGGAATGGATGTTTCTATCAGTGAAGGAGAAGTTAGTCAAGCGATCAGGCTGCTGCCTGCTGGGAAAGCTCCTGGCTAGCATAGGTGGCTTCTTAACAGAAATCTCATTTATATGACTATTGACAAGAATTTGTCCAGAACTTGTGAAAGGGGGACAGCTTCCAAAAAGGTATGAGAACATATGTTTCTAGGCAAGCTCAAAGCATATGGAAATATGAATTGGGATGATCACTAAGAGCTCTACCAAAATAATTACTCCCCAAACAGCAATAATAAATGTAATTAAGGTCCCAGTGCTGCCAACCATATGAGTGGTTTCAGTACCATGACAAAAATAGGGTTCTGCATGGTTCAATGTCTGCCTGTCCATGCAATTCCTTTTTCAGGATCAAGGCCTGATTCAGGAACCAACAAATTGCAAATAGCTTTACAGTTTCCTCACATGTAACTCCTATGCACCACATCACTCATGCAAAAATAAAGCCCTTTCAGAGGTGGAATCTAGTCACTAGTTAAGGACCCAGGGCTACACACATAAACAGCACTCCGGTACCCAAAGATAGGCCTAGGCAGAAGTTGAGCAGCTAACTCCAAAATTACTATAGTAAAAACCCCTATGCAACTGCTATCTAATTCTGCAGACATCTCAACTTCATAGGTAAGTTTTTATGACCTTTGAGTTCTAGGCTCCTAAAGTTTTGCTTCATTCTTTTCCAGTTGTGCCTCAGTCTTGAAAAGGCTGAGCAGTGCAGCACCTTAGCCAGAACCTGAATCCTATCATCAAAATATGATAAGAGATCATTTGTTCCAACCTCCTGCACTGAATCAGGATTAAGTATACTTGATCTGTGGTGTTATCTACAGATTCTGTATCTGTTCCATCATCCCACATTGTTAATAAAAATTTTGGCTAGAACTGGGCACAAAATGAGGGGTTCCATTCATGATGCCTGCCTAATTTGACAGCAGTTCATTCATATCTACTCTTTGGGAGTGATTTTTCAATCACTTTTATGCTGAAATGTTTATGCTGAAATATTTATGCAGTTATACCATTAATATAACTGTTTATACAGTCTTTGGATAAAATATGGAACTAGCCTCTGAACTAGGGAACAACATAAATCCTGGCTTTCCTATCCCAAGTGAGTGCTCTAATTACTAGTGTGGAGAGTTGTACTTATTCTTGATCTCATTCTCAGTGAATCTTGAATTTACTGAGCAGCTTCAATAGGAAACTGAAAAGTTTATTTCCTTCTTCTTTTCCCAGAGGACACCTTGTAATCTTGTGATGGGGGCCTTTTCCCAGGAAGTGGAAGATGAGGTCTGAATCTCCTTGGGCAGCAGAAAGTCTAGAAGACAGGTTTCCTATATTCTAGTAAATGCTCTGAAAGTTTGGCTGGTGTACAAAATGGGGAGCTCCACTACCCTTCCTAGTTGTGTTCTAAAAGAAATGTGTGACCCGCTACTCTTGTTTTTGAAAGAAAAGTTGTAGGTATTTACCTGCAGGAGAGGGTGTTAGTCTATAAACCCAGTTGGATGGAGCTGCCACCTTGCAGCCTTGGGTAAGAAAGCTACATCTGGAAGAGGAGAGAGGTTTAAGACAACCCACTATCCTCAGTGTTTTCTCTTAGCTAACTCCAGGCAGCTTCCCACTGAGCATGCTGGTTGTTTTTCTCATTCTTAGGTATCCAAGTTTCCCTGTGCATTGAAGGGGAGGTGCTGAGGTGTCTCACACAGAGTTCTTGATGCCACTCCAGGGATCAGGTGCCTAAGAATTAAGTATTGCAGTGCTCACTGTTTCAGTGTTTAGTCCACTTTTGGATTTAACCCCAAATTATGACAGGCATCAGGAGCAGATCTGGGGGCGGGGGGGGGGGGTGCAGTAGCATGGTTGCAGCCCTCCTTCCACAGTGAAGGTAATGTGCCAGTGACTCCATTTCCCATGCCAAAGTCCCCTGTGGTGTCTGTAGCATGGCTGGAACCATGGGCTAAAGTGAGATATCCAGGGGCACCAAGCAGAGAGCAGGTGAGGAAGGGGTGACCCACCGCTGCTGCTCTGCTTAGCAGACCTGGGTTCAGGGAAGCTCCAGAGCCATTTCTGCCCCACTCCAGCTGAGGACTGCAGGGAGGGTAATGGGCAACAGTGGTAGATTTGAGTCCCTACTCCCCCCCTCCCCCCCACTACATTTCACCTGTAGCCCAGGGGCTGCATGAAGTGCTGGGCAGGGCTAGTTACATACAGTAACATCCATGGGCAATCCTTCACTTCCAGTGCCTGCTCTGGAACTGCAGAGGACACCCTGGGGTGGGCAGGGAGCAAGAGGACCTGGAAGGGGAGGGATTACCCACTGATGTTGCTGTCCCCAGCCCTGCCTGGCAGTCCCTCAGGCCAGTGAGGGAAGTGCAGTGGAGGGGGGAGCAGGGACTTGACCCTGCCACTGCCACTGCCACTGCCACAGAGCCGGCAACCCATGCAGCTGTACCCTGAATCCTAAACCTAACCCTGAAGCCCCTGGTTGGAGCAGGGCAGGAGTGGTTCTGAGCTTTCCTCTGCCCCCAGATCAGCTGGAGACAGCAGGGGCAATGGACTTGTAGGTGTTCCTGGTCCCAGCCCATCCTCCTAGATGTCAGGAGCAGGTGCTGGACAAGGGGATTTCGCCACCGCTGCTGCTGTTCCAGGTCAAACTGGCACTCAATGCTGCCATTTATAGAAGCCCCTGGCTAGGGCAGCCCTGGGGCTCCCCTTCCACTGGGTCACTGGGGGACAGTGGCAGCAGTGGGGGATGGTTCTCTTTTTTTGCAATCCCTAGGCGACCCCTGCTGGAGAGGGAGAAGGAGCAATGGGAGGGGAGGTGCCTGCACTGGAGGGGAGGGGATGCTGAGATCAGTTGGGTCTTACCTAGTTTGGGGACTCCAAAAAGTCCCTGGCAGCTGCTTCCCTGATGCTGTTTGTCTTTGTGGGGAGGGGAGGGGGGAAGGAGGGACTGCAACCTTTCTTGCAGAACTGGTGATATGTCCTGCACCCCGCTTTTTCAGATTCCTGGATCCACCCATGGCAGGTGTTATTTGAGTATCTTCAGTTCTGATATGGGGCTGAGGCTGTTCAATATCTCACAGAGGTAGGCTTTTGCAGTGCATAGACAGGCTATGAAATTGTTACTACTAATGAGGAATCTTCTGGTTTATTACTGATTTATTTTATTTTGATCTTGTAGTATTGATCAGATTGAGGTAGCTAATGCTAAAGGCAACTGTATCTTTTAGAGGTTTTTGAAAGAGTTGTTTGGAACATCTTGTTGTATTTTGCAGAAACTCAGATAATGCTGATGAATTAGACTCAGGCATTACATGAACCAGACTCCTGTTGGTCTCCTTGACTAAAACATATACACAGAAAACTGCAAGGCCTCTGTCATATTTAGTTACTGACAATACTCGGGGATCGTAATGTCCAATTAGGGATTGAACTGTTTTCTGTGAAAATCAAAATTTTATTCAGCAGTAAGTATTCTTGTTTTCAGGACCAAGATTTTGAAAACTAGGACTAAAAACAGGCAACCTGGGTGTGTCTACACATGCAATTAATGTTATTTGGCTTTACTGCACAGTAAATTTACTACTTGCAAATGCTAATCTACTGCACAGTAAGCACTTGCACGTGTAGACGATGACGCTTTACCATGTAGTTGATTAGTCTACTGCACAGTAAAGGGGCCATATCTATACAACATGGTTTGGTTCTATTTTAACATTTTGTCTTGCAACAACTGCAGACCATACAGACTAACGAATCTATTGTCCAACATTAAGTACCTGTGAATTATTTGAATTAACACTTTGCCTCTGAACAATCACATATGATTCAACTTAATTGCCTTTAATGTCTGGGCTGTGTGGCACCTGTTTTGATAAGAGTCATATCCCTGCCAACCAAGGCTGCATCAAAGGGGTTGTCTGTTTTTAGCCTATTTAATGGCTAATGTTAGGCTCTTAAACCCAGAGTAAAGTATCATAGGGTACATTTGTACTGTTTTTGTAGTTCTCCTGAAATTCTACTCACCTGCTCTTTCTCCTAAATCTGACTGAACTGATTTAAGGTCAATCAGTTTATTGAACTTCTGTCCCAGTACTGTTCAGGTGCTGCTCATCTGGTCTTGCTCCAAACAAGCAAGGAGGCAGTGAAGCTGTCCTAGAGCTGCCCTTTCCATTACTCTGAAGTTCCCTAGGTGCAACATGCTGGAGTGTGGTAACTGGGGAAGGGGTTGCTGCTGAGGCAGGATTGCTGTCCTACTTCTGGGATTGATGTATATGGAGCTGGAGCAGGTAGCAAGTAGCAAGGGCTTGCTTCCTGGTGGTGGCATTCTCACAAACAGTGTGGATATCCTCTAAGTAGTTGGTAGTTTCAGAAGTGTGGCACACCCAGCAGGTCTGAGATTCATGGGAGCTTTTGGGTGTGTGAGATGGGAGGCAGGAGTTCCCCTGATCAGCGCGCCCCAATACTCACCCCAGGAACAGAGATGGGCAGCAGCTGTAGGGAGACCCAGATGCCAACGCCAACACAAAAGCACACTCAGCAGTTTTGCAGCTGCTTGAGCCTGAGGATCAGCAAGAGCTGGGGGTGTGGCTCCTGAGCAGCTGGGGCTGCTCAAAATGCAGCTGGGAATCCAGCTGAGGTGGCACCCGCTGCAGAGCTTGGAGGCTCCAGCCCCAGCTACCACAAGAAGGAGCCGGGTGCCTGCCAGAGGACCCAGGTGTGTGAGGCAGAGGGCAGCTCCGGGGGCCGACGGGGGCAAGGGAACTCCACTGGAAGGGAGCAGCCTCAAGGGATGCTGCTGGGAAGAAGAGGGGCTCCAATCAGGAGCTCAGATGCCAGGGTTGGGGCCGGCTTCTCAGGCTTGGAGGCATCCCCAGACAGCCTTGCAGCAAGCAGAGTGTGGGGAGTCATGAACCCCCAGGAGGGGGGAGTAGACGGCTCTGGCTGGAGGGACCAGAGTGATGAGACCACAGGTCACCCGGGCCCCAGGGAGGTGAAGCCAGAAGAGCCGGCAAGGGCTGGACACAGGGCAGTTGCTGGTACACACGGCTAGTGAGACACAAGGGACAGACAAGTCTTCCCCAAAAAACTGAGGGCCCAGAGAGAGGGAATCTCAGGAACCCACTGGCAGAAGCTGGTTATTTACAGTTGCGTTCTTCAGTTACAGTCTGACCCCAGATGAGGCAAATTTAGTTTCTCAGGTGAGGGGAAGCTGACCCCAGAGATGAGGGATGGACCCCTAAGGATTGATGGCCAGGAAGACCGAACAGTATCAAGGCGAGCAGTGTGGGAAGACCTGCGGGGAGCAGCATCTACCCAGGCTGAGGATATGGTAAGGGTGGGGTAAAGGGGAGGTTTGGAGCCCCACAAAGACACCCACAGGGTCGAGACCCCTTTGGGTCCCCTGACAGGGAACTGCCTCCCCAACAACAACACCAAAGACATGGCAGGAAAGGAAAAGGGGCAGCACCCAGACCATCTAGGGGGCACTGGAATAGAGTTTCACCCTGACATTGCTGGGGGACAGGGTGCCAATGAAGAGGTCCCCAAAGCCATACAAGACCTACCAGCAACAAGGTGTGAAAAGCAAATCCATTTATTTTGGTATTTGCATTTTAATTATAGTTTAATTTTAGGCAACTTTTGAAAAAAGTGCTGTCCTGTTTTTTACTGCTGCAGCTATATCAGTGTAGCTATACAGGGGCAAAACCCTAATGCAGATGTGCTGCTACAGCTCGCATTGGTGGTTCTTACATTAGGGCTAGGGACAGAAACTACACAAAAACCTGGTATAAGTGATTGGAAACTGGTTCAAATCTGTAACGCAACAGAAGTTCAGTGCACATAAACCACTTCCAAAATGGCCGAAACTGGTTTATGGTAAACCTGGATGGATGTAGTATCAGACTTAACTGATTTAGGTTAAATCAGTTTATTGAATTTCTGTCTCAGATCCCCTCCAGATTCAAGTTAACTCACAATCCCCCAGCATCCCAGGATGCTTTGCACCTCCCCTGCCACCCCTGCCTCCTATCCTCTCATGGTGGGCAGGCTAGTTGTGGCCCATGCTGTCTGCTCTAGCTGAGCAGGGAGGTGTACTCTAGCACCCCAAGGTATGTGGCTGCATTTCCAGAATCAGAAGTGAATGTCTGTTCACTTGCTTATTGGTTCAGTGTACACAGTTTAGACTAGCCTGAGAAGACTGAATTGTTTCAGCCTCAGGCTTTTTGACTGTCTGTACTTAGCCTAGGAAATTACCAGTGTAAGTAGGACCAGTGCAGGGGTTTTCACCACAGTAACAACGCTGATATGATTAACCCAGCAGAAATTTTCCTAGTAGAGACAAGCCTTTGGCATATAGGTCTGTCTGGAACAGAATTGAAACACATGGGGCTATATTAATCCTTAGTGTCATATACTGGTTTAACTAGTATCGGACATTATGCAGCAGAGCATTGATGCAGAATATACAAGAGTTATTGCAGTTTACTGGATGCGTGAGCAGATTACATATCGACTGCAAGGTGATACTGTTGTAAAGGGCAAATGAGCTTTCACCTGGCTCCTCTGAACCTCTGAGAAAAACCACACACACATACACACACTATACTTAAAACTCTTTGAAAGTGTGCACTTCAAATAGAAAACACTTAAAAAAAGTCTTTTTTTCTGTGCAAAAAAAAAAGGCGTTCAGGGGAACCTGCTGCTACATAAAATATATTCATGGAAGTATGCATTTGCTGATTGGCACAAAATGAGCTCAGTCTGCATGGAATCATTATCTACTAAAGATGAAAATGTCCTCCTACACCTCTAGCATTTATAACTACATGACACTCCTGCTTGTACATCAAATAGAAATTGTGCATCAAGAACTCACTGATCTTTTTATACAGAAGTCTTAGTACTGAGAGACACAGGAATAGCCTTAGGTACAAGCTACATGAGAATTTTTATTTCCAAATCGGAGTCCTGCAGCAGAGTTTTGGTCCTGAAGACTTAGTCAATTATGTGTGCTCTTATGAGCTCAGAGAGGGATTTTCAAAAGCAACTAAGTATGTTCAGCAGCTGACCCCCACTGGATGTCAATAGGTGCTGGACATTTACCTCCTGTAAGCATTTTTTAAACATCTTTGTAATTTCTTTGAAAGTCATACACTGAGTTATTATTTTCTGTTTCCTTTACTTGATTCCCTTTATACCTACTGAAAGGTATTAGGGTTTCAAAGTGTGTATGTAGTGCTTTGCCTTTTTTTTTCATCTGGATTTTTCTATGCGTACAGATGTTGTAGTAGGAAGCAGTTTCATTTACTTCTACAGGACAAGTCATGGATTGTGATATGACTCAGTATTATAAAGGCAGCAGAATCTGGCTCTAATTATTATTATTTTAGGGATTGGTAAAGTGTAAGCATTAGGCTCATCACTGGGTATATGGTACTCATCTGGGTGGATTTTACAAGTCTTAAACTGGGTACAGCTGATATTCAGAAAACAAGAGAACAAACCACTGTGCTTCCCTGATGTCTGTGGTTTTCAGCATAACCAGATAGTTCAGAACCCAAGATTTCATACTTCAATCAGTCAGAAATACCTGATCAAAGAGATGCAGCTTACAACTTTTCTGACTGTGGCCATGTTCATGCTTATATGCATATCTGCTTAGAACCCATTTTAGAAGGATTGGCTTATTACTGATACCTTCCTTCTAGCTCCTGTCAGCCTCTCTCTTGGGATGTCAGGTTCTAGTTTCTGGATGGGGTAGGTCATACAGCGCAGCTGGTGATAAGATGACCTCCTCCTACATTACACTTGATCTCAGCCTTCAAGAGGACAAGAAGCAATTTGGGGTTTTGTGTCCAGCAGCCATTAGCTTGAATGTCATTGTATTCAGTTGACAACAGGCACAGAAAATAGAGCAGAGGTGTAGCGTAATTGGTCTCTCGTTAGTCTACCATACCCTTAAGGTAGATGACTGCATGCTGATCTAGCTAGACCTTAAAGGCCATAGTCTAATGAAAAGGTTGTGGGATACCTCTGAAAATAGGACACAGTCATTTCTTGAGAGGTAAGTGAGAAAATGTTCAGGTGATTGACGTACACCTTCGTTATAACAGGAATGGCTGGTTTGTGCATAAATTATACCCCTTGCTTTGATCCTGATTTGTGAATTGTTGAAATCTGAGCTTATTTTTCCGTGAATGTATTAATCAGTCATTAATATTTGCCAAATAGTTGAGAAGCTTTAGTTTTTTGTTTGATTGCAACATGTTGAGCTCTGTTTTATTTATTGTCAGGGCATTTTGATAGGATACCTAAGTCACATGGAATTGTTTCTGTTCCTTCATTGGATGACTGAAACTATTAAACAAGAGATTAGAGAATAAAACTGGTGTTGAATGCACGTTTAAGGGGTGGGTGTGGGGAATGAGTTTATGCCTTGAGAAGAGTCACTCCTCCTTTTCCTTACATCTGGCGATAAACACTTTATTCATGCTAATACCAAATGCCAATAAAAATGAACATGACTGAAATGAATATGCATTCAGAATATGAATGAGTGTTTTCAAAATAATTATTTGAATTTTCCATGGTATTCCCATAGCTATTTATTCTCCAGTCTAGGTATTAGCTTCTTATACATAATTTACTATTTGGACAAAAAGTGAATTTTATTGATATTTGGCTTCAGATTCCTTTGGGTAGTTTTCTTCTTTTCTGCAGGAAATGTAGACATGTTGCTGTTTGCATCTGGGCAAGAAGAGATGTAATTGTGGGAGCTATGAGAGTCCTGGCATTGTTCCCCCTGTTCTGCTAAACATCCTGAGGATAACCCCAGTGTACCTAGGGATAATTGTTCTTGAGCAAACTTGATCCTGCTCACACATACCAAGCCTGGATATGTGGTAGTGATGCCATTTCAGTGGCCATTCTCATGACCTCTGCCTCTGGTGTGCTTTATGGCTGCCATGTGGGTACCCACTTATACATTTCTGGGTTTGGCATATGCAAACAGGAACAGAGTGTGTGTGTGTGTGTGTGTGTGTGTGTGTGTGTGTGTGAGCGCGTGCACTCAAGAACATCCTTCCCTGGGCAAGGCAAGGATGTGATGTAGACATAACCTAATTTGTGACACTGTCTGTTATCCTCACTCTTCTCTGTGCTATTTCTTCAGTGGCTGCTACGGAAGGGAGAAAGGCAGGAGGATGATATCTAGCTGGGCCAAGGAGGCCACAGACTTTCAATTGTCCTCTGGTCTCAGCAATTTTGAGTTCACTGAACTTGACTGAATAGAGTTCAATAAAAGCTCTAAATAGAAAGCAAGAAATTACTGGAATCCATCCCATTCATTGAAGTATGCTGCATAAAAAACAAACCTGGAAAGGGTAACCAATGCATCAACCTTTCTCTTAAGCACCTGTCAAATAAAGGGGATTTTAAATGCCTCGGTGACGTTTCCTTTCTATTCCAACTTCTGATTCTTTTCACATATTGCTTTAGTCCCTAAATAGCATTTAAGAGCATTAAAAATCAGAAGCCCCAAGACCCCCTGCTGTTATAATAAGATTTGTTTCCTGCTCACTCAAGTGTGTCTGTTTGTGTAGAGATCCTGGGATGGGGGGGGCAGGCTGAAGTACTTTTCCTAGCTAAACTGCTGCTAAGAGAGCGCGTAATATAATTTGCACCTTAAAATATCGAAACATCTTCCAGAAACACTTCCCATTCCCGAAAGGGTAATCATTTCTCTACAACTGTGACAAAACACCATATTCAAGCTCGTTTAGCAACTTTAGCTTAGTAGTTGACTTTAGGGGAAAATCTATACTTAAAGATTAAAAGAACAATAAATGTAGTTGTTTCTCTCAGTAAGTTAAATTCTGTTCCAGCTGATGGATTTGAATTTATGTTTGTCAAACACAATAACAGATGACTTCACTAGAAATCAGAAAACATCAGAGCTTGTGCCTTCCCCTGTTCTGGGACAAGGTTGGGATAATGCTACTGCTGCTTGGGTTACCTGTGGCTCTAATTTTGTTTTGCACCAGATGCCTTTTGTTTTTGCCCAGATCTAAGGAACTAAAAAGATTGTTGCCTGATATACGGTTACTTTGGCTTCATGTTATGCCACTGATGCCCAAAATAATACGTTAACATGTACCTGTTAGGTGCATCATTCACATTGATGAAATATTAATGTGTGAATCCATGTGGGGATTATAAACACGGTAACCTGTTTTCCAGTTCCTTCATGTTTCACTGTGCCCATAATTGGCATCCTGGAGAGTATGGCACCCCCTCCACACTTTTCCTGCTGCTTAGAATTGTACATGTGCCTACCCCTTTATCTCTTGGTTTGTTCCCTTCTATGTCAGCGATGGGACTGCTTCACTGTAGCTGTAGTCCCTGAGTTTGGATGGGCTTTTGAGTTGCATAGACTTAAGAGCAGACTTCTCATGTCTCACTAAAATGTGAAAGGACTGACTGAACGAACCATGCAGCACATTGCTTTGGAAAGACCCTCCAGTGCAAAGTCAGATTGGTGTTGTGGGAACTGCTTGTTGGCCTATATTTAACAAAATACCTGCTAAAATCCCTTCCCATAAAATAAACATGTGTTAGGGGCAGGGATTAAATCTCATTTTTTCCCTTTTCATGTCTGATCTGCTCCTCCAAGCCTTTGTAACATTTCCAGGGTCTTGGATCCAGCCAGATAGAAACCTAAATGGTCCAGCCTGAAGTTGATCGATTCCCTCTTACTGGTGCTTGTTCTCTGGTATCCCCTGAACACATCCTGCTTGGATGCACCTCTCCTTGTACCTTTTACTCTCTCACCTTCACTGAAGGTATGGGAATAGTGAATAATTGCATGGGAACGCCCCATATTAAACAGGACTATAAGGAGTCCAGGGTGCGTTTGAGCCAGCACTGGCCAAAGCTGGAAAGCTCATGCAGCAGACTGAATAGAGATTGAATTAAAAGACATTGAAGGGGTCACTTCCAGTTCTCTGAGCTCCACAAAAACAGGTGTACACATTTGTAATAAAATACTTGCTCTTTAAGTGGGGGGAACCAACAAAGGGAAATGGTGGAAGGAATCAGCACTTTTTGAAGAGAACAAAAAAATTAGAATTTCTTCGATCTCGGCATGCTAGAGGCTGCAGAGGGAGAGCAACAGGGGGTAGAAAATTCCTGTTTTCTACCTCCTTACCTCCCCTCTCAGCAGCCCTTACTACCACTCTGTGAGAGGGGGTCTTGGGCTAGATCAATGGTTCTCTACCTTATTAGGCTCAAGGCACCCTTCCTTAGGCTCGAGGCACAACTTAGAAAAGATGAGCTCTTAGTTTTTCCTCATGTTTTGGCTATGGAATATATAGCAGTTTTTCAGTTGCTAAGAACTCAGAAAGACCACAATAGAGTCCTGTTTGAATCATAGGATTTATTTTGTGAATCAAATTTGCACACCTAACACCGCTAACATTGCATGGCATACTGCACCACTTCTGAAAGGATTTCAAGACACCCCAGGGTGCCGTAGCACCATGGCTGAGAATTACTGAGCTAGGCAGACCTATGCTCTGTCCCAGTAAATGACATCTATAGGCCAGTCAGTCTCACCTCCATCCTTGGCAAAGTCTTTGAAAAAATTATCAAGGCTCACATTTGTGAGAGCCCAGCAGGACAAATTATGCTGAGGGGAAACCAGCACGGGTTCGTGGCAGGCAGATCGTGCCTGACCAATCTAGTCTCTTTTTATGACCAGGTTACGAAACACCTGGACACAGGAGGAGGGGTGGATGTCGTATACTTAGACTTCAGGAAGGCCTTCGATACGCTATCCCACCCCATACTGGTGAACAAGTTAAGCGGCTGTGACTTGGATGACTACACAGTCCAGTGGGTGGCGAATTGGCTGGAGGGTCGCACCCAGAGAGTCGTGGTGGATGGGTCGGTCTCGACCTGGAAGGTTGTGGGAAGTGGGGTCCCGCAGGGCTCGGTCCTTGGACTGATACTCTTTAATGTCTTCATCAGTGACTTGGACGAGGGAGTGAAATGTACTCTGTCCAAGTTTGCAGATGACACAAAGCTATGGGGAGAAGTGGACACACCGGAGGGCAGGGAACAGCTGCAAGCAGATCTGGACAGGTTGGACAAGTGGGCAGAAAACAACAGGATGCAGTTCACCAAGGAGAAATGCAAAGTGCTGCACCTAGGGAAGAAAAATGTCCAGCACACCTACAGCCTAGGGAATGACCTGCTGGGTGGCACAGAGGTGGAAAGGGATCTTGGAGTCCTAGTGGACTCCAAGATGAACACGAGTCGGCAGTGTGACGAAGCCATCAAAAAAGCCAATGGCACTTTATCGTGCATCAGCAGATGCATGACAAATAGGTCCAAGAAGGTGATACTTCCCCTCTATCGGGCGCTGGTCAGACCGCAGTTGGAGTACTGCGTGCAATTCTGGGCGCCACACTTCAAGAAGGATGCGGATAACCTGGAGAGGGTCCAGAGAAGGGCCACTTGTATGGTTAAGGGCCTGCAGACCAAGCCCTATGAGGAGAGACTAGAGAAACTGGACCTTTTCAGCCTCCGCAAGAGAAGGTTGAGAGGCGACCTTGTGGCTGCCTATAAGTTCATCATGGGGGCACGGAAGGGAATTGGTGAGGTTTTATTCACCAAGGCGCCCCTGGGGGTTACAAGAAACAATGGCCACAAGCTAGCAGAGAGCAGATTTAGATTGGACATTAGGAAGAACTTCTTCACAGTTCGAGTGGCCAAGGTCTGGAACGGGCTCCCAAGGGAGGTGGTGCTCTCCCCTACCCTGGGGGTCTTCAAGAGGAGGTTAGATGAGTATCTAGCTGGGGTCATCTAGACCCAGCACTCTTTCTTGCTTATGCAGGGGGTCGGACTCGATAATCTATTGAGGTCCCTTCCGACCCTAACATCTATGAATCTATGAATCTCTTATGGAGTTTAGGGGAAAAAGTGAAATATGATTTCCTGCCTCCCAACGCCCTGCAATACAAGCTATGTCTCAAGTTAATTATCCCTAGACTTTCTGAACAAGGAATCCTTTTTTGAGGGAGTGTGAGAAATTTAGTTTAATTCCACCAAAATTAGGGTGTGACTTTATCAAAGTGCTGTTTATCATAGTAAAAGTCACACATTTTTAGCTATGGAATGACTACTGTCCCATTCTACAGTGTTCTACAGCAGAGGAGCCAAGTACTCCAGTTGGCCATAGTGCTGAGGGGATTAAAGTGGAATTAGTAGATCTCCTTTTAATAAATGAAAAAGGCATATTAAAAACCAGATGGTGATAATCTTTCTCCTAGTGTGTAGAGTGCCTTACTCAAGAATCCTGCAAGAATTTACTTCCATGAGTTACCAGCCTGTGTGATTTCTTGCATGTGAAAGTGCCCTTGCAAGATCAGACCCTTGACTGTTTAGTTTTAAATCATGATCCACAGCTGCTTGACAGTGCTTGGAAATGCTAACAGAAATGTCAGATACAAATAGTTTTTGGCAAGCTGACCCCCTCCCCCCCCCGCCCCCAGTCCATTTTTTGGACTAACCTTGATTTGTTTTAATCCTTTTTTTTTCACATCAGCACAAGTTTTATAATTGAACCACAATTTATTTGGCATCATGAGCAAATGCTACTTAACCATTTTATGGTAGTCTGAGCAAATCCTGCTTGCCTTCTACCTGGCATTATGAGCAGATGCTACCTCCCCATTCCTTGGCACAGTGAGAGAAAAACACCTTTTGTTCTCCCTGGCAAAGTGTCAAGTTGCCCCTTGGTCTTTAACTAGCATCAGAAGCAAATGGTTGTCATTTACCTTCTGCTTGGCATCAAAAGCAGGTACCAGCTATGAACTTGTGTTTTATACAATACGAGCCATTATAAATGTTTGTAAAATGTTTCATGTTTTAAATCCCTATTATTATTGTGTATAACACTTGGATCCCAGTTACTGACTTATTCATTTGTGTGTTTGACTCTTCTGTAGATGAAACTCAAGTGTAGGAGCCAGCTTCTTGGTTACATGGCTTTGCATTATATTTCTTGCTCTATCTGTGAAGTGTGCAGTTTTGCTGTCCAAGCTGATGGGATCCATATATATCCTGGGCTTTTGGGTAGAAAAAATATTTACTTTCTCCTTCAAATAACATTGCAGTACACCAGCTGATCATCTAATGGCAAGTGAAGGCTCAGGAGAGATTTAGGCTGTAATAAAATATAGAAAACTGCAAATACAGGCCTGAGTGAATTATTTCATTATTTTGTTTGCAGGAAGTGCCCCATATAGACAAGACCTATAGAATTTTCTCAGGATTAAATTATTTTGGCTCTATAGAAATTCTAAAAATGATAGCATTTAATAAAGTGTCCTATACCCTACAGTCTTTTTGCACTATTCTATAACATAATAAAAAGGATGGCATTCTGTGTGAAATTCAAGAGAGCTTTCCCATAAAGAGCAATACTCACTTCATACATCTATGTACATATGGGGCATGTCAAATATGGGACATGGAAAGCCATAAGCTTTGCTTCAAGGAGGAGGACTTGTAGGGACTCCTGTGGAATATTTGTGAATTTATGACTTGGTCTAATAAAAGATATCAAATTCACCCAAGGAACCTTGTCTGACTTGTCACGAGGCACTTATTATGAAACATGATCTATTGGAGTTCATACCTTGTTCACATCCCTACAGAATGTTGCTGCAGAGGTGAATTTTCTATTCAGTAACTTTGATGATGTTACCCCTCTCTTTAGATTTCCTTATTGACTTCCTCTTCTCTCTCGCATTAAACATAATCTACTTGTTTTCACTGTCAAGGCTCTTTGTGGTTTGTCTCATCTCTAATTCACTATTAAAATGTCAGCTGCAGGCTCTGATCAGCCCATAATGCTGACCTTCATTGTCCACTTCTTACATTTTCATACACCTTTGTGCTTTTTCCCATGCTGTCCTTCATGCTGGGGAGGAGCCTCCTGGAAACATCTGCAAAGTCACACTATTTTTCTCCCGAAATACTCCTTTAAATTCTTCTTTACCATCATGCCTACAAAAAACTTGAGAGTAGTTGGAGAAGCTGTTTGCTGATATCACAGCCTCTCTGGCTAACTAATTCACTCACCTCATTTTCTCTTCCTTCCCTTTTTCTTGGTGTCCATTTGTTGTCTTACACAGGCAGTCCTCAGACTTAGAACACAACTGGTTCCTGAAAACCACGTCTTAAGTCAAAACATAACTTGCAACCGATTTTGCCATAGGAACAACGTTATAAATGGGGAATTGGTTCCTGAACCAAGCCCTGATACCCTATTTTCACCAAAAATAACCCAGAATTTTGTACTCAATCAATTATAAGTGAGTAATATAGCTACATTAATGTATTTATATTGTAAATAGCAATCATATTGATTTAGAAGGACTTCTTTGAGGTGAATTTGCTGGACTTTTTGAAGGGTTCTTGGCTGGAGTCTTCTCAGGAGCCTTGGCTGCAGGTTTTTCTGGAGTCTTGTCTGCTTTCTTAAAGAAAGTGTCCAAGGAAGTTTGGACAGATGTTCCCCAGGGAGATGGGTGATGCAGCAAACTTGTTCGCTGGTGTGGTGTGGCATCGAATCAAGTGTTGTAAAGTCGAAACAGGGTGTCAGCTTATAAATATCATAAGTGCCGTACATTGTAACTCAAAACGTCTTAAGTTGAGAACTGCCTGTACTCATATCAGAAGATTTCTGGTGACCATCTTTTGGTTCTTTTGTGTGCAGTGCTTAGAACAATGAGATGCTGACTCAGACCATGATTTCCAGGTACTACTGCAATAAAAATAATATATATTAATAAAGTGAAAGATCTTGCTCGAAGATGCCTGTGGCTGAACTGGGAATTAATTTAAAGTTTTCTGCTGCTCAAGCCAGTGGTTGCAGTACAGGACTTACCCTTCGCCCCAAGCAAAATTTGTTATAGCTGTTGCCTTGCTTCACCATTCCTGTGTCAAGACTGGAACCTCAGTATTGTCACTTTACATTGCACCTTCATTATACTATGTCTGAAAACATCTCCTGTTTAACTTGGGAACAGTCTTAATGGTCATAGGTTAAGAGGTGAGGGATTGGATTCCTGTGCACTTTGCTGAGAGACTGCTTTAGCTTTGGGTAAGCATTTGCCTCATAAAGCTGGAGGTAAAGATTTGCTGTGTAAACTGCCCTGAGGAGTGCAAGAACCTGGACTAAAATAGCCCAGAAAGACACTGTAGGAATGTCTTGGCTTAGCTGAAGTATAGGGATATCTGTTAGTATACTTGGTTTTATGGCTGTCAAATTAAAACTCAGCTTCACTTGGTTTCCAGGTTTCTCTTTCTACACAACTGTTTTAATTAACATCTGTGCATTTAAATCAATAGATCCATTACTCCTTTTCAGCATTTTAAATGCTGATGGAGCAATATTATGCCCACAGGATGAACAGCACAGAATTCAGTAAGCTATGTGGATAGCACAGTGGTGGACAGGGTTCCCAAGGATATAGCCATCTATTTGAGCAAGTTCTCTGGCATATCAAGCTGTCACAAGAGATTTCCATGACGAGCTGGCATGAAATTCAAATTATGGGTATCTATTGCTTTCCACTCTGCTGACGATTTATTGGGAATCACACTAAATCTGTGCTCCAGGCCACTTCTGTAGCTTAACGTGACCTGACAGAACCCAGTACAGTGTGTCAGAGCGCCATACCTTGCAGAGAACATTTTTGAAGACAGAGAGAAGGGGTTCAGGGAGAGAACTATTTTTCAAGGTTTTCTATAGAAAGAAGAATCTCTGTCAAGAAGGCTCAGGAGGGAATACATTGACTCCAATTTTCTCTTCAAATTTTTGCAGTTAACTATCAATGTGCAATTAACGCAAACATGTTTTTTTCTCCCCTCTGCCTAACGTTAACGAGGATGTTTGGAACCTGTGGTTTATACACCCCTTAAAACATTAGTATTATTGTTGTCTGGATAGTGATAGCACCTAGGAGCTCTAGTGAGGGCCCAGAGCCCTGTTGTGTGAGGTACTATACATATTTAGTGATACTGCTAAATTGGAGTTCACATTACTTTCTGAATTACACTAAATGTTCAGGCCATTTCTCCTATAATGCAAGCTTAAATGAAATGTGTATAATTTAAACCATTCTAGGAGAAATGTCTGGCATATTTAGTGGAAAAAAATCATAACATTTCTCCTTGCTAAAGAGAGGGCTGGGTAATGTGCTGGGAAAAGAACATACCACCACAGGCTGATAGGAGTGGTGGCCTTGTACATGATATACCTACTGTATTTAATATTTCATTATCATTTGTCTTGCTCTTCCTTCCTCTACTACTTTTTTCACATTATCTCGTATGCAGCCCATAAATACATAAGTCTTAATGGGTGAGTCGAAATTTCCTTTCCATTCTGTTTCAGCAGGTTTGGAAATTAGATTCAATGACATAAACGTCATTAACACAGAATGAGGCTTGCTGGTGGGATCTTGTGTCCTCCCACAATGTTGAATTCAAACTTCTGAAAACCAGAAAATAAAGAATTAAGGTACATTGATGTGCAAATTTAATGCTGTCCCCTCAGAATTGGCACTGTGTTAAGTGCAGATAAACTGCGTGGTGGCTGGGTTAGTTGGAGCGGCTTGTTAAGGCTGTGACTATGAAATGGGATGATCTTGGAGGCCTTTTCCCTGTCCCCCATATGCATGTTATAAGAAAAGAAGGGGATATGTGCCTCAAAGTCCATTATGTCTCCTAACAAGGGTTATTTTTTATTGTGTACATGAATAAGAAAGTTTTAAATCTCAGGAACTGTTTCCTCAAACACTTGCTAAATTTAAAATTCTGTAAGGCACTCCAAAATTCAGGGAAGTCTGATTTAATATAGGTATTTTAGATCATTTTTGATCATGGATTTTAGATTGACTCTTAAACAGAAAGGGGTTCTCGTTCCCAACTTTAACCAGAGCTATTGTTTTAGTATAATAAAACAAGTGTGCCTGTTCCTAGTCACAACTGCTTTGCCTTAGTGTTTTTAAATTAGCCATGGCTAGAGAATGGCATTATTAAGGCCTCCATATTTTTTGCAGTAACCATGGAGAATAAAACAACAGCACTGTCAGCAGGATTTATAGGGCCTGAGGAAAAAATGCAGCTCCTGAAAATTCTAAAATTATTGAAGCTCTGTGAAATGAGCAGGCAAAGCTAACCTGTGAAGGAGTATCCAAAGCCAATTATAACATTATACTTTGAGTATTACAGGTGACTGAGAGCAACTGTGCCTTCGGGCTGTGTCCAGGTGTAAACCACTAGCGTTTGTACCTTGGAACAAACATTTGGGACCTTTACCAATGTGTCAGTGAGCTTGGATTAACCAGCAGTCAGCTAATGTGTGCTAATAAAAGCAGGTGTAGGCATAACCTCAGAAAAATATCTCTGTTTCTTAATGAAAATCAGCAGTTATGAAATAAAAAAATTTAAATGATTTTTAGATTTTTGACATTACACCCAATAAACCCCACTTTAGCATTGGCTATATAGTGTTGACTATAATCCCCCTATAACTGCAGATAATAGTTGTAGGACACTGTTTATGATGATAAATGCCACTAGTAAAACTCAGAAGAATTCTACATGGGTAGAAGGCCAGAACTCCTTCTAGGTTCATCAAGGACAGTATGCTGTACCCCATACCTTTTAAAATCCATGTTTGAGATCCATTTCATCACCAAAATACAAAACGAGGAAAACAAAACTAAATAAAAATATTTCTGCAGAAAACTGCTGTAGAATTAATTATTTTATGAGTGACTTGATCACCTCAATCTTGTGATTCTTTTGGATATAAATAATTGTCAAGAATGAAAGTGAATGGAACATACTTAACATCGGAACCAGCATTTCTCAAACATTTCTCCCTATGCCTATGGCAATGGCACTGTCCTTCTTCTGGTATTTGAGTTTGGCTTTGGGGAGCTCTGCTTACTGGAAGAATTCTACTCTGTAGCAATCTAAATCTACTTGGAATTTTTTTGTGAGTGGATCCTCGCCAGAGACTAATGGGCTTCCATCCCAGTAGTAGAACAAATGCTAGATAAGTGAAAAATGAGCTTCTGGAAGCCCTAATGACAATCTGCATTTAGGATTCAGCAAATGTCAATTTATCTAGCCAGAGTGATAGAATGATAAGAAAATATCTTGTCAGTAGCTCTGTCTTCTCTGTGAGAGGATTTGCTTGCTGTATACAGTAATTTCCAATAAATCTATATTTAGTTTCCTTCAGATTTCATCCATTCATGGAATTACTTCACTAGTAAACTTTAACAGTGATATATGTAATCACTCATATTTTCAGTTATTATATTATGAACAAAGGTGATTTCACAAGAAAAAACACCCTATGAAAACCATCTAAATCCACATTCCTTGAGAAATAGCTATAGTTTTAAGGAAAATACTTTAAGAAATCAGATATAAGTACATGATCCTGATCTCATTTACATTGTTTTACAGTGTACTTGAATGGAAACACTTTGCATTGTCATGAGAAGAAAATCATGCCCAAAGGCAAATGAAAAACATGATTACTTGAAGGTAGAAGATACACCAATATACAAAGAAAAATGATTAGGTGTCATATCTAGACAAATATGTCACAAGTGACAATAATTCTCCTACCAACAAAATTTTTCCCTTCCACAGGCTAACATTTCCTTATCTAATTTTCCATTTGGTAGGTTGAATGCAGGAGGAGCTGCTCATTTTTGACCTACATATTTCTGCTATTTTTGTTTAAAAACCATGAGGGGTGAGGCAAGAAGTCTTCATTCTGATAGTCAAGTTTCTGGCTAGGGACAGAACTTACACATAAACTGAAATAAGTGATTGGAAACTGGTATAAACCTGTAATGGAACAGAAGTTCAGTATGTATAGGTCAGTTTCAAAATGGTGGAACCCAGTCTAAGATAAACCCAGATCGATGTAGTATCAGACTCAACTATTTAGGTTAGGCCGGTCTATCAAACTTCAGTACCAGATCCCCTCCTGAATCAAATTAGGTGGCAGTCTTCTGGCATCCCAGGATGCTTTGTGAGTCCCCACTAACCGTCCAGCTCAGGGTAGGCAGGCTAGCCTCTGCCCCGCCTCTTCTGCTCCAGCTGAGCTGAGCTGGCCCTGCTCCCAGGCTGTCACACAATTGAGGCAGCAAAGCCTCTGCTTCCCAGACTGGCAATCATGCAGGAGGAACTGACCACCCCCAGCTGGAGTCCACACAGTGAGGGCTGGTCTCATGTAGCAGGAGGATCTGTTCCTCCCCTCCCCGCCCAGGCACTGACCAGCACTGCTGGCAGGCTCTTGCCTGCATCTGTCATCAGCGGGGGTTGGGCAGCAGTGTCCCCCCATTAGTGCTGACTGGCTCATGCGGCAGGGGGGTAGGGCCAGGTGCATGCAGTAGGGGCATCTGCCCCTCTACCAGTGCACCATGCCCAGTGAAAAAACTCTGAACCCTAGGGATAGTGGCAGCTGCCTTCCCTGGGGTCCAGAGGTTTTGCCTACTCCCAAACCCTAGAGATCACAATAGCCACATTCCTTAGGGGTTTCAAGCATTCCCAAACCCTAAGGATCATGGCAGCATGATCCCCAGGTTCTTGGGGTTTCAAGCACCCCTGAGCCCTAGGGATCATGGCAGCTGCAATCTTCAGGGTTCAGGGGTTTTCATGCATGTCTGAGCCCTCAGGATCACAGCAGCCATGTTCCTTAGGATCCGGGAGTTTCACACCCCCCCAAGCCCTAGGGATTGGAGCAGCTGCAATCTCTAGGTCTTGCGGGTGCATGAAACCCTTCAGATCCTGGGGATCATGGCTGCTATGATCCTTAGGGCTTTGGGGTTTTTCACTGGTCATGGTGCACTGATGGATCCCCCACACCCATGAGCCAGCCAGTCCAGATGCTGCTGAGACCTGGCTGTTGGGGAAAGGGTTGGGGGTGGGGAGAGGGCCAGGCTGGCCAATCAGGGGTGTCCCAGCTGTGTGAGAGGAGTGATTGAGCACCCCCAGCTTGCTGGCCTCCTCCAGTGCAGGCACCCTGCTTCTCTTCCCCATGGAAGGGGGATGTCTGTCTTGTTCCCTCCTGGCCTAACCTTCAGCATAGTTTCATAGTTGGTTCATAGTTGGTAGGGTCAGAACGGACCTGAGCAGATCATCAAGTCCGACCCCCTGCCATGGGCAGGAGAGAATGCTGGGATCAAATGACCCCGGCAAGGTGATTGTCTAGCTTCCTTTTAAAGAACCCCAAGGTGGGAACAAGCACTACTTCCCTTGGAAGTTGGTTCCAGATTCTAGCTGTCCTGACTGTGAAGTAGTGCCTCCTGATGTCTAGCCTGAATTTGCTCTCGATCAACTTGTGGCCATTATTCCTAGTTACACAGGGTAGTGCTTGGGGGAACAGGGCCTCTCCCATTCCCTGCTGGTCCCCCTGGTAGGTTTATAGACGGCCACCAGATCCCCTCTCAATAATGATTCCAAGATCCTCTTCTGTCTCTGTGCTGACAAGAAGGGAGTTCCCCAGCCTATAGGTATGCTGCTGGTTCCTTCTCTCTAGGTGCAGTACCCTGCACTTGTCAGTATTGAATCCCATCCTATTCTCATCCACCCATCCCTGTAACCTGTCCAGATCTAGTTGTAGCCTGTCCCTCCCTTCTAGTGTGCCCACCTCTCCCCACATCTTAGTGTCATTCACAAATTTGAACAAGTCGTCCAAGTCGTCCAAGTTGCTGATAAAGATGTTGAACAGTACAGTCCTGAGGACTGAGCCCTGGGGGACTCCACTGCCCACATCCTTCCAGGTTGAAAATGACCCATCCACCACCACTCTTTGGGTGCGGCCCTCTAGCCAATTTGCAACCCATCTGACTGTGTAGGCATCAGTGCCACAGTTGCCTAGTTTTTTAATGAGAATGGGGTGAGAGACAGAGCCAAAGGCCTTCCTAAAGTCCAGAAAGACTATGTCCACCGCGATACCTGCATCCAAGGATTTTGTGGCCTGATCATAAAAGGCAACCAGGTTGGTCTGACAGGACCTGCCCCTAATGAACCCATGTTGGTTGTCCCTGAGCATCATCTCCCCTGCTGGTCCCTTGCACATGTACTCCTGGATAATTCTCTCAAAGAGCTTCCCCAGGACTGAAGTAAGACTAACAGGCCTATGGTTACCTGGGTCCTCCTTCCTCCCTTTTTTAAAAATAGGGACCACATTGGCCTTTTTCCAGTCCTCTGGCACCTGGCCAGAGCACCACAAGTGCTCATAAAGCCGTGCCAGGGGCCCCGCAGTAACCCCTGCCAATTCCCTCAGCACCCTGGGGTGGAGATCATGTGGACCTGCTGATTTAAACATGTCCAGCCCCACCAGAAGTTCCCTAACTAGGTCCTCCCTGACCCTAGGCCTGGTGGTGCCTCTCATGAGTCCATCAGGAACCCCAGTGGGGGAGATCTCCTGGTCCCTGCTCATAAAAATGGAGGCAAAGAATTTGTTAAAGAGGTCAGCTTTATCATCTGGTGCAACCACCAGATTGCCAAGTATGTCCTGCAGAGGCCCCACATTACCAGGTGCCTTCTTTTTACTCCCTATGTATTTAAAAAAGGACTTCTTGTTATCTTTGATCCTGGTTGCTAGTCCTAGTTCCTTCTCTGCCTCAGCCTTCCTAACAACCCCCCTACAGTCTTGAGCAATGGAGGTATAATTGTCCTTGGTGATAGCCCCTCCCTTCCACCGGGTATATGCCTCCTTTTTAGCTTTCAGATGTTCCTAAATGCCTTTGGTGAGCCATGGGGGCTTTTGAGCACTCTTGTTCCCTTTGATTTGCATTGGGACTGTCACCCTTTGGGCTTGGAGGATCATCTCCTTAAGGAACAACCACTTGTCTTGGACTCCCAACTCCCCTACCCTCCGGGACATCAGCGCCTGTCCTACTAATTTCCTTTACTCATTGAAATCGGCTCTCCTGAAGTCAAGGGTTACTGTTCTGCTGCAGGCCTTTGACACCCTGCGCTGGATAGTGAATTCCAGTAGGCAATGATCACTATCGCCCAGGTGGTCGAGAACCTGTAGTCCCCTCACCAGGTCATTGCCTGTGGCCAGGACCAGGTCCAGCAAGGCATTTCCCCTGGTGGGACTGTACACCTCCTGGGTTAGGTGGAGGTCCTATATATCAGCTGTATCTAGCACTTAGAATAAAGTTCAAAACTTAGACTGCCTCTGTCTTGGGCTTTATGAACCTCTGTACTCATGCATGACTGGCGCCACCTTAGTCAGGGGGGGCACATGCCCCCCCAGAGACCAGTCAGTGACCAGGGTGGGGGGGTCCCCCCGCAGTCAATCTCACTGACTGGGGTGGGGGGAATCCCCCATGGCCACTGTTACCAACTGGCCAATCTTGCTATATCCGGTATTCCCACTCCCTGGCTGGTGCTCATAGGGGGGGCAATGGCACTCCCAGCTGCCCCCCAATCCATTTCCTAAGAGGGGACTGTGGCCTGTCAGGGGGTGCACCAGCAGTCTCAGGGGGTTCACGTGCACCCCCATGTACCCCCTACATGTCATCACTGTCTGTACTTAACCTGTGAGTGGCTTGGAGTAATTATCTATTTCTGTAACATGGTAAAAAATCTTGTTCTTTTCATTTCTTTGGGATGGGATTCATATTTACTTAAGGGGCATGGCACAAACGGGTTGATTTTATTTATACTCATCTTATTGGGTGCTTCATGTTTACAATTAATTACTATCTGCATTTCAGCTAATGAAAGTCACCATATACCCACACTCAAGAACTTGTACAAGTCTTTTCTCTTCTTACTGCATGTCTTCATGGTGTTATTGGAGTTTGTTTTAGAAGGACCCCTCTACAAGGGCTTTTAGCATCCTTGTAAAAACACTACTTTTTATCACCTGAATAAGGTTGAAATCTAATTTGAGATCTTTCTGCTGCTTTTATTTATGATGTCATTAGAGAGTGTTTCAGAACAGCAAACCTTCTATAAGGCTTTCAGGATGCTTATCTAACAAGCACTGTCACTTAGCTGAGGTTGTAATCCAATCTAGGTACTTAAATTCAGCCCCATATAAGGATAATAGTCTTAAATCAGAGAAGTGTCCCAAATTTTAAAGTCTAGTTTATAGTCCCTGCTCAGCAGGGGACTGGAATGAAATTAAGATTGTGTCTGAAAAAATTGTCACTTCCAAAGATATTTGGTCTTCAGGTATAAAGAAGTATTAAGGATATAGATATACAGCACTGTTATACAGGGAACACATACTATATCAAGCTTGCCATTATAATTGTTTTGTGCATCTGTTGTATCCCACAGTAAGCAGAAACTAAGCCACAGTAATATATCAGTTATTTCATTCCAGGGCAAACTCTTTCCACTTATTGTAGGGCAGAGTAGTTAGATTCAAGTAGTTACTGGGAGGTCAGCTGATGTGCACTCATGAACACTAGGGCCCTATTCCTTCCCATCTTATTCGTTGTCTAGTCATAGCATAAATATATTGACTAAAATATTAGCAAAGTAGAATTTTGGAAGACTGGGGACAAGCTGATTTGGGAAACACTGGCTAAATCATTTTCAGTTGGAAGCAACTGACTACCTTTGCCTCAATGTCTCCCTCCTGGCTCTAAGTGCCATTTCTAACTCGAGATATGTGTTTTATCCGCAACATTTTTAGGTAAATACTGGTGAAAATAAAATTGTATTATTCATTATACTTCTGTGTATGAGCTAGCTTATGAATACTACATGTGGATTAGCACCTGAGGAGATACTGGCCAAAAAATATTTTTTTAAGAAAGAAAGAGAAATCTATCATCCAAACATCAACCAAGCAAAGTTTATGGTCCTGATAGAAATCCACGGAAGTCAATGGTGATCTTGCAGTCTATCTATAAATTGGCATACAGAGAAACATTCTCCATAAACGTTCCCCATAAGTAGTCCACAATTTGAGTCAAATAGATTTTTATGCCCCTTTAATGATGGTAGGTAGGTGAGAAATTAGTTAATCTGTATGCTTATTATTACTCTGTATATAAATATAAATTGTGTTTTTAGTGGAAGCAGTTCAAAACTTATGCCCTCCTTAAAATTTTGCTGGATCTTGTCTTGTGTTTAGCAGCACAGATTTAAAAAGCCCTAACAATACCAACAGAAACTAATACTACTGATCAGAATATAGTTCTGATTCTTACTGCCTCAATCTTTACAGCCATTTTGAGTGATATGGAGAAGTATCAGAAGTACTCGTGACCTCATAAAAGAAACTCCTTTTTAAGACCTTATCCACTCGAGATTTATGTCCTCTTCAGATGCAAGAAATTGGAATTTTTATTTCAACTGGAAATAAGTTATACACCTAACCCAACTAAACAATTCCCTGCAGAAGAAGATGTCAGATCAAAATGAGACATTTCTTCTTCTTGTAAGCACTTTTATACCTAATCACAAAGATAATGTTTTGGGGAAAATTTCCCTATTGCAACAGGCTCAATAAAGATGTCATCAATGAAGCAGGGCAGGAGTGGCATATACGTCACTTCAAAGACTAGTTCCTTCTCAGAGTTTTAAACTTCTGCAGCTAAAACTCTCCATGAGACTTTGTATAAATCTAGGTGCATCTACACATGCAATTAATGCAAAGCAATAAACTCTGGATTTTATTGCTCCAGAGTTGATTGCTCCCAGGTATGCTGTTTGTATTCTATTTACAAGTACTATCCTGCTGCAGAGTAAATGAGTTTACTCCAGCCTAATAGGGGTGCACGTGTAGACACCAAGATGTTTACTGTGCAGCCAGCTAATCAGTCAACTGCACAGTAAATGTCTCATGTAGATGTGTCCATTGTGTCTGAAAAAGGAAGATGCATCTCTCTGGGAATGCTTACAAAACCTTAATTGTTTTCTTATGAAGACAAAGCCCATGATCAGGGCTGTCCCTGGAGGGGATGGGGATGAATTGGGGCCACTGCCCCGGACCCCGTGCTTTGGAGGGCTCTGCGGACAGTGCTGTACAGGCCCTGCCATGGCCCCACCACTGCCACCAGCTTCTGCGGGTGGTCGCCACCTCACCCCGCCACTGCCAGTTTCTGCAGGCGGTTGCCATCCCCACCCCCTGGTCCTGCACAGGCTGATATGCCCCAGGCCCCTCACACCCCTAGGGATGGCTCTGCCCATGATTAAAGGGACATTAACACTCTGAATGGATGCTCTTGCTCAGGAGTAAAGTGGCCTCTCATCATTGTAGCCTGCTCCTATGTTGCAGATCATTGTGAATAGATCATCTATGTATGGTGTGCTCAGGTGTATGTTGGTGTGGGTGGTTAAATTGAGCATGTTGTCTCCACATCTGCTTTAACTTTCCTGAGCATCTCCATGTAGGCAAGCCCTTTAAGGAGGACTCTTGTACTAAAGCAAATGGAAACAGTGACTGGATGAGCACTTAAGCAGGAGATTAGTTGCTTGCTCTGAATCCTTACAGCCTTACTTTCTATTTGGTTAAGATAACTCGGCTATAATTAAACTGCAGTCTTCCTGCCATCCCGGTGCCGCCATTCGCTGTCTGGTTCTGCTGGTGACTGTTGCTTTTGTGAGGCCACAGATTCAGATTTTTGATTACAGGAAAAAATTAGAACAGGATGGAACAGTAATGGGTATAGAGAGAATAGGCTGAACCACGCAGAGATGGTCCAAATCCCCAGATGCGTCTGCCTGTACTCAGCACACCAAAAAAGGTAAGTATAAGCTGTCACCTGAATGTATAAGCTTCTTGCCCCTCACCTTCATAAACTTGGGACATAAGTTTTGGCAGCCTCAAAGTTCTCTAATTTTGGCCAGCTGGCATGGCCTCCTTTAAAGTGTTACACTCCCATGTTACAAACATATTCTGGCCAGAACCCCGCTTGGCCCTGCTTTGACCCAGATTGCTGATAACACTGGGGGGTATAGGGTAGTGACAGCATGAAGGGAAAAGAAAGGAGCTTGAGGATTTGAAGAGACCATGGTGATCATTTAGTCTTACTTCCTGCATAACACAAAAAAGGTGCTATTTGAACGACAAGGTTTTTCCAGGGGGTGGGGGCAGAAAGAGGAGGGGGGAAGAGAATATTTCAGTCTTCAAGTTTTCCATCAATGGAGAATCCACCATAACCTCTAGGAAATGGTTCTGATGGTTAATTACCCTCAGTGTTGCAAACTTACACCATATTTCTAGTTTGATTTTTTTCCTGGTTTCAACTTTTAGCTTATTATACCTTTGTCCAAAACTCCTGAGTTCATTCTCTAAGGATCTGACTCACTAATGACAATGTCTTGTTAAACAGGGTTTGGCAGTATATGGCTTGTGGGCCAAATCTGGCCCATAAAGAGACTGGATCCAGCCCATAGCAGCTCTAGGAATTGACAGTGCATTCTAGCCGCAGTGGCAGAGGAAGTACCCCCAGGTTCCTACTGCTTGCTGCGTTCAGTTCAGTCTCCTTGCTGCAGCAGAAGAGGCATCCCTAGGGCCTTAGCACCTGCCTTTTTCTGTCTGTTCCTGTCACAATATTTACTGATTGTTGGGGAGCTGTGGGGGGTGGGACCTGTATTGGAGGCTGAGTTGCAAGCAGCAGCCCACAGTGGCAAACCCTTGTTGTTCAATTTTAGCCAGGGGAAGGTTTTGCCTGTATTGTTGCAAATATATACACTTTGGGCGTGAGAGGATTTTGAAAATGTGGGTGGGAGGGCAGTGGTTGGTGCTACAGGGGTGGCAGCACTGCACACTCCCAGCCTCACCTTCCTACCAGAGTGGGCAGATCACAACCCAGGAGCAACAACCAGGGCCTTTTTTAAAATCCCTTTATTAGGTGAGAATCACAACCCTGGCTCTTGGCATCCCCTCTCTTCCCCTCCATGCTCAGACATACCTCTCCTCCCTTGTTATTCCCTCCCTTACCCTCTCTGCAGGGTTATTTCATAGACTTTACAGACATTAGGGCTGGAAGGGACCTCGGGAGATCACTGAGTCCAGCCCCCTGCCCCAGGGGCAGGAAGTCAGCTGGGGTCATAGGATCCCAGCAAGATAAACATCTAGCTTTCTCTTAAAGGTGTTCAAAGTAGATGCTTGAACCACCTCCGGCAGCAGGCCATTCCAGACCTCGGGGGCTCGGACAGTAAAGAAGTTCTTCCTTATGTCCAGCATGAAACGGCCTTGCAGGAGTTTATAACCATTTGACCTTATAATCCCTTGGGGCACTCTGGTGAACAAATTTTCCCCAGGTCCTGGTGAACACCCCTGATAAACTTATAGGTGGCCATCAGGTTGCCCCTGAGCCTGCGCTTTTCCAGGCTGAAAAGTCCCATGGCTCTCAGCCTCTCATCAGAAGGTCTGCTTTCCTGACCTCTGATCATGCACGTGGCTCTTCTCTGGACTCTCTCAAGCTTCTCCACATCCTTTTTGACCCGTGGAGCCCAAAACTGGATGCAGTACTCCAGCTGCGGCCTCACCAAGGCCGAGTTTAATGGGAGAATGACGTCCTGGGATTTGCTTGAGAAGCATCTATGGATGCAAGCCCGTGTTTTGCTCACTTTACTAGCTGCAGCATCACACTGCAGGCTCATGTTCATCCTGTGGTCAATCCTGACCCCCAAGTCCCTCTCATTCATAGTACTAGTCAGTGTAGCACTGCCGAGCCTATAGACATGCTGCAGGTTTTTCCTCCCAAGGTGGAGAACCTTGCATTTTTCGGTGTTAAACACCATCAGGTTCTTGTCCGCCCATTTACTGAGCCTGTCAAGGTCAGCCTGGATTACCCCCTGTCCTCAGGTGTGGATGATTTACCCCAAAGTTTGGTATCATCAGCAAACTTGGCCACTCCGCTTCTGACTCCAATGTCCGCATCATTAATGAAGAGGTTGAACAAAATAGGTCCAAGGACAGAGCCTTGACAGACCCCACTGGTCACGGGCCAGTGGATCATGGTGGACCCGAGGCCGCAGTTGGCAACTATGGGCCAGTCCGGGCAATTATAGGCCAGTCAGTCTCACCTCCATCCTTGGCAAAGTCTTTGAAAAAATTATCAAGGCTCACATTTGCGAGAGCCCGGCAGGACAAATTATGCTGAGGGGAAACCAGCACGGGTTCATAGCAGGCAGATCATGCCTGACTAATCTAGTCTCTTTTTATGACCAGGTTACAAAACGCCTGGACACAGGAGGAGGGGTGGATGTTGTATACTTAGACTTCAGGAAGGCCTTCGATACGCTATCCCACCCCATACTGGTGAACAAGTTAAGAGGTTGTGACTTGGATGACTACCCAGTCCAGTGGGTGGCGAATTGGCTAGAGGGTCGCACCCAAAGAGTCGTGGTGGATGGGTCGGTTTTGACCTGGAAGGGTGTGGGCAATGGGGTCCCGCAGGGCTTGGTCCTTGAACCGACACTCTTTAATGTCTTCATCAGCGACTTGGACGAGGGAGTGAAATGTATTCTGTCCAAGTTTGCGGATGACACAAAGCTATGGGGAGAAGTGGACACGCCGGAGGGCAGGGAACAACTACAAGAGGACCTGGACAGGTTGGACAAGTGAGCAGAAAACAACAGAATGCAGTTCAACAAGGAGAAATGCAAAGTGCTGCACCTAGGGAAGAAAAATGTCCAGCACACCTACAGCCTAGGAAATGACCTGCTGGGTGGCACATAATTGGAAAGGGATCTTGGAGTCCTAGTGGACTCCAAGATGAACATGAGTCGGCAGTGTGACGAAGCCATCAGAAAAGCCAATGGCACTTTATCATGCATCAGCAGATGCATGATGAATAGAGCCAAGGAGGTGATACTGCCCCTCTATCGGGCACTGGTCAGACCGCAGTTGGAGTACTGCGTGCAGTTCTGGGCACCGCACTTCAAGAGGGATGCGGATAACCTGGAGAGGGTCCAGAGAAGGGCCACTCGTATGGTTAAGGGCCTACAGACCAAGCCCTACGAGGAGAGACTAGAGAACCTGGACCTTTTCAGCCTCCGCAAGAGAAGGTTGAGGGGCAACCTTGTGGCTGCCTATAAGTTCATCACGGGGGCACAGAAGGGAATTGGTGAGGTTTTATTCACCAAGGCGCCCCCGGGGGTTACAAGAAATAATGGCCACAAACTGGCAGAGAGCAGATTTAGACTGGACATTAGGAAGAACTTCTTCACAGTTAGAGTGGCCAAGGTCTGGAACGGGCTTCCAAGGGAGGTGGTGCTCTCCCCTACCCTGGGGGTCTTCAAGAGGAGGTTGGATATGCATCTAGCTGGGGTCATCTAGACCCAGCACTCTTTCCTGCCTATGCAGGGGGTCGGACTCGATGATCTATTGAGGTCCCTTCCGACCCTAACATCTATGAATCTATGAATCTATGGGATACCAGATCGAAGGCTTTTTTAAAAGTTGAGATATATGACATCAATCTCTTCCCCCTTGTCCAGGTGATAGGTCACCTAGTCGTAAAAGGAAATGAGATTAGTCAAGCATGACCTACCCACAACAAACCCATGCTGGCTGTCCCTCAGGGTGTTGTCATCAGTCAGTCCATTAAGAATGGCCTCCTTGATGATTTTTTCTAAGACCTTCCTTGGGATAGAGGTCAGGCTGATGGGCCTGTAGTTAGCCGGATCCACTTTCCTCCCTTTCTTGAAGATAGGCACCTCTTTGGCCTTCTTCCAATCATTGGGCACTTCACCAGAGTGCCAGGAGCTCTCAAAGATCCATGCCAGGGGCTGGGCTATGATGCTTGCCAGCTCCTTGAGTACTCTGGGGCATAAATTGTCAGGGCTGGCTGACTTGAAGGTGTGCAACCTTGCAAGCTGTTACTTCATAAGGTCAGCATTGATGGAGGGTAAGATATCTCCCTCACTTAGGCTTCCCTGTCCCGTAATGAGCAGGGGCGTCCCATGGGACTTGCGAAAGACTGACGCAAAGTACCCATTTAGCAAGTTGGCTTTTTCCTGGGTGTCAGTCATCAGTTCTCCCTTTTGGTTTAGCAGGGGTCCTATGTCGCCCTTGCTTTTCCTCCAGTTCCCCATGTATCTAAAAAAGGACTTTTTATTGTCCTTGATACTTGTAGCCAGTTGGAGTTCCATGGCAGCCTTGGCTCCCTGCAGGTCTGGACCAGTGCAGTATATTCCTCCTTGGAGGTGGATCCTGTCCTCCATCCTTTGTAGACATGGAGGACTGCCAGTTCCCTGGAGAGCCAAGAGGGCTGCTGTGCCCTCTTGCTGCCTTTCCTCTGAGATGGAATAGCCTTGGCGTGTGCATCTAGGATCGCTCCCTTGAGGAGCAACCACTCTTCCTCGACTCCCCTCTCTTTGGGGTCATGGTCCCTTAGGGACTCACCGACTAGTCTCCTGAGCTTGTCAAAGTCAGCCCTCCTGCGGTCGAGGACCTCTGTACTGCTGACTGACTTGACAGCTTTTCAGCAGATGGTGAAGGTGATCAGCTCGTGGTTGTTGTCACCCAGCTTACCTTCGATTGTTAGGTTGCTGATTAGGTCGTCCCCGGTTGCCAGTACCAGGTCAAGCAGTGCTTTGCCTCTTGTTGGCCCGTAGACTTCTTGAGTCAGATAGAGCTCATCCATGCATGTGAGAAAGCTTTGCGACCATTAGGATTTGGCCGAGTGCTCTTCCCACAAGATGTCCAGGTAGTTGAAGTCCCCCATGACAACCATGGACCAGGAGTGTGCAGCCTCAGCCAATTCCCTGGTGAACTCCTGGTCAATCTCTGTTCTGGGAGGGAGGTCTGTAGTAGACTCCCACCATTGTATCTCCTGTGCCATGTTCCCCATGGATTTTAACCCAGAGGGTCTCTAGTCATCCACCCTGGGTGCTGACATCAGCTTGTAGGGACACATAGCTTTCCTTGACATAGAGAGCTACACCTCTGCCCCTTTTGTCTACTCGATCCCTCCTGTACAGGGTATAGCTGTCTATACCCGTGGTCCAGTCATGTGTGGAGTCCCACCAGGTCTCCGTTATCCCTGTGACACTGTAATTATTTGTGTTGAGCAAGAGGACAAGTTCCTCCTGTTTATTCCCCAAGCTCCTGGCATTTGTGTACAGGCAAGCAAGTGTCCGCTTGGGGGCCCTTGCCTTGCCCAGCCTGCTCTAGGGCTGGGGCAGGGGTAGGATCCCTTAAGTGCCTTGGCCTGCTGGCTTTGCAAGGGTTGTTTAGCGGGCCAGCAGTGGCGGTAGTCCCCCCATCCCCCGGTGGGCTTATTTTAAAGCCTGGTGGAGCAGATCAGCCAGTCTGACTGAGAAGAGCCTCTTCTCCAGTGTAGAGAGGTGGAGGCCATCCCTTCACAGCAGCTCACTGCCTCTCTCACCAAAGAGCGGACTGTGTGGTCATGGAAGCCAAAGCCTTCCCGATAACACCAGCGCCACAGCCTTTGGTTCACTACCTGGATCCTTATTCCCTTCCTTCCCCTCACTGCAGGGAGTGGCTGTGTGGGAAGTCAGGCTCGGCTGGGGACAGCAGCAGTGCTGGGTTGGTTCTCCCCTCTATGCCTGCTCCTGGTCTGATGGAAAACACCCAGGAGGAACCAGGCAGAAAGGGGGAACCCATCTGCCTGCACTGCTGCTGTCCTCAGCTTTCAGCTGGAGCCACTGCCTGCTGGAGCAGCAGGACAGTGGTGGCAGTGGCCAGACCTTCCCTTCCTGTGTCCAGAGGTGTAAGTAGAGAGAGCAAGGGGGGAAATAGGAGGGGAAGAAAGACACCACTGAGCACCGAGGGGAAGGGAGGGTATGGAGAGATGAGGGGGATTCTTACCTGCTTTGGGGTCTTAAAACATCCCTGGCTGCTGCTCCTATGGTGTGGTCCAAACTCTTCAGGGGAGCCAGGCATCTGGAGCTGCAGAGAACTGGAGTCACTGAGCTACACTGTGGAAAAGTGGTGGAATTGCACCACTGCACTCTTCTAGAGCTAATCCTGGCTTCACAAACCATGCAAAATGGAAATGCTATTCTGTTTTATTGATAGGTTCAGCAGAAATTTCCCGGTGCCAAAGTCCCTTTTTATAATGTACCATGTCCCACGCCTTATCTACGGCCAATTTCTTTTTAAATATAAATAAACTCAAAGTGTCAAGGGAGCAGCAGAGGATAGAATAGCTTGCATTGTACATCTGGAGAGGATTCTCTTTCACCCTGACTTCCCATGATACATTTGCTGTTGTGGTGACAGCTCTACTTGATGGGTTTCCCCTCCCTTCTGAAAAAAAGTTAGAAAAGTTGACAACAATGCCTCCCTGGGGGCTTTGTGCCCAGAGCTAATCTGTAGAGCTCATTCCAAGGCTGTGCAGAATTGCCTCAGGAACACCACTTTGTTAGGAAAGTAGCCAGCAAGCAATTTATTTATGATGGCAATGACAGACTCAAAGTGGCAAGGGATGAGGAAGCACCACGTGTGAATACACAGATTTAAGAGTAAGTATTTAGGTGTTCCAGATGCTGTTGATGCTACAGGTTAGTATCAGGCTGTTATGGCTTCCTAAAGAACTTGCAGATATTAGATGAACAACAGGTCATTATCTAGTGGTTTTAATTGAAAGGTTGGTGAACTACTTTGGTTAATGTAGTCTGGAGGCCTGTAAGTGTCAGGTACTGTAGTCACGAAGAGTGATCAGCAAATGAAAACACAGCCATAATATAAGCACATATAATGTATAAAATCTGTGTATAATTGTACTTGGAGAAAGCCTTTCTATGATAAATGTGTTGCGGGTGCAGGAGGGGAGGAAACTTTGAAGCCAAAAGGGCATATAATAAAAGGAAATGCGGAGGAAGTAAATTTAATGTTTAAAGTAAACGTTTAAAGTAAATGTTCCTTCTTTGGTCATTTTGATCTGTGCTAGGTGAATGTAAACTACTGTCAAATGAGACAGAAAGCCTTTTAAACCAACCTTGCACTCATTGAGAATATGCCAGTTTATAACAGGGTGGCTATGGAATTTGCCAGTCTCCTGAGCAGCAGACCAGCTAGGAGGACTTTAAACTAGCATCCAAATGGGAGAATTCTGAAGATTTTAACCCTAAATGATAAGTCACAAAGCTAGATAACAAAGCTAGATATACAAAGCTAGTCAAAAAGCTAGGGGATTGGGACACAGGCTGGAGGTCTCGTGCTGCCTCCAGTCTTAGACCTTCTAAAATGTATAGGCAGTAGGTTGCTATTGCAGTCAATTTAGGATAATTCTGCATTAGGTCTCATTTTTAAGGAGAAATATAAATTGAGCACTGAGAAAAAACAGGTGATCACCCAGATGCAAGGGATTACAGGTTAGTTTGTTGCCAAGGCACAAATATAATACATTTCTGTCCTATTATACATTTTTTCTTATGATCCTGGAAAGGCTGAAACAGTTGGTAAAGCATTAAGAGAGTAGCATAATTTATACTACTCAACATGGTTTTATGAAACCATAAGTTTACTCAATAAAAGTAATTGTGTGGATATATTGGCATTTGATTTAGCCTTACACAACATTATGCTTTTTAAAAAAAATTTGGAAAATCCTTATTAAATTAATTAAAAATTACTTTACTGGTTATGAAAAGTTTTAATGGAGTATTATCATCTGTTGTGTTGGTTTCTGGTGCAGTCACACAACGATACAGTCTCAGTCCAGTGCCATCTAATATTCTTATGAATGATTTGGAAGCAAATATGAAATATATTTATTAGTATATTTAGAAGATGATACCAAAATGGGTGGACTCATCATGATTGGAACACGTTAGTTATACTGATCAACATGGATCTTTGAGTAAGATGGGCTCACTGGAGACCACATTTTAATAGAGTCAAATACGAGATAATATATTAGGAACAATGAAAGTAGGTCACATTCATAATCCACAAGGCTGTATCTCTGAATGCCATGATAGTGACAAACAAATTAACAGCAGAGTTAACAGCAGATAATCAAACTGAACTCTCAGTGTGATGCTGTAATTAAGAGGTTGAATGAAATCCCTGGATACATGAACAAGGAAATATCAAATAGGAATATGGGGGAAGTGTTAACTCTACGGATAGTATTAGTGACAGTATCATTAGCATACTGTGTCTGGTTCTGATGTCCATGCTTCAAATAGGACATTTTAGAACTGGAAAGAGTTCAGAAAAGAGCTGCAAAAATGGTTAGGGCTACAGAAAACAAGCTCTTAACTGAGATTCTATTGTCTCTTATTATTTTTTGTCTATCAAAGAAAAGGTTAAGAAGTCACTTTATTGTGGTCTATAACTACAGGGGAAAAACATTTCTGAAAAGATGGCTTTTTAATCTAGCAGCAAAAGGCATAACAAAGCTGAAGGTAGGCAAATTCAGACTAGCTAAGATGTCACATTTTGACAGAGAGAGGGATATTTAGCCACTGGAACGTCTGCTTAGGGACATGGTGGATTCTCCATCAGATAGAGTTTTTAAAGGCATCATTAGATTTCTTTCTGTAAGATACCCTATAACAGAAATAGAAGTTATGGGCCCAATTGAGGATTTATTGAATTTACATTAGCTAAGAAGCCTCAGCACATTATTATAAGCATCCAGTTTGGCCTTTAAATCTATAAAACGATAACAGTTTTCCCAGTTTAAACTAGTTGAGGATCCACTGAGACGAGTGCCATGGTCTTGAATCTGAGTAGTAATCAGCATCTCCCAGGAGGTTCTGGTTTTTGTGGGAGTTGAGCTTTCTTTGAACCTCAGAGATTGGCACCCACATGATGTGGCATTTTGCTCATATTATTTGCTGCTGAGATAGCATTAATTGCTTTTCCCCCACTCTAGATCTTTAATGATCTTGTAAAGGTTTTGCTTTACCACTGCAGGGACTAAGGTCTTCTTTCCCTTTTGTAGAAGGATACTCATCTTAAAAACAAACAAACATCTTTATAATTTCAATTCTTGCCATAAAAGTCACTAAATAGAAAAAATTGCAGAATGCCTTTCTAGTTTATTTGAAATCAAATCCATAGGCACAGCTTGTAAAGAGAGCAGTTTCAAAAGAATCATTTTATTTTGAAGTAGGTTGTGTTATGCTTTGTATTAAAATGTAGCTTTCTATAATCTATGTCTATATTTGCAAGCACAATCTAAAAGAAGATAATGGGATGCAAAGAGTGCACTGACCCAAAATATTCACCATTACCTTATCATACTTGTAAACGCCAAATGAAGCAGGAGTGTTTTCAATTCCATAAAAATAAATATGTATTTTAATAACACTAAATGTTAGTTCATAGGGGAAAGCACATTGGGAAAGTTCTTTAAGGGAAGATTACTCTGTGCAAAAGCCTTTCCTAGAAAGGGTTCGAAGAGAAATATGAGTATGCAGAATGCAGCCTCCAGTGGAATAAAGGTCCCAGCTCCACTTTGCTCTTTCTCCCTCATGAAAGGTTGAGAGTGGAAAAATATTATTAAGGCATATCAATCATGTTTTGGTGGCACCTTTATTGCATAATATTATCATTTTATACCATATTGGCAATTTCCCTTCAGATTGTTTATATAGTGCATCATACTAGTGTCTATTTTCCCTATGTGAAAGTTATAATAACAATAAAAGGAAGTGCAGGCCCTGAATAATGCATGTTCGCAAAGTGCTCTCTGATACTTGAAAATTATCCACTATTGGCAGGTATGTGGTGGTTTAATTTTCTTCAGAGAGAAAGAGAGAAAAGAGTATCTCTTTCAGCACACCTCATAAACCTTATTGATAGTCACAGTGAACAATCTGTACCACCCATGTCCTGAAATTGTATTCATCCCAAGATGCACCTGTACATTCTATAGAGGTGAATAAAGAATAAACAATAGGTACAAAAACTATACAAGGGGGAAAAAAGTTTCTAGTTGGAGATTAGCCAATATTTTAGATCAGTCCCTCCTCTTTCCTAAAATTTGGGAGTGTTTCAGCTACTCAGTTTGTATTTAGAGAGCATGTCTACACATATCATTAATCTGACTGAAGATACTTTGGCTCAATTTGAGACAGAGTAAACTAATCCCAACATCACTGTCTACACGTGCATTTAAGCACAGTAATTTACAGTGCTGCCAGACACCACTTGTATCTGATGGCACTATCTGGCAGTGCAATAAATGAGTCTACTGTGTCCTAATTACCATGCACATGTAGACAGTGTTGCTTTACTGCACAGCAAATTAGTCTGCTGTGCAGTAAAGCGTCTTATGTAAAGGTTAAGTTGCAGGTGGAAGAGTGGCCTGGTGCCTTTGTAGTAGGGTTGCATATCTGACCAGTCAAATAAAGTTCAGTCAATTGACTAATCAAATATTGGTCAAAAATTGTAAAAACTTGTCAATCGGCCCAAACAACACACATAAAAGCACAAATTTTCCAGTAAAAATGTGTCAGAAAACAATAAAAGATCATATTTATGTCAAGGAAACTACAAAAAATATAGATTTTTTGTTTTGTTTAATTTTTTTGCATTTTGTAAATCTGCCATAATCTTTGATTGGTCAAAAAATATGCAGTCAATTGACTGGTCAGTTTATAATATTTGACCAGTCAATTGACTGGTCTGTTTATAATATTTGACCAGTCAATTGACTAGCTTGCCAATCCTACTTTGTAGGGAGACGTGTTTAGCTGTGTTAGTCTGAAGCTAAGTAGAAGGCAAGATACAATTATACCTTACCGACTAACCAAAGTAGATTTATAGCACAAGTTTTTATGCGCTGAAGTTTATTTCATGAGATGCTGTGAAAGGATGCTCACAAATCAATTTCCTCTGCATCTGCCCTCTTATCCCCCCGATCTACCCAAGGTACAATTGATGACATCTTCATTGCATGGATGCATGAGGAGAAGTCTCAAGAGAAATATCACCAGGACTTTAACAACTTTCACCCCGTCATCAATTAACTCTGGAATACTCCACTCAGCAAATTCATTTCTTAGACACTACAGTGAAGATTTGCAATGACCACGTTGCCACCACATAGCATCAGAAACAAACTGACCACCACAGCTACCATCAGGTCACCATCTTTCATCCTAAGCACACCATCATCTACAGCCAAACTCTATGGGCGCATCTACACATTGTCATATGGCAAGGCTGCTATGGCGCCATGCTTTAAAATTTCCTTTTGGAAGTACTAAAGCACAGTGCAGTATGGGTGGTTACTGCAATATGTGTGCAGTTAGATTTCGCTGTTACATTGCTGTAGTGACACTATACCAGGGAAGCATGCCACTACAGTGATGTAGCTGGCGATCATGTGTAGACCCATGTGATTGCTATGTTGCCATAACACACCATACGGCAATGTAGTGCATTGCTATGTCACTGTAGGGCGACATGTAGATGCACTGTACTTTACAGCTATGTCTGCTGTGAGCCCACCAACTGAGATTAATGTCTTAAGAATCTGGAGGAGTGATTCCAAATACAACCAACAAAGCCAGACTCAGATCTTACTCTGACCTGCTACTATACCAACCCTGTGAAAAGGACAACAGAGTCCCCCTGGTTGTCACCTACAGACCCTGGTTTGAATACCTGAGACTACCATTAATGACTTCCAAACACTCCTGGAAGAGCACCCATGGAGGACAAACCTGTCCTGGCTTACAGGCAGACCCCAAGCCTCAAATGGCATCTGTCAAGCAACAGAATACTTAACTTGCAAGCTCACCAAAGCACCAGGCCTTGCAATGGACCCAGAGGCCAGCTAGCTGCTCAAATCAGTCCTTGAGCTCTTTAATTTGGTCCCAGCAACAGTCTTTCTCTGGGCTTGGAACATAAACTGTAATTCCCAGGTTTTTCTGCTTCCCATGGCTCAGCCAAAAGCAAAATAATCAAAATGACCACACTTTTAACTTGGTCCCAGCAACACAAGTGTCAAAGCCCCAAGTTAAGCTGAAGAATGGGGCTCAGCTGCAAATATAAAACAATTCAAAATAAACACTACAAGCATGGGTTAGTTCTCAGCCTGTAGTCTCCTTTGGAGGAGTCCTCCATCTCCATGTGACCTTTCTCCCTTTAGGTCCTCCTCTTCACTTCCTCTTCCTGTCCCCTTTTATTTCCAGGTCAGCCAGTCAACTTCCTCTCATCTACGGATTGACTGAGCCAGCTGCAGCCCCTTAGGCAGGTGGCCTGTTACCAGCCAGTTAATTCCTCCAGGCTGCAAACCCACAGCCTGCTACATACTTTCCCTTTCAAGAGTGGAGCCCGAGGTACATTGAGGGTATTAGGGATTGTATCAGGGCCTTTACCTTGTCTATCAGAGGCTGGGTCTTGCTGTTGCCCAGGACATACCCAAGATACCTGGTCTTAGTTTTACATAGGTGGCACTTGGTTGGGTTGACTGTAAGTCCAGCTGCATGGATCGATTGTAGGGCTTCCCTTGCTCTTTGAATGTTGTCTGCCCATTTATTGGTGAATATTAAGACACCATCTAAATAGGCAGCTGCAAATGCCCAGTACGGTTGGAGTATCCTGTCCATTAATCCAAGGCTCCATGGAGTCCAAAGGGAAGACTATGAAAATGATATAACCCCCATGGGGTGGTTAAAGCCATAATTTCTTGGGATGTGGGGTCCTCCGGAATCTGTCAGTTTCCTTTCACTAGATCTAAAGGAGATATATACTTGGTGTGGCCAATTCCCTCTACCAATTCATTTATCTTAGGCAAGAGGTACACATCATACTTTGAGACCACATTGCCCCCATGAAAATCAATACAAAACTTAATGGAGCAGTCAGACTTTGGGACTAGCAAAATGGGGCTGCTCCATTCACTTGCAGATTCTTTTATTAACCTTAGGTCTAGCATCTTTGTCACTTCTTGCTATGTCCCTTAGCCGTGCTGGAATTCATGAGTGTGAGTGTACTCTTTGGATGCTGCATCTGGGCTTAAGAGTGATCTGGTGCTGCATCAATGTGGTCTTCCCAGGTTTCTCAGTAAACACCTCCCTAAATTCTGTAAGTACAGCTTTCATATCCTCTCGCTAAGCCGGGATGAGTTCCTTGCCCAAATGGTGGGAGGACTCTCTGCCTCTGAAATGGTTGTCTTCCAGGTTAAGACCATCAGACAAGCTTCTCGGGCAACCCAGGGGTTTAAAAGGTTGACATGATACACCCCTGACTTTCAATGGTTTCCTACAGAGCGTATTTCATAGTCAACTTGCCCTAATCACCGTAGCACCTTGAATGGTCCTTGCCATTTCACCAATAATTTGCTTTCTGATGGTGGCAGTAAAGGTAGTACTCATTCTCCTGGCTGATATACCTGCAGTCGGGCCCTTTTATTATAGTGCTATTCTTGCGTGTGCTACACAGCTTCCAGGTTTTACTTTGTGAGCACCCCCACCAAATCCAGGTATTTACATAACTTTAAGACATGTTGTAGGACATTCTGTGCCATGGAGGTCTGGATCTGCCATGATTCCTGCACTAGATCTAGCACCCCTCAGAGCTGTCTCCCATATAAGAGCTTGAATGGTAAAAAGCCTGTAGAGGACTGGGGTACCTCCTGAATGATGAACAACAGGTAGGGGAGTAGCCGGTCCCAATTTTGCAGCTCATCCGACACAAACTCCGTAACATTTCCTTTACTGTCTGGTTAAATTGCTCAATGAGTTCATCAGTTTGGGAGTGGTACATTGAGGTCTTGATTGACCAGACTTTGAGCAAACCCTAAACCACCTGTAACAGTCCAGACAAAAAAACCCATACTCTGGTTAGTTAAGACCTCTTTAGGGATATGCACCTGGGAAAAGATCTGTATTAGTTCCAAGGCCATGGTTTGGGTGGATGGCGTCCAAATTGCTACAGCCTTCAGGTAGTGGGTGGCATAGTTCATGACAACTAATATGAACCAAGCACCTCAGTTGCTGGGTTCTAGGTGGCCGACTAAATCCACTCTGACCCAATCAAACAGGGTATCAACCAGGGGAGCAGGCACAAATGGGGTTTTAGGATTGAGCTGGGGCACTACTAACTGGAATGAGGCACAGTACTTCTTAACCTCATCCTATACTTTAGGCCAGAAGAATCTCACTAGCACCTGGCTCTGAGTTTTCCCCTGCCCCAGATGACTTCCCCAGGGTATGTCATGGACCAAACTTAGCACTTCCTTGTAGTAAGGCTAAGGCACCAACAGCTGGGACCGCCAAGTTCTCATAGCCTAGGCTTTGGTCATTTGAACTAGGAGAACTACCTGCAGTCCAGAATGGGGGTCTTGGTTGGTCAGACAGGGGTCATGGATAATTGGCCTACTATTCATGCTAAATGGCCATATAGTCTCGTAAACACAGGGTCTTCCTATTGGTCCTGCAAAAAAATCCTGGGTCACTCCCAATTGACCCAGCTCCAGCTCAGGGTTGGGCTCAGTGGGCTCCAGCATGTAACCTCCCCCTTCTGGAGGGTTTAAGTTACACTGGACCACAACATCTTTCCCTAAGTGCTTCTGTTGCCCAAGGAGGGCTTCTCGCCAAACCTACCTCCATTCTTGGTGTGAGCAGGGCTGTGGCCCAAACAGCTGGGGTTCCATAAAAGGGAAGATTTTCACAAGTGTAGGCTGTGCTGGGTTGGGGCCCAAAGACTTCTTCATTTGGCAGGCCTTCCACAGCAGTCAACCCATTGAGCCCCAGTCTCTCCCTGCTACAATGGGGTAGGCCAATTAGGAGGCTACAGCAGCTCTTACTTGACTCTCACTTTCACCAATTGCAGTGTCAGATAAACCACTGGGTAGGGGCAGGTATCCCCATGGATATAGGTCACATTCCCCACAGGGATCTCTTTGACTTTCACATATTGTACCTGGACAAATGTCTGACCTAAGCTGAAGTCCACAAACCCATTGACCCAGACCTCCCCAGTCTTTACAGGGACCACATAGCTCATCATGTCAAGGTCTCCCTCCCCCCGATCCCTTGTCCAATGAGGTAAGCCAGTGAATCCCTGCAGACCACCTGGGGGCAGTCTTGGGCTCCATGTCCCTTCTCTTATCATTGGAAGCAAGTTAGTTGTTCATCTGGCCTTCTGTGAGGACTGTGGGGTTGCCCTATGAGTACCAGGGCCCCAGCAAGGTCAGGTGCAGGCCCCTCCTTGAGCTGGGGTTGGGGAGGTGATGGGGTTACTGCTCAGTCTGGCATCCTCCATGTCTTCTCTGCAGACACTCTGTGCCCACTGGGCCTTCCCCTACTGCTTAGCAGCTAACTTTCTCAGAGGTCTCAACAGTCCATTTCTACCACCTGAAAGTCCTTTGCCCTCCTAGTGGCTTCCTTTAGATTGGCCACATAAAGACAGTATATCCACTTGCACATCTCCACTGGGAGGGCAGTACAAAATTGCTCCAGTGCCACCAGTTTCACAATCTGGGTGGAACCACCAGGTACATAAATCCTTTAATCTCCAAGTCATAGCTCGGGGATGGGTATGGGGGTCCCAGGCCTCAGCTCTAAACTGCCACCAGTAAGCCTCCCCTGAGGCCCAGGCAATCAAGAATTGCAACTTTAAGCATCTCATAGTCTTGAGATGCCTCTGACCCCAATGCATAATAAGCAGCTTGTGCTTCCCCCATTAGAAGTGGGGACACCTGCACCACCTAGGTGTCCCAGGCCCACTGGTACTTCTCTGCCACAGACTCAAATGCAGTTAAAAAGGCTTCTAGGCCATTGGCCGGCCCCATCTTGATCAGAATCCAAGGCATGCTCCTGGGGTGCACAGGGCCTCCACCCCCTTGACCAAGGTTCCACTGTGATATCATCCGCTGCCGTAAGAAACCCTGATGTTGCAGCTGCAGCTCTTTTTGAAGTTCCTTCTGCTGCAGATCTCTTTGAAATTGCTATTGTTGAAGCTGCTGCAAAGAAGAGGCTCCTTTTTCATCCTTGGAGGGAAGATTTAGCTATTCCCAGCATCTCCACCACTTGAGCCAGGTTAGCTATCAACCCCCTACAAATCAGTCCTTGAGCCCTTTAATCTGGTTCTAGCAACAGGCTTTCTCTGGGCTTAAAAACCGTAATGCTCTGGGTTCTTTTGTTTTCCAGGGCTTAGAAACACAGGCTATAGTACCTTGGGTTCTCCTGCTTCCCAGGGCTCTGCAAAAGCAAACAATCCACATGACCACACCTTTATCCTGGTCCCAGCAACACAAACTTCAAAGCCTCAAGTTAATCAGCAGCACAAGGCTCATTTGCATATATAAAACAATACAAAATAAACACTTCCAGCATGGGTTAGTTCTCAGCCTGTAGTTTTCCTTTGAAGAGCCCTTCTTCTCTATATGAACCCCCCCCCAGGCTCTCCTCTGCACTTCCTTTTCATGTCCCCTTTTATTTCCAGGTCAGCCAGTCAACTTCCCTTCACTTACTGATTGACTGAGTCAGCTGCGGCCCCTTATGCAGGTGGTCTGGGCTGTTACCAGCTGGCTAATTGCTCCAGGCTGGAAGTCTGAGAACCTGTTACATACTCCCTCCCCATACACACCATATTTATACAAATATAAGTAACCCCCCAATAATTAGATTCTATATATATATAGATAATATATAATTAAAAAAATAATTTTTCAGGTACAGAGTCTAATTAATGGAGATTTGCCTTGAATTTGTCCCTCTCCCACTGCTACAGCTGTCAGGTCTCCCTTCTCCCTCTCCTTACTGTCAGATCTTCCTCCCTCTGAATGCATGGAAGTGAGAGGCAAATGTGAAAACACTGACCTTGAAATAAACATACTTGTAGTAATTTGCATAAAATTATTACAGCTACCCATAGACTTAATTCATCCAGAATTGATTCATTTTGCCTTTTTTTAAACTGCTGCAAGTTTTAGCACAGGTACTCTGGGCCTGATCCCTTGTGCCCCCTGCCAGCCTGGGGCTGTCCCCCAGACCCTGGGCCACACAGCTGCCACCAGCTGGAGACCAGGGCTGATTCCTGTGCCCCCTGCTAACCAGGGGCTGGCACCCAGGCAGCTGCAGCCAGAGCATAGAGGTCCCCCTGGCTGTTGGAATGGGGGCAGAGTTGTGCAGGAGCATCCCTGGCCTAAACTACTCCTCCCAAGCTCAATTTGCTGCTGTCCTGCATGCACATGTAGATGCTATGTCTGGGAATAGTTTACTATGTTGAAAATTGGGGAAAGAGGTGGAAAGAGAAATGGAGAGCAGAAAAGAAGGGTCAGAGATAGATGGAGGGTGGACAAAGGTGGAGAAGCAATAATGCAAGTCAGTGAAAGGAAAGGTGGGAGCGATAATCACAGCAGCAGTGACAGTGGCAGTGGTGGCAGGAGTGACAAGAATCTGTGTTACTCAGCTCATGTTGCACTAAGGTGCAGCTATTCTTCATCCCAGAGCACCCCAGAGAGAAGCTGTCTGCTGCTAATGCCCCTGGGCTCTAGCTCAGAGTGGAGAGTGGGAGGCAGGGAATGTCAGGGAGATGGGAACTGGAAGGCTTCCTGAATGCAAAAGCAATCATGGAGCTTGCATTAACTGAGTGCTTTCTCATCGCTTCTTGGCCTTTTGTGGGCTCAGATCATGCTTAGTCCTATGCTTGCCTGGCAAGGGAAACACCATGACCACTGAGGCGGTCTTCCTACTTGCACCCAGGGAAGACCACTCTCCTGGCATGGGGACAGTACCTGCCAATGTATTGTATAGTAACCTCCCACTTAGCTGCTTCTGTGGCCTTATGGCTGAAACTAACATTAAACGCAGTTGGAGGGAGACTGTGAATAATAGCAGTGGATTTCAATTGTATAATAGAAGCAGATGACAGAACAGAGGAAGGAGGAGACAGTTCATCCAGATTGGTAACACAAATAATAAAAGAAGAGTCACTAATAGATGTGTGGGCAGGGGAGAAAGCCTTCATTACAGCAGATCCTAGTGCAAAGAAGCAATCAAGAATTGTCCTTGTGTTTGTATCCAAAGAAACAGAGCTAAGAAAAAAGAAACCTTAAGCATGGAATTTTGTGATCACCAGATGCTGAAGGCAGAAATGAGTTCTGGTAAGTGTTTCATATGAGGAAAGGCAGTGTGGAAGTTAAATATACAACTGTTACAAGATGTAGAGGTGTGTCAAACATATACAAAACAGTATGAGAGATGGATAACACTGAAGAAATATTTTAAGAGTGCCAAAGAATGGTGGGTGATGGTGAAGAAGAGGACAAGAGAATTTTTCAAGAAAGCAGGCCAAAGAAACACGGGAAGAAGAACTAAAGAAGTATGAAGACAAAGAAAGATACAGGAGCTGCTAAAAGAAGCTGTGGAAGGAAGACAAGTATGAGATGAACTGGAAGAGACAAAGCAGGAGATGGAAAGATGATTTAACAGCAAGACAAAAGAGAAAATACTTTTAGCACAAGAACCATGGGTGGAAGAAAATGAAGAATGGTCCCAGAGTGAAGAAGGTGAAAAGAGAGCTAAAAGCAGTACAGCTAGGAGGTGGGGCCTGAGTGGAAAAGCAGGAGGAAATGCTGAAAGCGATGAGGAGATTCTGTGAAAGACTATGCCACAAGAAGGAAATAGACAGAAAGAAAATAAAGAATTTTCTGGAAGAGATTGAAGCAAAAGAAGAGGAAGAGGAGGTACAGAAGATGGAAGAAAAGATGCACTTAAAGGAATTGGAGGAGTGCTTAAAAACTTGTTAAAGAGGGAAATCTCCAGGAGTAGATGGACACCGTGGAATTTTATGAGAAATTTTGGCCATGGATGGGGATGGATATGGTAGAGGTTTTTGAAGAAATAATGTGAAAAGGAGAGATGGGGAAGGACTTTACAAGCAGAATAGTAATTTTATTATGCAAGAAAGGGGAGAAAAAGCTTCTGAAGAACTGGAGACCAATTACCTTGCTAAATACAGACTATAAGTTATTGGCAAAGATGGTGGCTTTGAGAGTACAGAAGAACCTGAAAAAAGTAATGCATGAAGATCCACCTTGTGTAGTCCCAGGCAGGAGAATTTCTGACTTGATGTGGCTGATGGGAGATATACTGACACACATTCAGGAGAGGAAATTAAATAAGACAGTAGCAAGTTTGAATCTGGAGAAAGCATATGATAGAGTGGATTGTGATTTCAAGTATTTCAAGTATTAAGGAAAATGGGTTTCCCGGAGAAATTGATAGAATGGATAAAACCTATATAGATAGGTTGAAGCCAAGTGCTAATAAATGAACATTTGAGCAAAGCCTTTAAAATTCAAACAGGGATAAGACAAGGGTGTCCAGTATCACCAATATTGTTTGTATGCACAATGGAGCTGCTGGTGTGAAGAATAAGGAAAGATAAAATCCTAAGTGGGATAACAATAACAGGAGGTGGAGAGGTAAAGTGTGCATTCTATATGGACAACATCATTGTAGTGATTAGAGACAAATTATTGATTGAAAGGGTAATAAAACATAAAACAGAGTATAGTGAAGTGACTGAGCCTAAATTAAATAAAATGAAAAGCACTATACTGGGAGTGGGAAACTGGAGGGACCTAGAGAAGCTTGGACTACAAGTAGTGGAGGGAGAGATCAAAGTTTCAGGGATCTCAAGGCAGAAGGAAAAGGAAATGTAGTGTGGGAAAAGGTGACAGTGAGGGTGCAAGAAGTATTATGGTTCTGGACGGGAAGGTTGTGGACTGTCCTTTGCTGGAAAAGTGGTGGCAGTTATGTAGTACTACTGCCAATCATTTTATATATCAGAATTGTGTTTCCACCATCATGATGGAAATTAGCAAAAGTGCAAAGGCAATGTGTGTATTTTTTTTAAACAAAAAAAGAAAAGCTATCCGGAATGGAACTGGATACTTACTTGGCAGGGGAAATACCATAGCCACCAAGGTGGTTTTCCAAGGGCCAGCATGAGATGTGGTGTACTGCTTGCTTTTGAGTAGAGAACCTTGTTGTTTTCCCTTGTGCCCATCTTGGTCTTTTGGCTAAGATCAAGCATTTTTGGCACTACTGGGAAGGTGTCAAGGCTGGCTCTGGTCCTCCCAGTATCAGCCTGGTATTGCAGTACTTCTGGGCCTGGTGCCAGTTTCTTATGGAGGGAACACTCATCTGTTTTCACCAGAAAAAAGCGGGGAGGAAGGGGCTCCTATCAGCATGTTTGCCTAGTATGGGCCACATGTTTTATATAGTCATGCTCAGTGTTTCATAGATTTCATAGATTTCATAGACGTTAGGGCTAGAAGGGACCACAGAAAATCACTTAGTCCAGTCCCCTGCCCAAAGGGCAGGAAGTCAGCAGGGGTCATAGGATCCCAGATCCTACAAGATCTACATGTCTCTTGAAGGCATTCAAGGTAAGTACTTCAATTACCTCCGGCAGCAGTCTATTCCAAACTTTGGGGGTTTGGACAGTAAAGAAGTTCTTCCTTATGTCCAGCCTGAAATGGTCATGGAGGAGTTTGTGACTGTTTCATCTTGTCATCCCTTAGGGTGCTCTGGTGAACAGACGTTCCCCCAGATCCTGGTGAGCACCCCGATAAACTTATAGGTGGCCACCAGATCACCCCTAAGCCTGTGTTTTTCCAGGCTGAAGAGTCCCATAGCTCTCAGCTTCTCATCATAAGGTCTGTTTTCCTGACTTCTTATCATGCACGTGGCTTTCCTCTGGACTCTCTCAAGCTTCTCCATGTCCTTTTTGAATTGTGGAGCCCAAAACTGGACGCAGTACTCCAGCTGCGGCCTCACCAGGGCCGAGTACAATGGGAGAATGACGTCCTGGGATTTGCTTGAAAAGCTCTATGGATGCAAGCCAGCGTTTTGCTTGCTTTACTGGCTGTAGCATCACATTGAAGGCTCATGTTCATCTTGTGGTCAATCATGACCCCCAAGTCCCTTTCATCCGAAGTGCTAGCCAGTGTAGCACTGCTGAGCCTATAAGCATGCTGCGGGTTTTTCCTCTCAAGGTGGAGAACCTTGCATTTTTCAGTGTTAAATGCCATCAGGGTCTTGTCTGCCCATTTAGTGAGCCTGCTGAGGTCAATGCTTGCCCTCCTGTCCTCAGATGTGGATGCTTTACCCCAAAGTTTGGTGTCATCGGCGAACTTGGCCAGTCCACTTCTGATGCCAGTGTCCACATCATTAATGAAGATGTTTAACAATATAGCCCCAAGGATAGAGCCTTGAGGGACCCCACTGGTCACAGGGCACCATGATGATTGACTTCCATCAACCACCACCCTCTGGGTCCGACCACAGAGCCAATTCCCCAGCCAGTGGATCATGGAGAAGCCAAGGCCACAGTTGGCCAGTTTTGCCAAGAGGTGATCATGGGATACCAGATCGAAGGCTTTTTTAAAGTCAAGATATATGATATTAATCTCTTCCCCCTTGTCCAGGTGATAGGTCATCTGGTCGTAAAAGGAAACAAGATTGGTCGAGCAAGACCTACCTGCAACAAACCTGTGCTGGCTATCCCTCAGGATTTTGCCATTTTCCAGTCTGTTGAGAATGGTGTCTTTGATAATCTTTTCTAGGACCTTCCCCGGGATAGAGGTCAGGCAAATGGGCTTGTAGTTTGCTGGATCCACTTTCCTCCCCTTCTTGAAGATAGGCACCACATTGGCCTTCTTCCAATCTTCGGGCACTTCACCAGAGCACCAGGAGTTCTCGAAGATCTGTGCCAGGGGCTGGCTATGATGATAGCCAGCTCCTTGAGTACCCTGGGGTGTAAGCTGTCAGGGCCAGCTGACTTGAAGGTATCCAGCCTCTCCAGGTGTTCCTTTACAAGGTCAGCATTGATGGAGGGTAAGGAATCTCCCTCACCCAGGCCTTACTGTCCTGTAATGGGCAGAGGCGTCCCTTGGGAATGGTGAAAGACTGACACAAAGTACCCATTTAGCAAGTTGGCTTTTTTATGGGCATCGGTTGTCAGATGTCCCATCTGGTTTAGCAGGGGTTCAAGGTGTTGATTGCATTTAGTCAACTTCATAGCTTCCATGATGGAGCACATGCTGCTTTTGGCAGCAGTTTAATGATAGACAATGCATTTAATGCAATGAAGTTTCCTTGTATGTGAATATAAAACTAGGGGCTTTTTCCACCATGCTTATTTGCCGAAAAAACCTCATCTTATCTTTGAATAATTAAGTTAATCTGCTGTGTTTAGTGCAAATCTACCCTGCCTTTGTGGGATATGACATAGAATTTAGACAATCTGAGTTTAATGATATATATATATATGTATGAGGTGCATCACTACCCTGCCTTTATATATATCATCTTACGTTTCTTTTTCTGCCCCTCCCTTCTGCTTTTGTATTCAAATATTTCTCTCCTTCTTATACACATCTTTATGCATAAAATATATAAAATGTACAGTCTGCTTTAGTGATACTGTTTTGTGCTTAAAATATAAAATATGTTATCTGCTTTGGTTAGTCCATAAGGTGCAAATCTACCCTGCCTTTGTGGGGACCTGACTTAGGGCCTAGGCAATTTGAGTTCAATGCCCAGTTTACCCAGAGATTTCCTGAATGACAACTAGAGTCAAGGTCTATCTGTAAGTTGAAGTACAACTCTGTTTAACTGGGCTACCGTGAAGATTAAATCTATTAGCAACTCTGGAATATTCAGATATTTCTTTATAGATCTGTAGAACTGGAAAATCCTCCTTCTCATTACTCACCAGACATCAGAAGGAAGTTGGGTGATTTATTTTGACAAATAATTAATGGAAAAATTGATTTGGGGGCACGCATGTTTACTAATTCAGGCTGAATTCACTGTGAATAATTTTGATAGGGAAAACATTGGGAAATGTCAAAACATTTCATTGGCTTGTTTTCAAAACGAAATATTTTGCTTTGCTGTTTTTAAGGGTGAAGCTACATGTTGCACTTACACCATGCTTAATCTGTGGGATGTTAAGTGGTGTTAAAATTAGAGTATGCTGTGAGCAGTCACATGTTAGGGGTTAATATTGTTTCTTGCCTGCACAGCTCTGATGGGTACTAGAGGGCTAGTGAGCAAGGGCATGGCTAGGAGTCAGTCACTTGGGTTCTGCCCATGGTCTCAGGGAGAGTGGGCAGTGCTGGCTGGAGCGGTGCATCCTGGAATGCCGGAGGACTGCAAATTACTCATTTTCTTTCCATGGAGTAGACAGAAGTTACAAGCTGGGTAGCATAGCCTGGAGTTCATTGTTGCCTGAAGTGGCATAACTTTGAGACACTCATCAGAGGTCATTTAGCACAAGTTGATGAATTTTAACATGCAGACGCTCATGTTGTAAATGCTCTTAGTATGGTCTAAGTGTAATGTGTAAATTTACCCTTAAAGAAACTGAATTTTTAAAGTGGTGTTTTTTATTTAAAATTAACTTCTTTTTTAAAAATGGGGGCTACAGAGGGTTAAAGAACATAAACAAGAAACCACCGCTTTTTGTTTACTCTCACATATAATATTTTTGGTTGTCCCAATAGGATCTTTCAGTTTTTTCTTTTGTTGCAGATAAGTCCCCAACTTTCTGTTTCAGCCTGAACTGTAATTTTTCCAAATGATTCACTTCAGTCACCAAGCTGAAAAATCCATTATTTGCCCAGCTCTATGCTGCAAATAAGGATGAGAAACTAAAACTTTAAAATAATCCTTACATAACCTCAGTATTTAGCACAAGCCTCCTGTGGCTTTAGTATAACATCAGAGTACATCATTTACATCTGAAGACTGCGTCTTCAGAACAACAATCTTTAGTGTACGAATACATCATTAATGTGTCTGCTCTTAACTTAGTGAGATAACACAGTCATTGGGGGGTGGGGGGCGGGTTCTGTCTGAGACTGCTGTAAGTGCGCTGTCTCATATAGGAAGGGCTTGCAGCTTTATGTCTCTCTGGTGCAAAGCATACTTAGCTTGGGTTAAGATCTGTCCTTAAACAGCAGCCATCATATTTATGATTGCTGTGATTCTATGCTGCAACAAGCTTCATATGCAAATAAGGCATAATATATTTACATATTTAAAAGATTTCTCTTTATATAGCGTTAGACTCAGTTAACAACATTCATGAGCCTTTTTAGCACAGTTTGACAATAAGTCGCAAATTATGCAAGGGGGGGGGGTTCTGCATGTGTGCTATGAGGCAGAGCCAAGTTTCTTTGTAAAAAATTATTTTATGATCATGAGTCAGAATAATTAAATTCAGTAACTCCCCTTTACCCAAGGGTGTCAAACACTTTCTGTCAAACTGAAAGCCATGTAAAACTCACCTGGTTTCTGGTCTTGATTAGCTCCAGCAGAGATTTCTTTGAGATTCATTAGGGCCTGCAAATCTTTGGTTGAACTGAGATACGGAATAATTTTGCTGTATCTAGAGAACCAGAAATTTCTGGTGGCAGAGATTTGCTGATTTGATTCAAATTCATAACTAAAAGCACATGGCAAGTATTCTGGGTCACTGGTAGACTGAACTTATATCCATGTGATGAAGGAGGGCAGTTACAATCCCATCTCTTGGTTATTCATTATACACCAGATTTCACACTTCCTTACAGCCATTTATGCCTATGTGAAGTGAGTAGAAAAGTGCTGCACCGATTTGCAATCAGAACTCTTCACTCATTTACATTAGTGATAGCATTAAACTACAAAGTGCAAGGCTGTGGAGAATCTGTTCCCATGAAAGCTGTAGCTAGGAATTCCAGTTTCTAAAAGAGCAAGTGTGACTTTTAATACATCTTTATAGACAGAATTATTATTTTTGTATATCTTTAATGAAACAGCGGAATAAGTTTTTTTATATAAAAATTTTTGGCCTTGGATACACATTCAACTAGTAATTTAATCTCAAAATGGAAAAATGCATGGAGGAAGAGCACTGCCTTCAGTTGTCTACAAAGTGCCATATGCTTAATATTCACATTACACAATTTGACTGTGAAATCCAAATTTCACTCCATAATTTAGGTCTCCACAATGGCAGAAGCCTAGGACGTTTTTGTTCCTTTGTATGCTGACTAGCACTTACTCCATCATAATTCCATCTCTGTAATACTTTTCTAATCCACAAACCCTATGATTTTCATTCTGAAAAGGGTATCTTGCTTGTCACATTCTAGAGAGCTTGTTTGTTATCAAGAGTTGACTGCTCTTACATAGCAGTATGTATGTAGTGACAAATAAAAACTAAGAAACACTATTCATATAAATCAAGAGCATCAAAATCAGCAGGCCCTGCAGGCCAGATGAGTGGTGTGGGACAGGTCTATGAGCAATAATACACGTGCTCCAGGAGTTGGGTGGAGGGCGGGAGGTACTATAAGTAGAATGGCTCTGAGAGCTGCAACTAGTTAAAGCACCTGGAACGTCATGTGTATCAGCATGCCTGTGCTGAAAAATGGCAGTGGGGGTGCTTTAACTAAAACTCATTGAACAAACTTTAGTTAAAGTGCCTCCACCGCCATTTTTCAGCATGGGGACACTGATGCACATGACCCTGGAGTCAGCTGGAGCATGTTAATTATCATGTTTCAGCAGACTTGATTAATTGAGCCTGCTCCAATGCACTGTAATTACAGTGCATTGGAGCAGCCTCGCTGCAGGTGTATGGGTGAGTTCAGAGCCACATTGGGCCCACAGACTGGCCCCTTGTACTGGATCCAGTATGAGGGACCGGTCTGGTGTGGGCACTGTATGTATGTAGTGCATGGCCTGAACTGGCTCTGCACTCCTCATGCAGTGTGTGCCTTGGCCCTGGTCCCACATGCTACATGCAGGGCTGGGGCTGATGTGCATTGCAGGCAGCAGGTGGGCCAGTCCAGGGTGCACACTACACATGGTGCCAAGGCCCAGTCTGGGACACACAGACAGCACCGTGGGGTGAATGATAGGGCTCTATGGGCAGAATCTGATCCACCTGCTGTATCTTTGACATCTGTGACATAAATGAACAGACTGCTTTGTAACTATCAATTTGTTCACTAACATCCAGTCATTTCACAATGTAGTACAGCTATTGACCTATACTGGGAATGTGCACTGTAGTCCTTGAAGTCCAGAAATCCTTGCCATGCAATTAGTAAATAAACAGCAACAAATGCCTAAAAATACTCATTCCTCAGTGACTCCAACCCTGGTTGTCTAGCTTGTAACTCCAGATGTTTTTACATGTTTTCCAGGAGTGGGGAATGTGTGTGCTTTAATTAGAGAAGCTATTTGAACTGCTCTACTTAAAGCACTCAGACTGTCTCATGTATCAGTGTCCCCATGCTTAAAAATGGCAGCAGGGTCGCTTTAGCTAAGGCTTGTTCAGTGAGCTTTAGTTAAAGTGCCTCCGCTGCCATTTTTAAGTGAGGAGATGCTAATAGATGAGATACTGGAGTCTGCCGGAGCATGGTAGTTATCACGGTCCAGCAGACTTAATTAATTGAGCTTGCTCTGATGGGCTGTAATTACAGTACATTGGAGCAGCATTGTTACTTGTATATAGGTATCCTCCATTTCTATGTGAGAAAAAAATATATATTTTATAGGGCAGAGCCCTCTACCTGCTGTTAGGTCACATGTAAATAATATATGAGAAATGAAACTGATGAAGATGATGAGGGTCAACAGCGGCAGTAGAGGAGATGGAATTTCATTAAAAAAACTTGTGATGTGTTCTTCCAAAAGTGTCTGCACTGTCAAGGAGCCATGCCAGGATGCTGGATCTGAGGAGCGACTTTATTGCTCTCTTCTGCCTACACAAGCTACTTTGCATGTCAGAAGCTGTAGTGTAAAGCTTAATATATCTAACAAAGCCCAAGCCATAAAAAAACAGTAAGCAGATGCTGCAATGCTCAACAGAAATAATTCTGGTGATAGCTTTGCATCACCTAATGGAGAACAAGACATGATCTCAATAAGACAGCTGTAACTTTGGCTGATGGTAAGACTGTAATAATGAGGAGCTGGAGCACATGGTAGAGACTGAGAAAGAAGTATAGAAAAGAACTGGCCAGCAGGACAGGCTGAAGCCACGGCCCACAGTAAAGATGGATAGTCACAACATAATTAAATGGAAGGGTAGAGACTGTCAGCCTTCTTTCTTTTATACTACAAGTGTAACTCTGAAGGGTGCTGCTGTCTGACTATGCAGACTTCTTGCTTCCCCTCAAAGACTGCACATTTGAGTACTTGGCCTGTTGGCATCCATCTCACTGAAGATATAGGAAGATAGTTGAAGGAGGTGTGTTGTCTTAAAGAAGACAACACACAGTGCAATTTGGAAAGCGATAATGGCCTTGTGGTGGATAGTAGTCAAAGTCTGGGAATGAAACTACTCAAACTGGGCTAAAATTCACTTTGAATTAGTAGGCTGTTCTGATTCTAAATGTTTAGATGTAACTGGGGGCATACACAATCACTTGAGTTGTATCCAAGGCAAAAAACCCTGCTCTGAAACCTGAAAGTATAGCAAGCTCCTTCAGTACCTGGAGTGGAGCAGGGTGGAGAATTCTCTTGACCATTGGTGGAAGGGGTTGGGAAGAGATGGGAGGGTGATAAGGAAGGAGAGGGAAGGGGAGCAGCAGCTTACCTTTCCCCTGCTTTTGGCACTTGGGCACCAGATGTTACTGCTGCAGCCACTGCTATAGTAATAAGAGCTCAGGCTGCTACAACTGGAAAACAGGGTCACAGCAACCACATGGTGGAGGTCCTCAGGGGTCATGGGTCCTCCCCTGGTGCCCCATCCCTCTCCCCCGCCACACACACCTCCTGATACACTACTGGGTGCAGTATGTAGGACTGTTATGGCAGGTATAAAGCCTTCTGGGAGCTGTGGGGGTGTCGTTCTGGCACTCCTCTAACTTGGCACCTGTACTGGTGCCTCATTCTTTCCTATCTTCTCGTCCATCTTTCCGGTCAGAGGTCGCAGTAGGCATCACAGGACCTGCATCAGAGAGGTCAACCTGTGGCTCAGGATTTGGTGCCATAGTGCAGGATTTGGCTTCCTGGAACACAACCCACACCTCCTGGCAAGGGACTTCCTGGGGCATGATGGACTTCACCTCTCAGCAAAAGGTAAAAGTCTTGTCTCCAACAGGCTGGCTGATCTACGTCGGGCTTTAAACTAGCTCAGACGGGGGACAGGGAGGCAGAAGAAGGAGAACATCAGGAACCTGCAATCCATGGGGCTGCCAGCAGTACAGCACAGGTAAGCAATAAGCAGGTAAGCAATAAGGGGCCCATTGGGCATCAGAGCCGGGGGGCAACAAAGGCGCCAGTCACAGGGCTCAAGTGGTATAGCGCCACTACTGAACAGGCAAAAGCAATTGGTGACAGACAGGGGGGACAAGGCTGAACTCCTCAATGAGTTCTTTTCCTCAGTGTTCCTAAACAAGGGGCAAGACAAGTTTCACAATGGGATTGTAGAGAGGCAACAGCAGGGCGCCAGACTACCAAGCGTTGACCCTGAGATAGTGCAGAGTCACTTGGAAAGACTGGATGCGTTTATGTCAGCAGGCCCAGATGAGCTCCATCCGAGGGTACTGAAGGCACTGGCTGATGTCATTGCACAGTAACTGGCAAGAATATTTGAGCACTCGTGGTGCATGGGCCAGGCCCCAGAGGACTGGAAAAGGGCCAGTGTGGTCCCTGTTTTCAAGAAGGGGAGGAAGGAGGATCCAGGCAACTACAGGCCAGTCAGTCTCACCTCCATCCTTGGCAAAGTCTTTGAAAAGATTATTAAAGCTCATATATGTGAGAGCCCAGCAGGAAAAATTATGCCGAGGGGAAACCAACACGGGTTTGTAGCAGGTGGATCATGCCTGACTAATCTAGTCTCTTTTTATGACCAGGTTACAAAACACCTGGGCACAGGAGTAGGGGTAGATATCATTTACTTAGACTTCAGGAAGGCCTTCGACACGGTATCCCACCCCATACTGGTGAACAAGATAAGAGGCTGTGATTTGGATGACTACACAGTCCAGTGGGTGGTGAATTGGCTGGAGGGTCACACCCAGAGAGTCATGGTGGATGGGTCAGTTTCGACCTGGAAGGGTGTGGGCAGTGGGGTCCCGCAGGGCTTGGTCCTTGGACTGATACTCTTTAATGTCTTCATCAGTGACTTGGACGAGGGAGTGAAATGTACTCTGTCCAAGTTTGCGGATGACACAAAGCTATGGGGAGAAGTGGACACGCCGGAGGGCAGGGAACAGCTGCAAGCAGACCTGGATAGGTTGGACAAATGGGCAGAAAACAACAGGATGCAGTTCAACAAGGAGAAATGCAAAGTGCTGCACCTAGGGAGGAAAAATGTCCAGCATACCTACTGCCTAGGAAATGACCTGCTTGGTAGCATGGAAGCGGAAAGGGATCTCGGAGTCCTAGTGGACTCCAAGATGAACATGAGTCGGCAGTACGACAAAGTTATCAGCAAAGCTAACTGTGTTTTGTCATGCATCAGCAGACGCATGACAAACAGAACCAAGGAGGTGATACTACCCCTCTATTGGGTGCTGGTCAGACCGCAGTTGGAATACCGTGTCCAGTTTTGGGTGCCACACTTCAAGAGGGATGTGGATAACCTGGAGAGGATCCAGAGAAGGGCCACTCGTATGGTTAAGGGCTTGCAGGCCAAGCCCTATGAGGAGAGACTAGGGCACCTGGACCTGTTCAGCCTCCGCAAGAGAAGGTTGAGAGGTGACCTTGTGGCTGCCTATAAATTCATCATGGAGCCGCAGAAGGGAATTGGTGAGGCTCTACTCACTAAGGTGCCCCTGGGGGTTATAAGAAATAATGGCCATAAGCTAGCAGAGAAGATTTAGACTGGACACTAGGAAGAACTTCTTTACTGTTAGAGTGGCCAAAATCTGGAATGGGCTCCCAAGGGAGGTGGTGCTCTCCCCTACCCTGGGGGTCTTCAAGAGGAGGTTAAATAGGCATCTAGCTGGGGTCATTTGAACCCAGCACACTTTCCTGCCTATGCAGGGGGTCGGACTCGATGATCTATTGAAGTCTCTTCCGGCCCTAACATCTATGAATCTATGAATCTTGTTTTTCTACTGCCTGAAAGGCGAGGAGAGCCCAGGTTGACAGTGGGATTGTTCCTACTAATTATCTGTACAAAAGTGATACGTTTTCTTGAGCTTCAACAATGTCTTTTGTCCCCTGTGGTCATGTTTTGCAGTTTGTCACTTGGTGGCAAACCTGTGATATTCTGTCAGTATCCTTGCAGCTGGGTATGGTAGGTCTTGTACGTTTGACAGAAAAAGTGGCAGCATTTCAATGAACTTCCTCCTCCTGGCTGTCCAAAGATATAAATATTTTGCTGAGGTGCTTTACTCTTAAAGAGTTGCATAGTTTGACTTGTAATACATTGACCCTTTTTTGAATGTACTGTTACATTTAATCTAGCAATGAAGAAAATGTTTCTGGTCTTTGCTGAACAGAAAGCTTTCATATGTTCCCTCCCTGGGACTTGATCACCTTTCCAACAATAGCTCAAGGAACCTTGTGGCAGTTTTTTCTGTGATGGGCCAGGATGCTTAAGAACTACAGGGGAAAAAACCCCAGGAGTTTTACTTCCAGATATCTCCCAGATTGCCCAGAGAAAGCATATTTAGGTGCCTTTACTACTCATAAAATAGGAAACATGAACATTTTGGGCCAATATTGACACTTAGGCATTAAAGTAATGCTGTTCAACAAGAGCATAAAGGAGTATCTAGAAATGGTATATGTTAGAATAATATATTTTCAATACAAAACTTGATTATTTTAGCTTTCATCCTAATTCCCCCAAATTACCACAAAATGCCTTCTGATGTCACTTTAACAAATGTGTAAGAGGGCAAATCCTTTTTTGAGAGAATAACATCTGTCAGTGATGCATCATATCCCAAAAGGCCTACAAATATTTCTCCTCTTTAAACCCTCTTTGTTTCAGATGTTCAGTACTCCCTTTATAGACACTAACTTCCTAAACCAAAAATGTCTGATGCCAGGGATGGTAAGATCAAGAGATGGATCACCCTCACCCTAGACATACCCTTTCATATGCTCTCCCTCTAAAGCATCTACTACTGTCTTTGTTGGAGTCTGGGCTAGGTGGACCATTGGTTTGATCCAGTATGGCATCTCTTACATTTTGTCCAGAGAGATGTGCACTAGCACACTTCAAATTCAGTATAACTCTGAAGCTGTTCTGGGGTTATTTCCAATGGAATTTTTCCCAGCAATCACCTTGAACTATGCTGGAGACTAAGGTCCCACTGCGAAATGACTCAGAGCCTCTTCACTGAGGTTGGAGTATCTCTATGGGGAGGGTGGACAAGGCATGCAGCTGCCAGAGTACAGAGAAGCCTAAGCCCAGCCTAACTGCAGTTTTAGACATTTAAATAGTCCAAGATTCTGCTTTTTATAAACTCTGCTGCCCAAACCTGGAGCTGTTTAAAATCCCTTGGCACCTCAGTTCTGGCTGGTAAGATCCCCTAAGCATTCTCAGAAACACCACTATCTTGAGAGTGCTGAGCAGCTTGACACTTATGCCTAGGCCCAGCCAGGACCCATAAGCCAGGCATTCTCCTGCCTATCTTGCCTGTTGGGCCACTCCCATGTGTTCTCCAAGAATGTCTATTGGACTGGGCTCTGCATAAAAACAGAGGCTTTTCCTTCCTTTTACCCAGATGTCTACAGTTCCAGCATACATCTTGGGTGTGGGAGACCCATAGCCAATTCCTTCCTCTGACTCACATTTCCCAGCTCCCACAAGAGTTCTTAACTACCAATAAAGTATTCTGGAGAGTAAGAGCCACTCATACCACACATTTCAATCTCTCTTTATTTTACACTACAAGGAGTATTTAAATATTTATAGGGGGAATAGAGGAGGGAGACAGAGAGAAAGAAAGAAAATGAGAAGGACTCAATGGAATATTTGCATGTATAAGGGGACAGACCTGGGCTTTAGGAGTGTGTGAAACGGGCCCTATTTGATTCGGATTCAATCAGGGACAGTTATTTGATTCATTGATTCAGATCACTGTCCCTGATTCGATTTGGTTGAATCCAAATCTGAAGAATCATTGCTGATTCAAAGAATCAGTGACTTGGGCATAGACACAGATTTAAATGTTTTTTCTACATACCTCGAGGTACCAGTGCAGCTTGTGAATGCTAGAATGGTGGGGTGGATGGAGCATCCCACGTGAGTGCAGGAGGGCCCTGCATGTGCTCGGTGGCGAACCTGGAAGTGAACCGCAAGTACTTCTGGTCCACTTCCAGGTCTGCTGGGGAACACACTGGGGGACCCTTCTGCACCCCCCAGCTTGGCGATCAGCCACAGGGGGACCCTGAGTGCTCCCCCAGACCCAGGAGGCACCAGTTGCCAGGGGGCATTGCGGGAGGGCCCCCTGGTGCGCTTCCCGGCAGACCCATAAGTGAACCGGAAGTGCTTTTGGTCCACTTCCGGGTCTGCTGCCGAGTGTGCTGGGGAGCCCACCCCTGCAGTCCTGTGGGACACTCCATGTGCCCCACCATTGCAGCATTCACGAGTCGCCTGCTACCTAGAAGTATGCAGAAAAAAGCATTTAAAGCTGTATCTATGTCTGAGTCACCAAATCTTTCTGAATCTCTCCTAATCAGTTTGGCCATACAGCCCTGGAAGTCTGCTGCTTCCCGGGGGCCCACATCCGGGACATTGCGGAGAGGATCCCAGAGCTCCTCAAACCCACAGACCACTATCCCATGCTTCTAATTCATGTGGGCACCAATGACACGGCTCGGAGCGCTCCCAGCTGGGTCATGAGGCACTACAGGGATTTGGGAGCGGGGCTAAAGGATCTGGGAGCACAGGTGGTGTTCTCGTCGATCCTCTCAGTCTCAGGCTATGGGCTGAGGAGGGAGAGGAGGATCCACGTGGTCAACCAAAGACTGCAGCGCTGGTGTCGTCGGGAAGGCTTTGGCTTTCATGACCACAGCCCGCTCTTTGGCGAGAGAGGCAGCGAGCTGCTGGGAAGAGATGGCCTCCACCTCTCTCCCCTAGGGAGGAGGCTCTTCTCAGCCAGACTGGCTGACCTGCTCCACCGGGCTTTAAACTAAGCCCGCTGGGGGACGGGGGGACTACCGCCACTGCTGGCCCGCTGAGCAATCCTTGCAAAGCCAGCAGTTCAAGGCACTTAAGGGAGCCCACCCCTGCCCCAGCCCTAGTAAAATCTGTGGGCAAGGAAGGAGCCCCCAGGGGGCACTTGCTTGCCTGTACACAAATGCCAGGAGCTTGGGGAATAAGCAGGAGGAACTCATCCTCCTGCTCAATGCAAATAATTACGATGTCATAGGGATAACAGAGACCTGGTGGGATTCCACCCATGACTGTACCACGGGTATAGATGGCTATACCCTGTACAGGAGGGATCGTGTAGAGAAAAGGGGCGGGGGTGTAGCTCTCTATGTTAAGAAAAGCTACACGTCCCTGCAAGCCGATATTGGCGACCAGGGTGGATGACTGGAGACCCTCTGGATTAAAATCCGTGGGGAACACGGCACAGGGGACACAATGGTGGGAGTTTACTACAGACCTCCCACCCAAAGTCCTGAGCTTGACCAGGAGTTTGCCTGGGAACTGGCTGAGGCCGCATGATCCAGGACCATGGTTGTCATGGGTGACTTCAATTACCCGGACATCTCGTGGGAGGATTGCTCAGCAAAATATGAGCGGTTGCAAAGCTTCCTCTCATGCGTGGATGACCTCTACCTGACTCAAGAAGTCTATGGGCCAACGAGAGGCAAAGCGCTGCTTGACCTGGTACTGGCTACTAAGGATGACCTAGTCAGCGACCTACTGATCGATGGGAAGCTGGGTGACAGCGACCACAAGCTGATCACCTTCACCATCTGCCGAAAAGCTGGCAAGTCAGTTAGCAACAAGCAAGTCCTTGACTTCAGGAAAGCCGACTTTGACAAGCTCAGGAGGCTTGTCAGTGAGGCCCTAAGGGACCATGACCACGGGGAGAGGGGAGTTCAAGAAGAGTGGTTGCTCCTCAAGGGAGCGATCCTCAAAGCACAAACTAAGTCTATTCCATCGCGGAGGAAAGGCAGCAAGAGGGTACAGCAGCCCCCCTGGCTCTCCAGGGACCTAGCAGACCTCCTGAGGCTAAAAAGAAAGAACTACAAAGGAACGAGGATGGGAGTCACCTCCAAGGAGGATTATTCTGCACTGGTCCGGTCCTGTAGGGAGCAGACCAGGAAAGCCAAGGCTGCAACTGAACTCCAACTAGCTTTGAGCATCAAGGACAATAAAAAGTCCTTTTTCAGATATGTGGGGAGCCAGAGGAAAAGCAGGGGCAACGTTGGACCCCTGCTGAACCAGATGGGGCAACTGACAACTGATGCCCAGGAAAAAGCCAACCTATTAAATAGGTACTTTGCGTCAGTCTTTCATCAGCCTCATGGGACGCCCATGCCCGCTATGGGAGAGGGAAGTACAGGTGAGGGTGATCCTCTGCCCTCCATTGATGCTGACTTCGTGAAGGAACATCTTGAGAAGCTGGATACCTTCAAGTCAGCCGGCCCTGACAATCTTCACCCCAGGGTACTCAAGGAGCTGGCAAGCATGATAGCCCAGCCTCTAGCACGGATCTTTGAAAACTCTTGGCGCTCTGGTGTAGTGCCCGAAGACTGGAAGAAGGCCAATGTGGTGCCTATCTTCAAGAAAGGGAGGAAAGTGGATCCGGCTAACTATAGGCCCATCAGCCTGACTTCTATCCCGTGGAAGATCTTAGAAAAGTTTATTAAAGAGGCCATCCTTAATGGACTGGCCGACGCCAACATCTTAAGGGATAGCCAGCACGGGTTTGTTGTGGGTAGGTCTTGCTTGACCAATCTCATTTCCTTCTACGACCAGGTGACCTATCACCTGGACAAGGGAGAAGAGGTTGATGTCATATATCTTGACTTCAAAAAAGCCTTCGATCTGGTTTCCCATGATCGCCTCTTGGAGAAACTGGCCAATTGTCGCCTTGCGTCCTCCACGATCCACTGGCTGGAAAATTGGCTCCGGGGTCGGACCCAGAGGGTAGTAATTGATGGAAGTCATTCATCGTGGTGTCCTGTGACCAGTGGGGTCTCCCAAGGCTCTGTCCTTGGACCCATACTGTTCAACATCTTCATTAATGATGTGGACACTGGAGTCAGAAGTGGACTGGCCAAGTTCGCAGATGACACCAAACTTTGGGGCAAAGCATCCACACCAGAAGACAGGCAGGTGATCCAGGCTGACCTGGACAGGCTCAGCAAGTGGGCGGACGAGAATCTGATGGTGTTCAACGCCGATAAATGCAAGGTTCTCCACCTTGGGAAGAAAAACCCGCAGCATCCTTATAGGCTCGGCAGTGCTATGTTGGCTAGCACTATGGAAGAAAGAGACTTGGGGGTCATCATTGACCACAAGATGAACATGAGCCTGCAATGCGATGCTGTGGCTAGTAAAGCGACCAAAACGCTGGCTTGCATCCATAGATGATTCTCAAGCAAATCCTGGGACGTCATTCTCTCCTTGTACTCAGCCTTGGTGAGGCCGCAGCTGGAGCACTGCATCCAGTTTTGGGCTCCACAATTCGAAAAGGATGTGGAGAAGCTTGAGAGAGTCCAGAGAAGAGCCACGCGCATGATCAGAGGTCAGGGAAGCAGACCCTACGATGACAGGCTGAGAGCCCTGGGGCTCTTTAGCCTGGAAAAGCGCAGGCTCAGGGGTGATCTGATGGCCACCTATAAGTTTATCAGGGGTGACCACCAGTATCTGGGGGAACGTTTGTTCACCAGAGTGCCCCAAGGGATGACGACTAGGTCGAATGGTCATAAACTACTACAAGACCGTTTCAGGCTGGACATAAGGAAGAATTTCTTTACTGTCCGAGCCCCCAAGGTCTGGAACAGCCTGCCACCAGAGGTGGTTCAAGCGCCTACATTGAACACCTTCAAGAGCAAACTGGATGCTTATCTTGCTGGGATCCTATGACCCCAGCTGACTTCCTGCCCTTTGGGCAGGGGGCTGGACTCTATGATCTTCCGAGGTCCCTTCCAGCCCTAATGTTTATGAAGTCTATGAAGTCTATGAAGGCACACTGTGTGTGTCTACATGAGACACTTTAGTGCACATCAGACTATAGACTACAGATACATCAAATGCAGAATAAAGCATCACTGTCTACACAAGCGCAGCAATTACTGAGCAGTAGATTAGTCTAATGCACCATTTTCTTGTACCTGTAGATACAGATACTGGAAATCAGAGCATAAAATTAATGTGCCTAAGTCGGGGCAGCAAGGGGCCAGAGAAGGGTGGGAGAGCTGTCCTGGCTGCCGGGCACCTGCTTCTCAGCCCTGTGGAATTAGATGGATCGGGACCTGTCCCGATCTCTGCAGGGCTGAGAGGCAGCTCTCCCACATCCCGTGAAGATCGGAACCAGCTTCTGTGCCGATGGGAATCCTACACCATTCCCCTATGAACCCTGCAGTCAGGTCCTGCATCAGTTTGAATGCCATAGCTCACAGGTCTCCCCTCAGGTCTGTGGGGATCCCCAAAGGCCAGGTTGCACAGGGGTATGGATCTGTCCCTCTGGCCAGGCATTGAGCACCCCTGATACAGGAGACCTTCAGAACTTCACAGCATTGGGCCTGTCCATAGGGGTAATTCTATTTCAGGGATATAAGACCTGGTTCCAAGCCTATTGAAGTAAATTAATTTAATATATTTTTGGCTTGAACCCATAACACAAAAAGAGATGTCTGAAAGCATCTTGCTTGTGGCAGGGGTGACATGGTGAAAATCTTTACTTACCAGCACAGGTTTTTGCTGTCAGTGTGCTTAAATTTCAAGCTGGGCAAGAAATAAACTTATCCAATTTCTTGAATTTGTCCCAGCTCAAACTTTGGGTTTTTTTGGGTAACAAAATGACAAATTTTAGCCTGCGGAAGCCAGAAAATATGTCAAAGTGAGTAAGCCTACAAGGTAAATAATTGCAACCATGTGTTCCAGCTGGTTTTGCTGCTAGGGAGAAGTTTCTGCCAGGCTTCTGTAAGGGATCACTCATGTGTAACTACAGGCCTCAGCCTTCCCCTTCATGCTAATGATGTTGCTTACACAGCTCTCCTACCTCCTATCAGCAGTACCTGTCACAAGTACAGTACAGAAATAGACTTTGGGTATCTTTCATGTAGCACAACGGTAACCACAACCCCCAGCCTCAGCCAATCTTTGCTGGCTCAGCCTGACTTTATCTTCATTGTAGTTCAGCTTTTTATTCCTTTCCAATGGCATTAAGAGACGAAGAGCTGCAAATGCTGCACGATGTCCATCCAGATGGAATTAATGCAGCATGTATAGAAAGAGCAGGAGAGGTTTAAGATTACAGCGTGTCCAATGTATTTGGTATTTTTGCTGAGGAAGGGTAAGCCTCCTTATGAGCTTGTAATAATTTTCACAAGATAGGCCAGGTTTTGCTGTCTTTTGTGGATGCACCAATTTGGGAGAGTGAGCACAAGGAACTACCAAAATGATCCAGCAGCAATGTGTCCTTTGCTTATTGCAGACTGGTCAGAGAGGACTAAATGTAGTAACAGAATGCCACAGTGGCTTTTCTCCCCTTGTAATTCTCAGACCTCCAGGAGATATTGCACGTCTGTCACAAACCCACCCATGGGGTACCCCCAAGCCCCAAGTTGTGATAAGACAAAATAAAAAAAAAATTGTGCTTCAGTAACAGGTTATTCAAGCCCTAGAGACATGTTAATCACTGACTTAGATGATGGCGTGGTGAGCACCCTGTCCAAGTTTGCAGATAATATCAAATTACAGGGCAGAGTTAACACACCAGAGGGTAGGGAATGGATCCAGGTGGATCTGGACAGTTTGGAAAAATGGGCAGAACAAAATAGGATGCAGTTCAACAAAGACAAGTGCAAAGTGCTGCACCTGGGCTAAAAGAACCACCAACACACTTACAGGCTGGGGGATGACCTTCTCAGCAGCACAGCTGTGGAAAGGGATCTTGGAGCCAGAGTTGACTCCAAGATGAACTTGAGTCATCAATGTATCGAAGTGATCAACAAGGCTAACCTCACTTTATCATGCATTAGCAGATGCAGGATGAACAGGTCCAGGGAGGTGATGCTTCCCCTCTATGTGACATTGGTCAGGCCACAGTTAGAGTACTGTGTCCAGTTTTGGATGCCATACTTCAAGAGCAATGTGGAGAATCTTGATAGGATTCAGAGGAGGGCCACTCATATGGTCAGAGGCCCTACGAGGAGAGATTGAGGGACCTAGATCTCTTCAGCCTTTGCAAGAGGAGGCTGAGAGGTGATCTTGTGGCTGCCTATAAATTCATCACGGAAGGGCAGCAGAGAATAGGAGATGCTCTATTTACTAGGGCACCCCCTGGATTAACTAGGAACAATGGCCACAAATTGATGGAGAGCAGAAATATGTTGGACATTAGAAAGAACTTCTTCACAGTAAGAGTTGCCAGAATCTGGAATGGGCTTCCAAGGGAGGTGATGCTCTCCCCTACCTTGAGGGTCTTCAAAAGGAGACTGAACAAGCACCTGTCTGGGGTCATCTGACCCCAGTGCTCTCTTCTGCCCAGAGCAGGGGGTCAGACTCGATGACGTACCCTTCCGACCCTAGCATCTATGAATCTATGTTCAATTAAAGGTGCCTTGGGATCTGATGCACAATCGCAACAATCATGTTTCCTGCCATGCCACACATGACTGGAGCGCCCAGCTGTGGGAGCACAGCATGCCATTTAAGACCTCTGTGTACTCCAGAGGCTGGGAGGTGCCCATTAGCTGAATGGGGCTCCCAACCGGGGGAGTGCATAGTGAGCTCCCCCAGTTGGGAGCTTCAATCAGCTGACGAGGGCTCCCAGCCATAAGAGGGCATTGTGGGCTCTCCTGCCTGGGAGCCCCAATCATCTGACAGACAACTCCCAGCTTCTGGAGCACACAGGAGTCTTGAAAGTTTCCAGTATGCCACACAACCAATTAAACATATGATAGGAACTCACCACAAAGTTAATTATGTATATTTTGTGTAATAACTTTATTGCTTATTCCTTGTTTTATCATGCCACTAACGAATGACACTGTGGCCAGGTCACTATTTAAGATGTGATTAACTGGTTAATTACAATTTAAGTATTACAGTTGCCAAGGGCCTAATTAGCATGTTTCCAGAGAACAAGCTCAGTTTGATAGCCCATTGACCTGGGATCTGGAATCTGAGGATTGCCTGTAGCAACCTCCAGCTTTTGCTGGCTCTGTTCTCTATGCATTCCTTCCAGTTTTGCAGATCATACATATGTTTGGATGTTTGAGGAGGGGAGTTACAATACTGGGTTACATTTTGATCAATACTCTTCATGTAAATTAGAAAAAGAAAGAAAAAGAGGAAATGAGTCTACTTTTAACTTTGCAAAATGGAAACATATGCATTTTTGCATGCATTATTTTTTTTTTGCCTGCAGCCCAAGAGATTTGTTTCCTAATCTCACCGGTCCAGCCCTATATGCCCCAAATTTGTTTTCCTCTCACTTTTGTTTGTTCACTCCTGCAATTAGTATTGGCAAGGCTTATTGTACTCTAACTTTGAGATATATCAGTCTTGAGAGTTAAAGCTAAGCTAACAAAGTTAAAGTATATAGATTACTAGGAGAATGGGAATCCACAGTTTGCTGTAAGCTCCTTTCCAGAAGGAAGAGACTGACACTTGGAGAGACTTAATCCTGAAACTAAGAACATGGGACCAAAATAGAAAAATGTGAGCCCAGCATGGAGAAGCCCGAGAGACTTTGGATTCCTGGCTGGGGAGAATTTTTCTAGGCAAAGTATGTGATTCCTACAGCAGAGTGCATGGGTTCATGAGAATTAAATCAGCCCAATGTAAGAGGGTGTTAAATGTGACCAGAAGTTACTGCAACTCTCAGTTACATTAGGAATATGACATTGGTGGAAATGTAACAATATAAACAAGAAAATACAACATAACTGCTTGACTCTTACCTCCACATTCAGCAGGAGGCTTGACTAGGCAGCACACTTTCTTAAATTAATCATTGCTGGATTGATAAATATGGCAGCTCATAAAGCCTTGTATGGGAACTATGGGACTCAGCAGCAGCAAGTTTTCTCTAGAGATGAGAAATGTTTCCACAATACCAAGCTTGGGACAGTGTGTAAGATCCAATTTGCTCTCCAAAGATCCTTATTTTTCTCAAATACTTTCTTTTACTTTGGCAAACAAAAGAGAGAGATTAACAGCACAGTACACATGGTGAGCAGATGGTAAGCCAGCTTCCACATGGCAGGAGCTGCCTGCTGTTTGCCTATCCGGCCTTGTTTGAAAAGGCCGTGGGCAGCTCAGCTGTGCCAAATGATGCAGTGATTTTTTGTGGCTCATTGTTCACTCAGAACAAGAGAAATGAGACCATCAAATGCGTTTACACTTGGGCCTGCTCACCTTGACTTCAAGTTGCTCCTTTTAAAAGGAATTCCTCATAATGATGTGGAGAATTCATCATCTATCCACCATAGTAGTAACTAGAATTCTCCCTTCAAACAGGAGGTAGGCGCCCTGGATTTCCGTATCTTCTAGCACTTACAGTATAATGGCATTACTTATAAGTGATGATCAGCTCTATAGTAGATTTTGATAAGGTTCCATGCTTATTTTTGTTATACTTCTCAGCATTTTGTACCCTGATCATTAGCTCTTCTAGATGCAACTTCAGTATCATCTTGGAAGTCAGTGAGTTCACGTACTCTTCTCCAAGAGGCTCCAAACAATGGAAGTGAGTTGTTAGTCTTCCCCCTCCCACTACATTTACACAGTTCCACGGCCTTCCATGTGCTGACCCAAAGATGGAGCAACACTTTCTGTTGCCTTGATCCATGCTGGAAAATTGTAGTCTCCCCATTCCAGCCTGCTCCTCTAAAAGATAAAAACTAAAAGAAAACATTCCACCTGAACATTTTTTCTTGTGAATCTAATAAAAAGTAAGCATATCAAATAAAAAATGTGTCTAATAAAAAATAAGTATTATGAAGGTAGTGACAACATGCACAGTAGTAATCACACAAGGGTTATCTATAGCATTCCAGTGATAACATTTGACAAGTTTCAGGGTGCGACATATGCTGCATTCATTTTGGCTAAGCAAGCCATCTGAGGGACAGACCATATACGTGTTTCATTTGAGGAGATTCAGTTCTGCCCTCAAACTCTTGGCTCTGTTGGTCTCAATTATGGGAAAATGCTGAGCACCCGAGGAGTAATGTAAAAAGGCTAATGGAACATGACTTTACACAGGACCTACCCAGTTTGGAACTAATGGAAATTACTTCTGTGTGTCTGAAAATCTTTTCTCTGAATAGTGTTTTGTTTTTAAATGTAGAGTACGTAGGTGCTCAGGTAATGCTTTCCATTTATAAATCAATTAGAACAATAAATATCCTTGTTTTGCAGTGTATGCATTTCTAATGCTTTTTAATCCTGCAAGTAAATCAGTTCATTATGCTAAAGAACTTCTGACATTGCAGTGCTTTATGGTATCGTACTTTAAAAACCCCCCACATTCCTTTCCATAGCAACCCATCTCTCTTTTGCACTCGTGTGATGCCTGCTGACAGTACATTGCTATAAGCCTATTGTTCTATACCAAGTAACCTTCAGTAATGTGGCCCTCAGGAGTACGATGATTGATTCTACACGTGAGCTGATTAAAAGTGCTCACTCACAGGTGTGCTACCCAAGTTTCTTTAATCAGGTTCAGCCTATCACTTCCCAGAGGAATTTATTATGATTGGCTTTCACAGCAGCCACTTATGTAATAGCAAAATAATAATAATAAATTCTGGGCTTGCTCTGTGACAATAAAGACAGGAGCAGCTGAGAGAAGTTTCTGTATTCCGTTAAAAACTTTTGAACTTTCTAAAAGTCAGATATTTTACCTATGGGAATACAGCAGAGCTTTCAGCAAAGACAGGTGGAATGCCACAAGCCAATCACAGCCCTAAAAGCAGAGGGTCTACTGAGCAACCTTTACACAAGTGACCAGAAATGCCCTCTAGTCCCAATTCCCAGTGAGGTCAATGGGTAACTGGTGCCTCCTGATTCTGCAGGGCACAAACTGCCGAATGGCAGGGGAGGAGGGGGTCCGCCAGTGGCCACACTTCCATCAGCACTTCCAGTTTCATTCACCACTGGCACTTCTCTTGGTGCGGGGGGGGGGGGGGGGGGGCATGCCAGCACTTTTCTTGTTGCAGGGGGGCATGCCAGTGCTTCTCCCGGTGTCCCCACTTCTGGGGGCCAATCTTTGGGGGGAGGGCATGTGCCCCCTGTGCCCTCCCTACGCATCACCAATGGTACTCAACACTTCTGAAGCACAGGCAAATTGTGTAATTTGCACTGGTCCTAATCCAGGTCCCATGGAAACCAATAGTAGGTTTGCCATGGAGAACAATAGGAGCAGGTTTTGGCCTACAGTTTCTATGGCCTAGGAGCAAGGGGAATTGTGCCTCGAACACCCTTTCCATTGTTTGAGATCATGCACAGACCTTATGTATGTGAGCAGTAGATTGGGTGGAAAGGAAACATAGGCAGAACATAGTTTGGTGTTAAATATTTCATTGTGCTGCCCTTTATCCTCACCCTCAGAAACTGTTTGTGAAGAGTCTATACAGAGACTTCAGGTGAAAGAGGCCTTCAGTCCTGTTTCACCAGGGTGAAATCAGGACAAAGACAAAAGGAAAAGGGCAGTGAAAATGTGACTATGCCACTGTGCCATGGCCATGATATAGTGCGTGTATATCCTCAACAGTGGCTTGGTATATAGTGGCCTGGTTATTGCTTTAATTCACCTTTGGTCTGATGAAGGGGTAGGGGAGGAGGGGTTTCCATCCTGCTCCAAGTGGAGTGCTGTGCTTGCTCAGGAAACCAATTGCTTGAGTAATATGGGGAGGTCTCTTGTCAATGCTGTTCCCTGAGAAACCTGAAAATGAGTCATTCAGAGCACAAAATTCCACAGCAGTCTCTCCCACACACAGCTGCAGATTGAGTCAAGTTATTTAACTACACCGATGTCATTGAAGTACAAACTGTAATCCTTATTTTGTTTTCCCTGTGTAAAATGTAGAATTGCAACATTCCCACAGAGGCAATTTTTCTTTCTTTGTTAAGGAGAACAATAGAAAACACCTTTCTCAACAAGTAAGACAACAATATTACTAGCCTAGTAGGTAGTACTTAGGTATGAGGGGCCTGGGTCCTTCAGTCAGGATGGTAACAATCTTCATATTCACCACTCACTGTCAGTGAGATACTTCATACTCAGTGGATGAGAAAATGTGTGTGGGTGCTGGAGGGCAGATGTATGGTGCCTCTGTCTCATGTGAGATTCATAGCAAGGTAAGAGAGTGCATGCAATACACACTCAATGCTCTGAAGAGTCAGTTAAGCAATCAGAAATTATTCAAGAGAAATTCCCAGCAGATCTACTTGTGTGAGCTCTGTAGACAGGCAGATGGAAGATTAGCATGATGCCTGCATAAAACAAAGAGGGTGTTGTCACGATCCCACCCCAAAAGCAGGAATGATTCTGGGGTGTAGAGCATCTCATAGAGACATATGTCCCAACGTTGATTTGAATAACCTTGTGTGTAGTCTTGTTCAAAAGCCAACATTACCCTGTATACATTTATGTCACTTTTATCAACATATGGATTGTGTTCTGCTATCTTTATATATATTTTGGGGTTATAGCCAAGTTTTTAGTTAAGAGCTGTTTCTCTGTCAAATAAATAGAAGGAAGGTGACACTAGTAAGGATAACCACCCCATCGTATGACTAAGGCATGAACAATTACACTCCCAGATGCAGGCAGAAGGGTCTATTGAAGGGATGGGTACCTAAGATTTTGTCTGCCTATAATGGGAAAATGGGAAAACCCACCCTGGTCAGGACCAGACAGAGCCATAGCAGCCATTCTGCCCCCATCCCTGCCTTGTTCTTGGGTGGAATGTCATCAAGCTACCCTGCCCTCATCCTTGCCTTGTACTCGAACCCAAAGAAGGGACATTTTCCTATGTTAAAGGGGGGTGGGTGGGCTCTCATTCTGGATTTGAGTAAGTACTGTATATACCATATTTACTCAAATTTAAGATGACCCTGAATTTAAGACAATCCCCAAATAATTAGATTATGTATATGGAAAATGTATACATTTGTTAAATTTTTCAGGTATAGAATCTAATTATTGGAAGGCTGTCTTAATTAATGCCGCTCCCCCCCCACCTCCCTGCCATTGCTATAGCAGGGAAAGCAGTGGTTGGGGGAGGGACTGGGTGGCTGGGGCGGGGCAGTCTTCTTGCCCTCTGCTCCCCACCTCTTATCCCTGCAGCCTTTCTGGCCCCCTTACCACCTGCACTCTCCTACCTCCAGCTCCCAACAGACTCTGTCCCTCCCACTGACTCTCCAGTTTCTGCCTCTTCCTCCTATGCCCCAGTCTTTGCCTCTTTCCCCTACCTTCCAGTCTCTGCCTCTCCCCCCCCCACCCAGTCTTTGCCTATTTCCCTCTGACTCCCCACAGTCTGTCTCCTCCTGACTCCTTTACTTTCAGATGCTACTTGGACTCCCCAGAGCACAACATGTGGAAGTGCAGCCCCTGCCAGCCATGCAGCAATGTCAGCACTGCTGGGCTGGGCATGGGATAGAGTTTCCATGTGCTCTGTGCCCAGGAGGGAATCCAGCCCCATCAGAGCCGAGCTGCACCAGAGAGTAAGGTGGAGGGGTTGAGGGCAGAGGTAAGGGGAAGAAGCTGCAAAGGGCAAGTGGGGAGATGGGGGTGGGGGTGGGGCAGGAGGCTGTTTTGGGTCTGCCTCTGGCCCAACCCAGTTCAGGGCCAGTCTCAGACCTGCAGCAGCTGCCTGCTCCCCATCCTCCTCCCCTTCCACTTTGTACACAAATCTAAGATGAGGGGCTTCCCCCCATGTTGTCTGGGGGGGGGGGGTGGGAATCTTAGATTTGAGTAAATATGGTATTTCCTTTATTCTTCAATTTGAAAGTTGCAAAAAAAATATCACCACCCTTAAGGAATTAAACATTCAGTAATGTCGCTTTCAAAATCTGTTAAAACCAGTATGGTGCTTTGGAGGATATAGCAATAGATGTGCAAATTCCATTGAGAGTTAGACACTTTTTTGTGCTTTTATGAGGCAGAAATGTACATACTTGCCTTGTAGAAAATAAAAAAGTAGGATATATCTGTTTGCCCATTATGCAGACAGAAATAATGTAATAATCTCGCTTTGTTTGGTCTCTCTACTGGCTGTGAACTCATTATGACACCTGTCAAACTATTCTCTTAAACTACCCAGTAGCCACCCTGTGCCCTAAATTTAAACAAACAATCTATATGCAGTGAAGAGAAACAAAAATACTGAATTTATTTGGAAAGGCTGGAAGCTGGAACAGCAGATGCTAACCCCCACCCCATTCACGTAGCCAGGTTCTTTCCACTGGTATTTTTGTTACAAGTAGCATTTTAGCAGGCATCAAGGCATGGGGTTGGGTTTATGTGTTGTGGTTGGCTTCTAATTAGGGCTTTCAACTCAGTCTTCCAATGACAGTGAAACAGGTAATTATGTGCTGGTAGTGTAACCTTTGTAATGCAAAAGTCTGATTCCTCCTTCAGTAGTCAATACAGATACTCCTTGGACTTTATGGGAGCTGGATAGTTCCCCAATTTACTCAGTCAGGGTTGATCATAGTTGGGGAAAATATAGTAATTTCCATTGCGTGTTTTTAGAATGGCTAGTTGCCATGATGCTAATTTGTGATAAAAGGTCTCAGTAAGTGTGTGTCTGGAATGGTATGGGGGAGAGGTGAACAATTATTCATAAGCCCTAGGTGAACATCATCTCTCTCTGGGTGAAATTCACTGTTGTTTAGAGGGCAAACAGAAAACATATGGATCACTTGATCCTCAATACAGATTTGTGGTTTTTTGGAGAAAATTAAGTGGTGAACCTCTCTAATGTTTCCCCTCTGAGTCCCCAGTGCACAATAGCACAACAAAGCCCTATGCCTTTGTGAGCTCCAGCTAATGAAGGAATGAACTGGGGTTTTGGAAGCTCTCTGCACTGGCTTTCACTCTCCTTAGACCAGGGGCGGGCACTAATTTCATTTGGAGGACCACTTTATTTTGGGGACCTGTTGAGGGCCACATTCATCTCTCTCTCTGTGTCTTTCACTCTCTCACTCTGTCTCCCTTCTCTTCTCTTCTCTCCCCCATTCCATTTGGGTCCACAGTTGAGCATCAGGGCTCCTGGCAAGCTAGAGTTCTGGCCACGTTCTGGAGGCAGAAGGAAGGAGGGGGAGAGAGACAGAGAGAGGAAAAGAGACACTGCTGCCTGCCCAGTGTGGCAGCTGCTCCTGCCCGGATCCACAGCTGATGCCACTGGCAGGTTCTGGATTGAGGCTCCGGATGGGAGCTTCCACTGAGCTAGGAGAGCAGTAGGTGAGCTGTGGGCGCTGCCAGCAGGTTCTGTGTCCAGGCTTCTGAACCTGCCTGTGGCATCCACAGCTGATGCTGCCACCTGCCTGCTATGGTGGAAGCCCTGTCTGGGTCCCAGCTGATGCCACTGGGGGGAAGCAGTCCTGCCCAGCTGCCCAGTACAACACAGCGGCTAGAGCCGCCTGCTGCCTACAGGCCAGATCCAGTGAATTGGCAGCTGTGGGCCGGGTTGAATCTTTTTGCGGGTTGGATCTGGCCCACAGGCTGTATTTTGTCCACCCCTACCTTACACTGTTTCTTTTCAGCTTGCTGTTGTCTCATTTTAAGTAACATAAAGTTGACACCTGAAGCCATTAGAGAAATTTAATTTGGTATTTCCTCTTACAGCAATGCTGTTGTTTCCAAAATCCACCAATATGTATAAGGCAAAGGGAATATTTAAAAAAATTCCCAGAGAGTTTTCCTCAAGTGACTTGACCTGGACACCACTGCACAAGTACCAGCTGGTTTCTGGGTAGAACTTTTCGAAAATAGTTTTGTTTCTAGCGTATGGTGGAAGCTGTTCCTAAGGGGTTTATTTAATCTTGTTTTCTGAGATGCTATCCATTTCTCTCTCATTTATGTTTCTGATCATTATTGTTAACATTAACTGCTTCACAATCGAAGTTCTTTCAAAGCTTTTTTTTTGAGCCATGTTTTTGGAGAAGAAAAATGGGGATAAATGGGGTAATGGGGCTTTTTATCCATGGACGCTAAGCTTTGAATCCTTGTTTGAATCATGAATGAAAGTGAGTTCAGGCCTGACCTTATCCCTGGCTATGCCATAAAATCCCCATGTAATTTTCCTTGCCTGACAGTATTTGCCATAAAAAAGTCAATACGTGGAAAAACTAGATATATATCTTTTGCATATAACCAAAATAAATATAGGGCTTTGCTTGGGCTCTTGCACTTTTTTCCATAGTGAAAGTACTGTAACTTAAAAAATGAAGATTAAATAGTTTACCCCACTCTCTTCCTGCATCTTGCCTCTCCTCCTCCAAGACTAAGTAAGATCAAAATGCCCTGACAGAGATGCCTGAGGGATTCTTATCTGTATATCATGCTAGTCAATCCTTGCTTTCCTGAGAACCAAGTCCACAAAATCTTCTCAGGGGTAATAGTGAGATTTTCAAAGGGGCCTTCAGTGCTCTATGTCCAGCTCCCCTAAAAAAACCATGAGGCCATTTGAAAATGCCAGCCTAGTCTCCCTATTATTTCCCATTAGAGCACTGCACTATAGAGTTCAGTGTGGATCTTTCAATGAATATTACAATGACTTTCTAGGCAAAAGTAGTATGTATTATGCAAACAGCCACAGCTCACTCACAGCCTCAGGCATCACCATCTGCATCTGTCAAGTGAAGAGATGCTTTGCAGGGCACTGGAACTCTCTCCTATTTAAAAAAAAAAAGCGTTGCAGAATTTTTAATTACCAGGGGAGTAACTAGAAGCACTTTAGACCAGGCAAGAAACTTTTGCCTATGATATCTTCCTGAGATTCTCATAGGAGGAAAAATGAAGACTTTGCTAATGCATTATTTCTGGAAAGAGAAAGAGAGAGAGCCTCAGATTGAAGGATTCTTGAATGGTACTCTTCCTGTCTGAAATGAGTTCAGACTTCATCAGTGACATTGTTACCTGTGGTGACAATTTATGGTTATAAAATATTGCTCATGCTAAAAAGATTCCAACACATGTTGCAAAATGAGATTCTGGTATGTTATTGTGTTAATAAAAGCCACTTTGACCCTTTCAGATATGGTGGCATATAAAACTAACCCATCAGGAAATAAGAGCATTTAAGGACTGCTTTTTCCAATTCCTAAAGGGTAGCCACTTTTAGTATAAAACATGACAGTGGTAAGCTTACTCAACAATACTTTGCAAAAGCTTAGGGATAGGGCAGTGAAAGAGGAACAGACCTGATTGAAAGAGTAAGAAACATACTGGGGAGGCAAAACAATTGAACATAGTGGGTGTATACCAGTGTTACATTTACAACATCCTTGGTTAGGGTGACCTAAATGCTCTGATATGCATGTATTCCCAAGGCTCAGGTCACCCTAAAAATAGTGTGCTCAAATCTAAAGTAACTTTAGATCAGCAAAGGGTTAAACCAGTCTAAAAAGGTTAACCCAGACTAATAAATGCCTGCATGCATTTACAGCCCATGAGCTGGGAAAGCTCAGCCACTTGTCACAGTCTTGACTATGCTGTTTTAACTCCTCTGACCCTGACAGAGTTATTTCCCCCCTCCCCGCCGCAGTACATTCCTAGACCTGACAGCCTTCCCTCTGGACCTGCCAACCTCTCCCCCAATCCTGCCAGCCCCTACTCTCCTCCCACGACTTACTGGCTGCCAGTGCCTCCTCTCAGCAAGCAGCCAATGTTTGCATGCACGGATCCCAACTCAGGTTTAGGCATCTTACACTAAGCTGCTTAAACCTGAGCCAGGTCCTGTAAACACTTGTTCACACCCAGTGTATTTTGTCTACTTCCCCCTTAGTACGCCCATAAGGGGTCAATGGGCAATCTTAGGTACCATCTTAAAGGCAACGAGCACCGATTCCACAGGGAGGCTGAAGAAAGAATGCCTCTGCTTTCTCCAGTGTACAAGCTGTGTGTATGACAGACCTTTCTTATGAACAAAAGCAAGTTACAGAGGGGCTGATGATGAGGTGGATGCCAGAAGCAGGGAGTTGGTGAGTGAGTTGGAGATCCTGGGATAGACTAGGTATTGGTAGTTGGGAGGTGATGCAAAAAAAAATAAGGGAGCTCATGGTGGGAAAGCTTATGGGGTTGGGTAGCTACTGGCGATGCTGTGACTTTAGCAGCTATGTGTTTGTGTGTGAGTTCATGGTATGTTGTCTCAAGAAGCTGAGTGAGGGTGGTTACACAGGGCAGCAGGATGAATGGGTCTGAAGCTGGAATTTGGAATAAATACTGGGGTGGGGATTGCCTATCACAGGGATTTGTGGTATAGTCATGTTCAGCTGGCAGCTGCATTGGTTGGGCAGTAGGACCATAAGGTTTGTAGGGAGACTGGGGCTAGCGCTCTTTCCCTACCTTGTGTTGCTTCCATTGTGCCCTGCTGTGATGCTGCTGCAAGGTATGGGCCACAGTGGGGAAAATAAACTTCAGGGATGTCCCTGCTGCAAGATGTCAGTGGGATCTCCCATAGGCAGCTGGGCAAGGACTGTGAACTATGATTTCTGGCCTCTTTGAGATAGCCCAGTCAAATACTGAGCTCCTCAATGTGGGAGGTCTGATGGGATCACAGCTGGAATGTTGTGAAGGCAGAGGATGTATCCCAGATAGATATTGTTTGCCTACTTTAATTGGAATCTGTGCATGGCCTTTCAGCTTCCAGCTGGAAGGCTACCAAGTGTAACAGATTATCTGAAGGACTGGCCTCACTATTCCCTCTTCCCTGAAATTTCAGCATCAGAAAAGAGGTTCTGCATGTTCCAACATGCTGAAAGAGTCTTACCATGGAACCTGATGTAAAAAGTCCCAAACCTGAGCTGTGTGAAAAATGCCTGTTAGGTAAGATGTGAAAAATGCCTAAAGGTGAGATCATTTCCCTTAAGGTATTTCTCTCTCTCTCCCCCTCTTTTTAATTGCAACAATCAGAAAAAAAAAAGAGAAAAAAACCTCTGCAGTTTAAAACTGCACAGACCAGCAGAAAAAAAAGGCTTCAGAAAGACTGAATTTAACAGTGATGTCCTGTCACGGTAGCAATATGGTAAATTGCAAAAAGCACTGCAGCAGAAATGGACATTTAACAAAACAGAGTTGTTGAAAAAGCTGCTTAATAAGCAGTTTATGCAGTTCATGGCTGCTGAATGAACCAGGTAAGTTTGGCAGCAAGCTTTGTTAGTGCTGCTAGCTATACAATATTAGGAATTCAATCCCACCGTTTTGTGGGCAAGGCACAGGATTAGAAATCAGGAGATCTGGGATTTATTCCTGGGTCTCACACCTTTTTTAATCTGGTTTTGGGCAGGTTACATAGGTTTATTATTGTTAAAAGGTCCCTTTAATTTTGTGTAGCTCAGGTTTTTGGTGCCCTATTTTAGGCAACTAGGTCATTTCTGCATAAGCAAAGGTTGGTGTGTTAACCAATGCTTATTATACCAATAACCTGCTATGTTTCTGCACACAGGGATGTTTTCAAGAGGGGCCTGTTGGTCATGCTAGTGATTAGCCTAGACTTTGAGCCATGCTAAGCATCATAAGGTATTTCAATATGCCAGGGTTTTTAGCTACATACACATGTTCAAATAATCTGGGAGAATTCTCTCCTGGTAGAAAAAATTATCCAGTGGGTGTTTCTACACGAGATGCTTAACTGTGCAGTAGACCAGTTTAACTGCATAGTAAGCATCATTGTCTACATGTGCAGACATTTACCATCCAGAAAACTGGTCTATGTGGTGGGTAATTTCCTGCTTGCAAATGCAGGTGGCAAATTATTTGTGGAGTAGACCAATTTACTGTTAGTAAGGCACATGTAGATAGCTGACTGGAAGCAAATTTTCTTCTTGTCAGCCAGGCAGGAGGTAGCTCCCAGGTGCAGAGAGCAAACTCCTGGCCCCTGCTCTGATTGTGGAGCTGGGGTCAGTAGCTCCCTGCATGGGGAGATTTCTCTGCCCAGCCTGGAGCTGGCTGGGAACTGCCACAGTCCAGAACAGTTTCTGGCCAGCCCTAGGCTCTGCGGGGAAGTCTGCATGTGCAGCCCAAAGCTGGCTGTGAACGGTCCTGATTGGGCAATTGAGGCATAGGATTTGGAAAGAGCTGTGGGGAAGGACCAGATCCCATACCCCTGCCCTAATCCATCAGTGGGGCAGGTAGCAGTGAGCCCCAGGCTGGGCTGGGGATCAGGGAAGGGGGATGGGAACTGGGCCTCCCCCACAGCTCTTTCCAAGCACCCCTGCCCCCAGTTGCAAAGCTGGGGCTGGGAGCCCCCTCCTTCTGGGGCAGGGGTACATTGTCTTGGCCTGGTCTCTGCCATCAGAGACCACCAGGGCAGCAGGCAGCTCCCAGGGTTAGGGAGCATTCTCCCAGCCCCTGCCAGGAGACAGCTTACTCCTGGCCCTATGCTCTCTGCCAGGCCCTAGGCTAGCACCCAAGAGGAGCCTGGAGCTCCCCCTGGCTGCAGCAGGGGGGCAGAACAGGGAGGGAGCAGTCCTCTCTGGGCTGCTCCCATTGGGAGGAAACCTGCTCCGAAGAGAAAGCACGTGTAGATATGTTCCACCATAGGCTTACTGCACAGTATTTTTACTGAGTAGTAAGCCTACTTCAAATTTATTGCACATGTAGACATGTCCAGGGAATGCCTGAACTGACATTAGAATGCTCAGCCCTTGAAGAGCAGAGAGCTTGCAGGCCTGATTCTACAAAGGCAGGGAGGGGGGCAGTTTGCACACATATGAGTATGCTCTGCAAGCTCCCCAGTTGGCCTTGTGGCAGATGACAGAATGCACAGGGCAACCCAGCCTTCAGTGGCGTATGCAGATTAATCAGAGTCGGCCTGTGTCTCCCTGCAGCACAATGTGGGATTGTGAAAGAGGTGTGTTCTAGTGTTCTGCACAGGAGCAGCAAAGTCCAGCGAGCAACACTATCTCCTGGAAGGAGTGGGAGTGAAGCTTAGAGAGGGATGCTGGAGGACTGTGTGGCTTCTCTGAAAAGAATGTGTACAGACATTTTCTCTCCCAAGATAAACTTTCCTGGCAGTGATGTAACTCTGGCTATTCTAAGGTTATTTTTCTCCTGGAGCAACTATTTTTACCCTGGGAGAAAAATCCTGAACACCTGTACATTCATGGTTTCTCCTGGGAGAGCAGTGACTCCCAGGAGAAACTGAATGTATGCGGACTTTATTAGTACATGCCCAGTGGGGATGGAAAGTACTGGCAGAACCCCCTGTGAATCCTGTACCATCAAATAGGGAACCCATCACTGCTCAAGTTTTATTTTTTATCTTCACTCCACTATTCAGCTTGGTGGAAGTTGCTAAAAGCATGTTTACGCTGTGGTGGCAACATGGCCCAGCAGGGATGCCCCGCTGAGCACACTCTGCCCATCTGCTCCCATTCACTTTGGGACCAGCAAAGATGCTCCTAAATAATTCCCTGTGTCTGTTCTCAAGCATACTGGAGATTGACATCTGGAGAATGGCTGCAGAGGGGTCCCTTGGAATGACTTCAAAAACTCAGTTCTGGGTCGGGAGTGTACAAGCAGGAACCCCTGGGGAAGATGTGTTTTGATCTTCTTGGTCTTCTACTGTAGAAATACACTTACTTCCACCAGCTTTGGTGGAGGTCTTGTTAAACTCTTCTTTACTTACTATATGCACAGCCAGCATAGCAAACATATCACAGAGGAATCATTTTACAAGCATGGTGCACGTTGACCATAGGCACCCAGGATTTTTGTACACTTCCTTGTTGCTATCACCCTCATGGTTTGGTGTCACAATGCTAAAGATTGCTCCCAGGTTTAAAATTATACAGCTACTTCTGCTCACCCCAGATCTTAAGAAAAACTCAGTCCCATCACTCTTTTGTCATAGTCTGGGCCCGAATGTGGATCCATGAGGCCAGATGGAAACATTATTATAATTAAGTCTGACCTGTATAACATAGAACATCACGTTTCTGAATTGATTCTTATTTGAACTAGGTTTCTTTGGGGGAAAAAAATCCAATCTTGATTTTATAGTGATGGAGAATCCAACACTGCTTTAGGTAAGTTGCTTCAATTATTAGCTGCTGTCACTGTTTAAAAAAAGTGTCATATTTCTAGTCTGATTTTGTGTACCTTCCACTTCTAAATACCACATCTTGTTACACTTTTGTATGTTGGATTGAAGAATCCTTTTTATCCCTATAAATAACTGTAATAAAAGTCACTCTGTAGTCTTTCTTTAACAAACTCATTTATTCTTTTACTATTTGACTTGCTTTCCAATCCAGTGCTCATTCCTGTCCAATTTTTCCTACACGTTTGAATTATGGACACTACAACTGGACATAGCATTCCAGTGGCAGGTATACCACTGCCAAATATAGAGATAATGTAATGTACAGCCTCTGATTTGGATTCCCTTATTATACAGCCAGGGGTAACATCAGCTCTTTGGGCCATATCATCAAGCAGAGAGCTCATGTTAACTGATTGTCTACTGTGGCTCCCAAGTCTTTTTTTTCAGTCATTGCTTCCCAGAAAAGAGTCTTCCATTCACTGAGTGTGGTCTATGTTCTTTCATCGTGGATGAATAACCATGCATTCAGTCATGTTGGAATGTCTATTGTTTGCTTATGACCAGGTTAGAAAACCATCTAGCTACCTCTGTATCAGTGACCTGTCATCTTCATTATTTACCGCTTCCCCAAGATATGTGTCATCATTCAGCAACCTTTTTCAATGACATGAAAGAAAACATATAGTCACCACTGATAAAACAAATTCTAGATAGTCAATGGTCAAGGACCAGTACTTTGATACCACCAAAGAAATAACCACAGGGGGTGATAATTCTTTATTTGAAGTTAAACATTGAGACCTGTCACTGTACCAGTTTTTCATTGATTTAAAGTGAGTCATGTTGTTCTTGTATCATTCTAGTTTCTGAACTGAAATGTTATATATGACCAACTCAAGACTCTTATAGAAATCTAGGTATATGACATCAACATTATGCATATCAAACAAACTTGTAATGTCATAAGAATAATGTCAAGTTATTTGGACAAAACCTGTTTTATGTAAATCCATGTTGATTGGCATGGATTTTATTGCCCTCCTTGATACTTAGGTCCTCTCTATCTAAGTTTCAGCTCCCCAAAGTCAAGGCACTGAGAATTTGGGACCATTTTGAAGATTTGGCACTTACCTAGTTCACAGAGATGTGCAAGGTATTGAGAAATACAGATCAAAGGTGTTATCAGGGTGTCAGATTAATTGGATCATTAACAGAATGCAACATCACAGGCTCTGGAGCTGAGGAATAGCAGCAAAGCTGTTAAGTGAATGAAAAAATGTTCTGTAGGCAGAGTGTTAGTGTGTGGTAAATAACACCTGAGTGGGGAAAAAATAGATCGTTGCCTCCCTAAAAAAAAAATTGTTGAGCAGCTAATGAGCATCTCCATTATGACCACATTGGACTCATTGGATTAAAACATGAAAAAAGAATACTTTTCTTCAAGAAGGTCTTTTCAAGCCCCACCCTGCAGGCTGGGAGGAGGTGCAGCACTGCCTGCACTGGCCAGGGCCCTCTTCCCCAGCTCCTGAGCCTGGTCCCCCAGCGGCCTGGCCTACTTGGGCTGCTGTCTGCCACTCACCCAGCCACCATGCTGCCCCTGAGCTTGAGCTGGCCGTGGCTGGGCCAGCTCTATATGTGGGCCTTGCTGGACCTGGCCCTATGGAGAAGGAGGGGGAGTGGGCTGAGCAGGCTGTATAGCACCTACCTTCATCCCCAGGAAGAGTTCTCAGCTCTCTGGCCTTCCTGCAGTATCCCCACCTGCATTGGTGTCACCAGAGGCTAGGGTGCCAGATGCTCCTCCTTGGGATGTGTGCTGTAAGTGCCTCCACCCCACCGTTCCCTTACTTTACTCCAAACTCATCCTTCTTCCTGGGGTTGCCTTTATTGTAAATAACATTGAAATGGAAACCTTGGCTTAAGCTCTCTCAATTGTGGCTCTACAAGACTCTGAAGGCCTCTGCTGCTTTTTGTTTTTGCTGCTAATTTTTTGTTCCCTCTAATTTTCTAGTACTCAAAAGGAGCTAAGGGACCCTGCTAGCACAGCTACGCAACACTGGCTTCTTTATGCTGCATTATAGTAACTGATATGAGGATGGCTAGACAGAAGATCCTCACATTGCTACATAGAGGGAGTGTCTACACAAGATGCTTACTGTGCAGTAGACTCATTAGCTGTGTAGTAAACATTGTGCATCTGCATGTGTGCCCCTCTTAGGCTGGAGTAAACTAATTCACTTTGCAGAAGGACAGTACCTGCTGCAGAGTTTTTTCTCTGCAGCAGCACACATGTAGATGCTGATGGGGCTGTCTGGGGCATGAAGGTCCTTCATTGTGGGGGCTGTCTGCCAGCTAGTCCTGCATTGGAGCACCCTTGTGCCCCAGACAGCACCTCTGCAGCACATTGAGCTAGGGGAAGCAGTCCCAGGCTGGCAGGCTGACCTCCTGGACTCCCTACCAGCCGGAGTTGCTCTAACTCAGCAAAACGTGTGGTGGTCCCATGTGTGTGTTAAGATACATCGCCCAGGAGTAATGAACTCCAGAGCAATAAGCTCCAGAGTTTATTCATGCATATTAATTTTGTGTGTAGACACACCCACCATGCCAGAACCTGTCACCGTGTTTTAAAGTGTAGCTAGTTCTCACCAGTAAATCTTGCTCATTATCTTGCTTCCTTTAACTTTACAGATACATCTTTGCAGTGGAAACCCCTGATAGAGCTTATTGCATAGTCCTGCCTAGAGGTAATAAAGAATGTCCAGGAATGCCTGGTTGTCAAAAAGGTGGCATACACCTGGTGGAAGGCGGGCAGGGGGGCTATCTCCAAAGAAGAATATACCTCCACTGCTCAGGCCTGGAAGGGGGCTGTTAGGAAAGCTAAGGTGGACATAGAGCTAGGACTAACGTCCAAGATCAAAGATAATAAAAAGTCCTTTTTCAAATATATAGGTAGGATGAAGAAGGCACTGGGAAATGTGGGGCCCCTGCAAGATACACTGGGCAATCTGGTGGTTGCGCCAGAGGAGAAGGCAGACCTCTTTAACAAATTCTTCACCTCTGTTTTCTTGTGCAGGGACCAGGACTCCCTCACTGTGATTCAAGACAAACTCGAGGGGAACGCCTCCAGACCTAAGGTTGAGGAGGACTGGGTTAGAGTGCTTCTGGAGGGGCTGGATGTGTTGAAATCAGCAGGTCCAGATGCTCTCCACCCCAGGGTATTGAGGGAGCTAGCAGGGGTTATTGCAGGGCCCTTGGCACAGCTTTACGAGCGCTCGTGGTGCTCGGGCCAGGTGCCAGATGATTGAAAGATAGCCAATGTGGTCCCCATCTTTAAAAAAGGGAGGAGGGAGGACCCGGGCAACTATAGGCCCGTCAGTCTTACCTCAATCCTGGGGAAACTCTTTGAGAGGATCATCAAGGAGCACATCTGTGATGGGCCGGCATTTGGGATGATGCTCAAGCGCAAACAGCATGGTTTCATTAGGGGCAGTTCATGTCGGACCAACCTGATTGCTTTTTACGATCAGGTCACAAAAGCATTGGATGCAGGTGTCGCCGTGGATGTAGTCTTTCTGGACTTCAGCAAGGCCTTTGACACTGTCTGTCACCCCATCCTCATTAAAAAACTAGGCGACTGTGGCATTGATGCCTACACAGTCAGATGGATTGCAAATTGGCTGAAGGGTCGTACTCAGAGGGTGGTGGTGGACGGGTCATATTCGACCTGGGGGGAAGTGGGCAGCGGAGTCCCCCAGGGCTTGGTTCTAGGGCCCGCACTGTTCAATTTCTTTATCAGCGATTTGGACGATGGGGTGAAAAGCAACCTGTTTAAATTTGCTGATGATACCAAAATTTGGGGTGAGGTGGGCAAGCTAGTAGGGAGGGAAAGACTGCAGCAAGATCTGGATAGGTTGCAGGGGTGGGCTAACAAAAACAGGATGTATTTCAATACTGACAAGTGCAGGGTGTTGCACTTGGGCAGTAGTAACCAGCAGCACACTTATAAGATGGGAAACTCCCTTCTTGAGAGCACGGAGGCAGAAAGGGATCTTTGAGTCATCATTGACTCCAAGCTGAGCATGGGTCGACAATGCGAGGTCACGGTCGGCAGGGGAAACCGGACCCTATCGTGCATCCACAGGTGCATCTCGAGTAGGGCCAAGGAGGTGATCCTCCCCCTCTACGTGACACTGGTCAGGCCACAGCTGGAGTAAAGTGTCCAGTTCTGGGCGCCCCACTTCAAGAGGGATGTGGACAACATTGAGAGGGTCCAGAGGAGGGCCACCCGCATGATCCGGGGACAGCAGGGCAGGCCCTACAATGAGAGGTATGGGACCTGAACCTGTTCAGCCTTCACAAGAGAAGGAGGAGGGGGGACCTTGTGACTGTCTATAAACTCACTAGGGGGGACCAGAAGGGTTTGGGGGAGACCTTGTTTCCCCTAGTGCCCCCCGGGATAACAAGGAATAACAGCCACAAGTTGTTGGAGAGTAGGTTTAGATTAGACATCCGTAAGAACTACTTCACAGTTAGGGTGACTAGGATCTGGAACCAACTTCCAAGGGAAGTGGTGCTGGCTCCTACCCTGGGGGTCTTTAAGAAGTGGCTTGATGCCTACCTGACGAGTCACTTGAGCCCAGCTTTCTCTCCTGCCCAGGCAGGGGGTCGGACTTGAAGACCTACAAGGTCCCTTCTGACCCTACTTCTATGATTCTATGATAAGAAATGGGTAACCAGAGCCACAATTTGCATCAGACAAAAGAATACAATCTTTGGAAAAACTGAAATTAAATAAAGTTTCATAGATTTCATAGATTCCATAGACATTAGGGCTGGAAGGGACCTCGGAAAATCATCAAGTCCAGCCCCCTGCCCCAGGGAGAGGAAGTCAGCTGGGGTCACAGGATAAACGTCCAATTGACTGTTAAAGGAATCCAGAGCTTGCACCACCTCTGGCGGCAGTCTGTTCTCTGGCGGTAGTCTGTTTTCACCTCTCTTTAGCTCTAGAAACCTCAATTTATGTAATTTGGTGTCATTTCCCTTGGAAAAAAACAATATATTCTGAAAGAGTTCTTGAATGAATTTAGAGGAAAAAGATTCTTCTATAATTTCTTAAAGCTTAAAATCTTTTCTAAGTGCTTCCCTCTCTGATTAAAGGTCACCTGGTTAAGAGTTTAATTATACTAATGACAGCTGCAAAATCTTGCTCTTGTACTTGAAGTTATTAAGGGAAAAAGGCTCAAATGTTCAAATATGTGCATGCAACTAACTTTCTATTCTAATACCTATCTCTAGGTCATTTTGTGTATGCCCAGAATTACAGGCTCCATGAAAAATGGCATGTATTTGTCTTGATGCAATTAAGAGTTGGTAATGAACATGGTTTTGCCTTCCAAACACCAGTTCAAATCCAGACCAGCTTAGTACTGGGTGTGTGCATGTGTGTGTCTAACTCTTCCAGACACATGCCTATGTATATATCGGCTCTTGTTGAGACTTTTTACCAGTGGTTCCAATTATCTTTAAAAATTAGCTGGGTTTTTCATAATGTGAATATCTGTCTACTGAATCCAAGAATACTAATCCGTTACACATTGTCTTCCCCAATTGGCTTCAGACAGAAATGGATAAAATTTACTTGCTACCAACTTGGGCATGTTTGAAATAGTGTTTCTAAGAAAAAATAAAAGGTTCCATATCTTTCACCAGTTCCTTAATTACACTCCTGAGAATGTTATCACGCACATGGGGAAAAAAAAGATAACTTCAAAGGAGACAGATTCACTGCCAGCTCTGTCTCCCTTATGCCATTCACATGGCAAAAAAGGTGTAGATACTGGTCATAAGTCCCAAGAGGGGATAGAGAAGTCATAGCTGAGTCATATGTCATTAACCATCCAGCCCCAGATGCAAGGAACATATTGGGGCAGGGAGGAAGACTTGACCAGAAGGCATAATGCACTTGCATTATTTTCAGCTGGCAGATGGTCTCCTGAGCCATCTGGCACTGGGCCCCAAGTTAGAGTAACCCCTAGGCTCTTCTAACATGTGCTAGAGCTGGGCAGAGAATCCGTGCCTTCACTGCCTATTGGCTATCAAGCATGCACACACTTTCTGCTCTGAACATCAGCCCAGTGAAGCAGAGAATCTAGGCTTTTTTTTAAAAAAAGGGAGAGAAGAAAACTATGTATACACAAATTCATATAGTCAGAAAAGGCTCTTTTACATAAAATTGTCCCATGACATACGTCATTCTTTTTCTATAAGAAATGGATGAAAGGATTAGGCCTATGAAAGCAAAGACATTTTGGTTAAGTTATTTGTTAAACAGGTTCCAGTGAACATTTCTGGGTTTTCTTAAGAGTTCCATGCAAACGTATAGAAGTTTTTTCTCCAGTGGAGCTGCTCATAAAGCGAGTTCTTTCAGTAGGTCACAGTGACCCTGACTGTGGAGGAAGTGGTAGATAAATGGAGCTACAGATAAGTGATAACATTTATTGCATACTTCTTCAGCATATCTCAAACTGTGCACTTGTCCTCATGGCATTTTGTTTTTATATTAATTTTATTAAAATACATTTCAGAAATAGAGGGGTAAAATAATTTAAAGATAACTTCCAAAACCAGATTATTCAATGCTGAATAAGTCTGCTTTGGCAGTTCATGTCATTTCCCATTGCTAGCTTGACTGAAATGTGTTAGGTTAAACTTATCCTCATTTACTTTTCTGAAAATACAGAAGCATATATTTTGAAATAACTATTAAATGAGCCAACAGTCTGCCCAGGCAAGTAGATGCACATTTCATTATCTTTGACCTCTCCGCAAACATCAAAAGTAGATTCTTACAATTTAATTCCAAAGATTTCAAATATACCAAAAGCAATAAGACCTGCGAGCTACATATAATGCTACACTGTTGGGGGTGGGGGACTAGGAGCACTTGTTAATAAATTACATAGCTCATTTAGTTAGGTCCTGATTCTGCAAACACTTATGCAACTGTTTAATATGAAGCATTTAAGTTATCCCAGTGTTTCCCAACTTTATTTGCCCCACAGCACACTTCATAGATTTCATAGATTTCATAGACATTAGGGCTGGAAGGGACCTCGGAAGATCATCGAGTCCAGCCCCCTGCCCAAAGGGCAGGACGTCAGCTGGGGTCATAGGATCCCAGCAAGATAAGCATCCAGTTTCATCTTGAAGGTGTTCAATGAAGGCGCTTGAACAACCTCCGGCGGCAGGCTGTTCCAGACCTTGGGGGCTCGGACAGTAAAGAAATTCTTCCTTATGTCCAGCCTGAAACGATCTTGTAGTAGTTTGTGACCATTCGTCCTCGTCATCCCTTGGGGCACTCTGGTGAACAAACGTTCCCCTAGATACTGGTGATCACCCCTGATAAACTTGTAGGTGGCCATCAGATCACCCCTGAGCCTGCGCTTTTCCAGGCTAAAGAGCCCCAGGGCTCTCAGCCTGTCATCGTAGGGTCTGCTTCCCTGACGCCTGATCATGCGCGTGGCTCTTCTCTGGACTCTCTCAAGCTTCTCCACATCCTTTTTGAATTGTGGAGCCCAAAACTGGATGCAGTACTCCAGCTGCGGCCTCACTAAGGCCGAGTACAGGGGGAGAATGACGTCCCGGGATTTGCTTGAGAAGCATCTATGGATGCAAGCCAGCGTTTTGGTCGCTTTACTAGCCGCAGCATCGCATTGCAGGCTCATGTTCATCTTGTGGTCAATGATGACCCCCAAGTCTCTTTCTTGCATAGTGCTAACCAACATAGCACTGCCGAGCCTATAAGGATGCTGCGGGTTTTTCTTCCCAAGGTGGAGAACCTTGCATTTATCGGCGTTGAACACCATCAGATTCTCATCCACCCACTTGCTGAGCCTGTCCAGGTCAGCCTGGATCACCCGCCTGTCTTCTGGCGTGGATGCTTTGCCCCAAAGTTTGGTGTCATCTGCGAACTTGGCCAGTCCGCTTCTGACTCCAGTGTCCACATCGTTAATGAAGATGTTGAACAGTATGGGTCCAAGGACAGAGCCCTGGGGGACCCCACTGGTCACAGGACACCACGATGAATGACTTCCATCAATTACTACCCTCTGGGTCCGACCCCGGAGCCAATTTTCCAGCCAGTGGATCGTGGGGGACCCAAGGCGACAATTGGCCAGTTTCTCCAAGAGACGATCATGGGACACCAGATCGAAGGCTTTTTTGAAGTCAAGATATATGACATCAATCTCATCTCCCTTGTCCAGGTGATAGGTCACCTGGTCGTAGAAGGAAATGAGATTGGTCAAGCAAGACCTACCCGCAACAAACCCGTGCTGGCTATCCCTTAAGATGTTGGCGTCGGCCAGTCCATTAAGGATGGCCTCCTTAATAAATTTTTCTAAGATCTTCCCCGGGATAGAAGTCAGGCTGATGGGCCTATAGTTAGCCGGATCCACTTTCCTCCCTTTCTTGAAGATAGGCACCACATTGGCCTTCTTCCAGTCTTCGGGCACTACACCAGAGCGCCAAGAGTTTTCAAAGATCCGCGCTAGAGGCTGGGCTATGATGCTTGCCAGCTCCTTGAGTACCCTGGGGTGAAGATTGTCAGGGCCGGCTTATCTAAAGAAAAAAGCACTGCGGCACACCGAACACAGAGTGGGGGGTGGGGGAGGGGGGAGAGGGGTGGCACATGACCAGTCAGACGCTGATGGGGAGGGGTGGTGCGCAGCCAGCTGGACAGCATTTTGGGCTGGAGCCATGCCCACTCCCTGGCTGGAGCCACACTACACATCAGTCTGTGTCCGCAACAGCAGCAGGCGGGGGGCGTGGCTCCAGCCCAAAATGCCGTGGCACACCTGGACATGCCTGATGGCACACCAATACCACAGCAAACTGGTTGGGAAATGCTGAGTTATCCAATGGAACTGAGTGGGACGACTTATATACTTAAAAATTAAGAACATGAAAGTTTGCAGGATTGGGGCTTTACATAGAATCTCTGATCAATTAGATTGTTTTACAGGGGAAGGGATGTTGGCTTCATCTTAGTTTATAATACAGGTTTCCCTTGCTTTATGCGGGTTCTGTATGTGCAAATTCGCTCTTATGTGATGACCCTTTTTATACCAACCATTCGTTATATGCAAGGTAAATTCACTCTTATGTGATCAGTGTGGTGGAAGCCTGCAGTCAGCTGCTTTGTGCAGTGCATTGTGGGAGTGACAAGCACCAAAATATAGTCTCCTGTGTGGATCTTTGCTCCTCGCTCGTTGGCTGCGATATGTGTTTCTGTAGTTGCCATCCCCATTATGAAGGTGCCCTGTGGTTGCTGTTCGTAAGTACCAAAATTGTCTTGTAAAAGTGGTAGAAATGGATCTGGGGGTCAGTATAGTCAAGGTCTTGGAACATATCCCTATTTGTTACATTGTAAAGTGGGTTCCCTTCATGTGAATTTGAGTTACTCGCCATTTTCCAGGAATGCATGTGCAGCATAAAGTGAGGGAAACCTGTATTCTGGCATACCTTTAGCACAGTGCAAAGTACCAGATTCTGATACTCTGACTCAGACTAGCATCTTCTTCTCTGGGTATACCTATTAATTACAGTGAGGCTGGGATGGCAGTGATGTGTAATCCAGTATAAGTATATCAGAATCTGGGTCATAACCATTAACAATCATGCCAATCTAGAACTGTGCGAAACCCCCCCATACCCACAGTCTCCCACACCCCCACAGTCTTCCCCCTCCAGTCCACCTCCACCCCCAGTCCCTTACTTACCTTCCACAGAGCCAGGGTCCATGCACCCTGTACTGGTCCAGGCTGCCCTGCACGTGGAGGCAGCGTGCTTCAGCAGCAAAGCAAGGTGCAGCCATAGAGATGCTCTGGCCAGCTAACATGCGGCCAGGAGAACCCCCAATCACCTGATGGCAGATTACAGTGCTCTGGGTGGTGTGCTGAGGGAGTTTGGTGCACAGGTGGTATTCTCTTCCATCCTACCAGTGAACGGACATGGAAGACGGCATGAGAACTGCATCAGAGAGACCAACTGGTGCCTTCAGCAGTGGTGTCTTGAGGCAGGCTTCGGCTTCCTGGACAACGACCCGCACATTACAATGAGGGACATGCTCAGTTGGGATGGGCTTCACCTGTCCCCCAAAGGTAAGCGTGTGTTTTCTTCTAGGTTGGTGGATCTCCTCTGGCAGGCTTTAAACTAGTCTCGTCGGGGGGGAGGGGAAGATGAGGGCGGGGGAAGCTGTGGACCACCAAACCGTGTGGCACCCACAAGGACAGCCCAACCTGCAGAAGGAGAACATTGGGAACCTGCAAGCCATGGGGCGGCCAGCACTACAGCACAGGTAAGCAACGAGAAGGTAAGAAATAAGGGGCCCCTTGGGACTCGGAGCAGGGGGGCAGCAAAGGCACCAGTCGCAGGGCTCAAGTGCCTATATACTAATGCTAGGAGCATGGAGAACAAGCAGGATGAACTAGCGCTCCTGCTTGCACAAAACACCTATGACTTAGTAGGGCTAACGGAGACCTGGTGGGATTCGTCCCACGACAGGGCGGTACATATTGAGGGTTATAGATGGAAAGGACAGGGTGGGGAAAAAAGGGGGAGGGGTCATCAAGATGGAATCAAAGGATAAGCAAGTTGAAGGATTGTGGGTTAGGCTACATGGTGGGTAAGGAGAAAGGGATTTGGTGGTAGGGGACTGCTACAGACCCCCACACCGAGGGGAAGAAATAGACTCGGGGCTCCTGAGGCAGCTCTCAGAGACCATAAAAGCTAAAGAGGCGGTAGTTATGGGGGACCTAAACTACCCAGACATCTGCTGGGAGACGCAGACAGCAAAGTCCCACCATTCACGCAGGTTTCTAACCTGTGTACAGGACCTCTACCTGACATAGGGAGTACACAGTCCCACTAGGGGGAATGCCATACTGGATCTGGTATTGGCAATGGGGGATGACGTGGTAGGGGACCTACAGATCGGTAGCCATCTGGGGGACAGTGATCACCTAATAATAGAATTCACCATAAGACGTTGAGTGGGTAAGGTAATTAGTAGGGTGAAAGTGCTAGACTTTAGGAAAGCTGATTTCAATGAACTCAGGTGATTAGTCAAGGATGCACTGCAGAGTAGGAGTTTTGAAGGGATGGGAGCCCAAGAAGGGTGGCTGTGCCTTAAGGAAACGATCCTTCGGGCACAAAGCGAGACGATCCTGATGCGAGGAAAAAGAGGGAAAGGGGCCAGGAGGCTTCCTTGGCTGACCAGAGAAATCCAGGGCAGCCTACGGGCCAAAAGGGGAGCACATAAAAAGTGGAAACAGGGTGAGATCACCAAAGATGAATATACCTCCTCTGCTCACGCTTGTAGGGAGGCAGTTAGACAGGCCAAAGCTACCATGGAGCTGAGGATGGCATCCCAAGTAAAGGACAACAAGAAATTGTTTTTTAGATATATAGGGAGTAAAAGGAAGGCCCAGGAAGGAATAGGACCCCTGCTAAATGGGCAGAAGCAATTGGTGACAGACAGGGGGGACAAGGCTGAACTCCTCAACGAGTTCTTTGCCTCAGTGTTCCTAAGAGAGGGACATGACAAGTCTCTCACTGGGGTTGTAGAGAGGCAGCAGCAAGGTGCCAGACTACCATACGTAAACCCTGAGATGGTGCAGAGTCACTTGGAAGAACTGGATGCCTTTAAGTCGGCAGGCCCGGATGAGCTCCATTCGAGGGTGCTGAAGGCACTGGTCGACATCATTGCACAGCCACTGGCGGGAATATTTGAACGATCGTGGTGCACGGGCCAAGTCCCGGAGGACTGGAAAAGGGCCAATGTGGTCCCCATCTTCAAGAAGGGGAGGAAGGAGGACCCGGGCAACTATAGGTCAGTCAGTCTCACCTCCATCCTTGGCAAAATATTTGAAAAAATTATCAAGGCTCACACTTGCGAGAGCCCAGCAGGACAAATTATGCTGAGGGGAAACCAGCACGGGTTCATAGCAGGCAGATCGTGCCTGACCAATCTATTCTCTTTTTATGACCAGGTTACGAAACTCCTGGACACAGGAGGAGGGGTGGATGTTGTATACTTAGACTTCAGGAAGGCCTTCGATACGGTATCCCACCCCATACTGGTGAACAAGTTAAGAGGCTGTGACTTGGATGACTACACAGTCCAGTGGGTGGCGAATTGGCTGGAGGGTCGCACCCAGAGAGTCGTGGTGGATGGGTCGGTTTCGACCTGGAAGGGTGTGGGCAGTGGGTTCCCGCAGGGCTCGGTCCTTGGACCGATACTGTTTAATGTCTTCATCAGCGACTTGGACGAGGGAGTGAAATGTACTCTGTCCAAGTTTGCAGATGACACAAAGCTATGGGGAGAAGTGGACACACCGGAGGGCAGGGAACAGCTGCAGGCAGACCTGGATAGGTTGGACAAGTGGGCAGAAAACAACAGGATGCAGTTCAACAAGGAGAAATGCAAAGTGCTGCACCTAGGGAGGAAAAATGTCCAGCACACCTACAGCCTAGGGAATGACCTGCTGGGTGGCACGGAAGTGGAAAGGGATCTTGGAGTCCTAGTGGACTCCAAGATGAACATGAGTCGGCAGTGTGACGAAGCCATCAGAAAAGCCAATGGCACTTTATCGTGCATCAGCAGATGCATGATGAATAGATCCAAGGAGGTGATACTTCTCCTCTATCGGGCGCTGGTCAGACCGCAGTTGGAGTACTGCATGCAGTTCTGGGCACTGCACTTCAAGAGGGATGCGGATAACCTGGAGAGGGTCCAGAGAAGAGCCACTCGTATGGTTAAGGGCCTGCAGACCAAGCCCTATGAGGAGAGACTAGAGAACCTGGACCTTTTCAGCCTCCACAAGAGAAGGTTGAGAGGTGACCTTGTGGCTGCCTATGAGTTCATCACGGGGGCACAGAAGGGAATTGGTGAGGTTTTATTCACCAAGGCACCCCTGGGGGTTACAAGGAATAATGGCCACAAGCTAGCAGAGAGCAGATTTAGACTGGACATTAGGAAGAACTTCTTCACAGTTCTAGTGGCCAAGGTCTGGAACGGGCTCCCAAGGGAGGTGGTACTCTCCCCTACCCTGGGGGTCTTCAAGAGGAGGTTGGATATGCATCTAGCTGGGGTCATCTGGACCCAGCACTCTTTCCTGCCTATGCAGGGGGTCGGACTCAATGATCTATTGAGGTCCCTTCCGACCCTAACATCTATGATTCTATGAACAGAGTGTCTCTTTGGAGGACCCAAGCCTCCAGTTGCCTCAGGGTATGGTCCTAGACTGTGCTGTGCCCTGCTTTTTTTCTGCAGGTTTTTTTTTTGATACCCAAATATCCAGGTATCAAATTTTGAGCTCCTCCTGAAAATCAGCATGGGGAACTTTTTTTGTTCCCAGTTTGCCTCTTGCCATGTCTCAGACTGCCTTGAAATGCAACAAGAGACATGTGTGAGCTCATGTGTATGCACCCTAAGGTGCTACTCTGCCCTACCTTCTACTTGACTTAAGACTAACATGGCTATCCCTAACCCTAACTTTCCTCTTTTTACATGTGAGTTGCATGAGAGGTAGATCTCAGCCAAGCTTCTGCCTCACATCAATCCAGCATGGTAGCCATTCAGTGTGCCCCTAGAAAAATACCTGGCATATAATAGTCAACTGGTCCTGGCTGCAGGCAGGTGCTGTCAAATCACTGTGATCCCAGAGTGCACAAGTAAACAGACTTGTTAGTTCTGGCAGGATGCAAAACAGTGTGGGATAGTAGCTGGAAGACTATTAAAATAATACAAAATATAGTCAGACTGCCCCCCAGCCCCACTCTCCCTACCACCATGAACCTGAGTACACATTAACTTACTGTGCAGGGAACCTTACCACCATTTCAAACAGATAAACAGAATATATTCTCAGAGGTTAATATACACTAAGATTGGTATCATTTGAACTCACATTTCACTATTTAAACACATCTGCAAGGACATGTCCCTTGTCTTGTGTTCTAAGCATAGGCCATTCTTTTAAGCCCAGACCTCTTACGAAGAGCCAAGGGCTAGTATGGAACCCCTGGTAGTAGTTGCAGTAGTAGACAAGGCAACAATTTGATAAGACTTAGAAATAATGATGTTGTTGAAATGGAATATAAATTAAATACATTGCTGGAAAACATAATTTTGTATCCAAAATTTTCTTTTATCTATACACATCATGCAAAATACTGTACACAATATTTATCTTGGAAGTTAATATATTCTAACAAAATCTGCTAATATTGTGTGAAACGGTATAACAGCCAAAGACAACATTTTATTTTTATCCAATTTATTAATTTCTGTTGGGCTAAGTTTCTTGGTAGTTATATTGTAAAATCATGACATGTTCAGCTGCATATAGATAAAACCCAGTGGAAATAGTGTTCCACTGGGAGAAAAAAAGTAAAAGGAAGTCTGGATTAGTCTGCATCAAGCAGGGCACAGTGGATTTGACATTTTGTGGGCTAACTTGAACTCTGGCTAGGGACAGAAATTACACATAAACTGGTATAAGTGATGGAAAATTTGTTCAAATCTGTAACACAACAGAAGTTCAGTACCCATAACCATTTTCAAAATGGTGGAAACTGGTTTGAGATAAACCTGGATGGATGTTGTATCAAACTTAACTTATTTAGTTTAAATTGGTATCTTGAACTTCTGTCCAGATTCCCTCCAGATTCAAGTTCATTCATAATCTCCCAGCATCCCAGGATGCTTTGCACCTCTCCCACAAATCTCCCATTACAGGGTGGGCAGGCCCAAGCTGTCTGCTTCAGTTGAGCAGGGAGGCAAGCTTTAGCATCCCCCAGGTTTTGGCCTGGGCCACTGCAGGCATATCGCTGCATTTCTGGAGTCAAAAGCAACTGTCTATTCAGTTGCTCAATCTCTGCATTTTAGATTAACCTGCAAAGATTGAATCGATTCAGCCTTGTGCTTTTTGACTGTCTGTACTTAGCCTTTTAAGTAGACTCTGGGCTCAGTCCCATATCAGTCTGAAGCAGTGCCAGTGACTGGATGACCTGCAGAAGTGAGAGAAGCAGCTGACTTCTGAGGGTCCATGCCATTATCCATTAAATTACATGGAAAAATTATCATAGATTCTATGGAGCAAGGGTGGCCAACCTACAGCCTGTGTGCCGTAAGTGGCATGGGCAGTCTAAGTGTATGGCACATGGCAGCTCTGTAAGGGAGCACAGGGCAGGGAGCAGGAAGCAGAGGGAGAGGATAAGAGCAGCACTTGGAGAAGGTGCAGACTTAATTTGTGGCATGCTGGCCAAAAAGGTTGTCCCCACTGCCATAGGGCATTTAATCAGGCAGTAGGGAACAAACTAAGGGACTGATTGAATGCCTTATGGCAGTGGGGGTCAACCTTTTTGACCAGCATGCCACAAATTACCCCAAACTTTGCTTTAGTACAGACTCCAAGGATAATCTTATACAGACATCTGTATTAGACAGGATTGTCTTCTTATATCCTCAGCTGAGGAAGTGAGTGAAGGGAGTGACAACAGAAACTGCTTCTTCTTCCTCCTATAGCCAGACCTAGATTTAGAGTAGCAGGAAGTTTTTTATCCCCTTCCCTCTCCTGATGGTCTTTTCTGGCATTTTGCTCTGCAGTGGAACTAACGGCCACACACACAAACATGCGAGCTGCCCATGCTCACAGCAGTGTATCCTCCTCTGTCCTGCCCTGGCCGATCCCTGCCCCAAGCAGGAGGAGTGGTGCTAGGCCTGCCTGCCTGGTTCACTGTACTACTCTGCCTCTCCACTGGGCTGTGCCCCATGCCTCTGCAATTCTAGGCCTTCTGTTTGAATTTTCACCAGCTGGCCTGGACACCAGGATGGCCTACAAAATCTGGGACTGTCCCAGTCAAATTGGGATGTATAGTCACTGTACTTTTAAAGGATGCAGGCCTTACTTCAAATCCCTGCTCCAAAGCAGGCAGAAAAAATATTTGGATTTGGATTTCTTATATCTCAGATCAGGATTGTAACCACTGAGCTAGTGGACTAAAAAAAGGAGGCTACTTTCTTTTTCAGGGTGGGTTAAGTGCTATATGAACATAAATACTGCATTAGGCTCTACAGATCAGGTAGGCAGTGGAACAGCTAGACTGAGTTTCCTCTTAGGCTTAGGCATGAAACAGGTACTGAGAAGTTCAGTATTATCAAGACTTACGTATTCAGTGACAGAAATTCAGCAGACTTCTGACAGAAACATAGATGTTTCCAGGGCTAGGTAGGGTTTTGAAGATCTAAATTTTGGATGTCAGCAGTTAAAGTACCTATGTTCTGCTTTAGGCCCCTTGTCAAGCCTAAACATCTCTCTTTTACCAAGGACCTTTTTAGCAAAATGACTGAATTTAAATATAGGTCTCCTGACACGTGAGGCTCCATTTATGCTTGTACTGATCTTCCACACTTTTAAGTAGGGAGGCAGGTGCACAATGGAGTTGACAGTAATACTGTTCAGTGTGGAAGATGATATAAATAATACAGTCAGGGTTTTCACATGTGAGTTGTGGGAGCCAAAAGCAAGTTTAAGGGCCTGATTTTTTCAGAGCATGGGCATCCAGTGTATTTTAAAAATCAGGCTCCTTGAAGGCATCCCAAATTGGGCAGGAAAAAATATTAAGGCATATAAAACCACAAAATGCTTGTGCCCTTAGCTTCCTCTTGCACTTATGCTGGACTGCAACAGTCTCATACACCCTGTTGGGCATTGTTTTATGTACCAGAGGTAACAACAGAAGAGGACTCAATGTTTCTAAACTTAAATGGACTCTTTATTAAGAACAGTATGTACAGAGATGCTGCAACTGCAGCTAGCTAGCATTTCAGCAGTGTACATAGAGGCTGGCCTCCTGTTGCCTCCTCCAGTCTATCGCTTCTTTGCAGTCTATGTTCCCTCTTTCAAGTACCATGCAGGTAATTACGTCTTTCCCTTTAAGAATAATCGTCACTGTTGTTGCTTATTGTGTTGTTTGTGATAGTGTGCACTGACATAGCAGGGCCAGAAATTACCAGTATGTAGGTTCTCCAGGTGAGGTCCTTGTGGTGGCCTGTTCAAGTGTGCTGGTTTTCAAAGCAGTCTTTCATTTCTTGTTTGTATTATCCTGGTTGCTGGGGGACTTTTGGCTACCACATTATTGACTTTATTTTGTTGGGTTGTATCTGTTTGGTCCTCTGATATGTTTACACACTTTGTTTCTCCTGACCAGACCAGCTGACAGCTGATACTCTTTCTAAGTCCTTTGGATCCTGGCATTGGTTTGTTTTGGACATTTTCCAGAACAGCTTTTCTGGGCTCATACCCCCTGCACTCACTAAGAAATGACCACAACAATGAACTTCTGGGTTTGGAGTTAGAGGGCATAGGAGGACCATGCTCAGGCCCATCCTTGCTGGGAGCTGCTGCTCTGGAGGAGGAATATGAGAGGTATCTTGCTATGATGCAGCATTGTTGGGTAATAATTGTTTTCAGTTTTCATTTCATGTAATTTCCTTCAAGTCTTTGACATCAGTCTCTTACTGTCTACCTATCCCATTGCTCTGAGTATCCAGAGGAAGGCTTGTGATCAAATTTCCATTTGGTATTAAACCATTTGAATTCCACTGCACTGAAATGTTTCCTATTGTCTGTATATTGTATACTATGGTATTCATGCATGACCAGCAGCAACACATTTTTCATTTAATCTTGGGTGCCTTGGGTGTGAGACGTATCTGTTTCATGATGCTATCTCTTAAAGAGTACTGAGATTATCTCTTGGTCCATTTTAAACAAAATTCTGTCTTGGGAACATAGCTTACCATCTCTTGATCTTTATGATCTAGCTAAACTTTCTTTTCAAAGGTAATATGATGGAATCATCCTTTTCCTGAGAATAAAGTAGATAGGTCCTTTTTTACCCAAGCATATCTGTGTCCGTCAAGGCTCTATGAGAAAATACCTTGCAGTTTTTCACTTTTGCCTCTGCTGCTCTTAAGTCTCCTCTGAGGCATCATGCTGAAGCTCTAGCTGTTCTATCTGGCTGTTACATTTTAGGCCTCTTGTCTCACTTTATGACTGACTTTATTCTTTCAACTGTCTATCATTTAGTCTCTGAGCATCTCCATTTGGTATTATTATGGGATAAGTGTCTTAAGGGGACATGGGCTTCTGCTTGGTGTGTGCAGGATTTAGAAAGATAATTATCCATCCCTATAAACCACAGGACTTCCTTCACTTTTTTTTCGGGTCTGGAGATGTCCTCAATGATGCTCATTCTCTCGGTGTTTGTCCGGGTTCCACTGAAGTCAACAGATATCCATTGTAGGGACCTCAGTGCTCCTCAGCTTCAGGTTGTCTACATTGCATATTCTGCTTTTGACTTGGGATTTGTAGGTTTTGGGATAAGAATGTCAATAGCAGTCTTGATGTTTGGGGAGTGCTTGGTTTAGTTGGGTCAAAGACATTTGTATGCAATGGTACCAAGCAAAAGATATGGCAAAGACTGTGAGGTGGCTCAGTGGCTCAACCAGCTCAGTGTGTCAGAACTTATTCTTTACATCACAGTGAACAGCTTTGCTCAGGACAGTATAGCCTTAATAATTAGTGATGAGTAGTATCTCCTTGTAGTGTTCTGGCAAGTAGTTTTTGGTTAATGAGGATTTACATGAAATGCTGTTACCACTACTTTGTCTGATATTACTGTTTTATATAATGCGGCCTCTTCCCTGCAGGCTTGCAGTTCTTTTTTTCACTGCCAAAACTAGAAATAATGGATCTCTGCATTTGTGGGCTCCTGATGGAGTCTGCATGTGTCTACTGGCCTCAGAATGATTTAATTGTATATCAAGAGCATTTAGTAACATTTCTCCAGTCCCTCACTGCTACTTGCTCATGTTGCTAGTGTTACATTACAGATGACTCCTTGAGCCACATGAAGTTGAATTGGTCACTTTTCCAATAGTTGCAAATATGGTAGCTGAATTCACAGCACCTTTCTTCTGCTACTTAGGGTCACTGAGAGTCTTTGGATGTGCAAGTCTCATTTCAGATAGTGTTCTCTCCTTTCTACATCCTCAGCTACTTAATGCAATAGCCATTCTTTCTTCTTGGGATAGATGCAACCTTGAAACCTAAAACAGTTATGTTTCCACAGCTTTGTCCCATTGTCCATAGGTGGGTCTTTTTGGTTTTTGTGTGGCTTTCCATACTTTATACATATCATGACTGAATTCTTGGTTGGCCTGAGTATGTCACACTTCCTAGGCTATTTTAGCTTGAGTTTATGTATTGTTTTGCACTGATAGCTGTTACTGTTTTCATCATTTCCTGGGACAGTTCTTGCTAGGTTTGAATCTGTTCCTCTTAATAGTCCCTCATGCAAGTTGCGTCTCACAAATGTTTCTGCCTCTAATTAGGGAATCTTTAATGCCTCCACAGTTATATAGAGAAACCGGAGTTTTCAGCAGCACAACATAACTAGTTATTCCCTTTTCTACTGCTTCTAGTTGAAAAAAAATCTCTCTCCCTACAGTCCAGTTTTCCCTGAGATTATGGTACTCGTCAAACAACTTTATTAACTACTCCAGTGTTCTGGGCATTATTCATGGCAACAGTGTTGCATTTACTTTCTGTCTTTTTATTCCCAAAGAAATAATAAAAAAAGTTTACTTTCAGTTTTTATCTTTATTATCCCTGGTCAGTTCTTTGTATAGATTGAATTCTTGCTTGTGCAAGCTTTTTGTCTGGAAATTCAGCATTTCCTGAGTCCCTCCATGATGTCTGTTTGCTCTGCCTCTAGATGCTTCTTTCTTCCTTGTTGTTCACTCTCTCCCTCATTAGACTGCTCAGTGTCACTCACCATATTACATATAGTGTGGGTGGGGCATAAGCACAGAAAGCCTTTGAGTTTATAAAACTAACTTGACTCTTTACTAAGAGAACTATTTTAAAAAAATGCTAGAACTGCAGCAAGCATTCAAACCACAAGGTGTGCAGCCTGGCTTGCTAGTATTCCTCCAATATCTTCCCTCCAGTAACCTTTATTGCTCCTTCCACGTTCCACTGCGGTTGCTAAAATTACCACACTGGGACTTGTAAGGTTAAGGATAAGATGAAAGAATCCCATCACTTGTCAAAATTTACTGGCTCAGAATAACAAGATCACAAGCTTAAGCCAATGTTATGACACAAGAACAATTGTTGTAACTATATACAGATCACCGAGTCAAAAGACTTCATTAATAGGCACTTGTTTAGACTAAGACACTTCCTGCCTTAGGTTTAGCCTAAGCTATGTCCTTAGCCTTCCACTTTCGTGAGCAGAAATGGAAATATTCTGGGCTTTGGAAATATTTTCCAAAGGGCTAAAGGGCAGTGCTGGTATCAGAGCTGTATTTTGGCCTTCTAAATTGTCAGCTTAAAGATGTAGTTAGCTCTAATGAAAGAAAGCTAATTACTCATTCTTCAAATTTATTGTGACCTTAAATTCTTCTCTGTTTTACAATAAAACATTTTTTCTTTTGTTTGTTTGTTTTTTCCCCCCAACCATTTAGAGCTAACACTTATTGTTCAACCGCAGTGCAGTAAGTGGCCTGGCACAGCTTCAGGAAACAAAGTAAATATCTCCGTCTGCGGGGACAGGGGAAGTTACTACTGCATGTGGAATTCTTGAGATAATTCTGCAAGGACACAGTGTGATATGAAGTTTCATTCTTTATCCTTCAAGGACTGGTGCTGCTGTCCCATCTACAATGGCAGTTCATGAAAATAAAATATACAGCAGACAATAAAAAAGACTTCATTTGCTCATACAAACATAAGTTTGCGTGTTATGTTAAAGCCATTGCACAAATTCACAGTTGAAATGATCACCATGCTGCCACAAAACCAGATCCATTCAATTATTTCAGTTCAATTGGCTCAGAGGAACCAGTGAATAGATGGTTCCATCACTAGTTTTAGAAGCTGGGGTAAAATGGCCATTTCTCATGTGGGAGTTATGGATGGATGAGGAAGTCTCTGTTCTGTAAATCTGGGCTTGCATTTCACAGCAGCCAAACTTGCTCAGTAAAATGAAGAAGTCTCTGCGGAAAGTTTTTGTGAAAATTGCATAGAGGAAAGGGTTGGCACATGAATTTATAGGATAGAACAAAACCAGAAGGATCTTGGATTTTGACACTGTGATGAGAGGAACCTTGAGGGAAGCTGAAATGGCAAAAAAAGATATTGGTGCCATACACAAAAAATCAGTGAAGATCAGGATGGCCATACGCTTGGCAATTTTTGTGTCACTGTTTGAAGAGATGACATTGCGGTTTCTCACTGTGAAGTATATGCGAATATAGCAGGCACAAATGATCACAAATGCAAGGACATTCAGCACTAGGAGGAATATGACATATGCCTGAGAAAAGGGCATGTCTATATCCATTGGCAGGCAGATGCTGACTTTCATATAACTGCTGACTCCAAATATGGGAAGAAGGGCTACAGTGAAAGCAAACAACCATCCAAAAATCATAATCACCGCAGCGTGTCGAAAACGAACCTTACGATCCAGTTGCATGGCGTAGGTAATTGTGTGCCATCTTTCCAGGGTAATCGCAGTCAGCGTGTACACAGAAAGTTCACTCGCAAACACCGTGAAAAACCCTGCAGCATTGCATCCTGCACCCGTTTGCCACTCTATGGCATAATTGTAATATTGGCTTTTGGTCTTTATGTCCACAGATGCAATCAGCAGCAGATAGATGCCTATACATAGGTCTGCAAATGCAAGATTGCACATTAGAAATCGAGGGACGGTAAGTTTATATTGACTGCTTATTAAAATAACCAGTACAACAGCATTCCCAGTGATAGCTAGAATGTTGATAAACCATATCAGGACCCTGAGAATATTGTATCCCATAATATCTTCACATGGATTGAAGGCATCCGGCTTAGGAGAGCATGCCACATGAACTACTTCATTACATAAACCATAGTCAAAGTCAAACTCATTTTCTAGCAGGTCAAAATCTATGGCATAGTTGGAAATGTAATCTTCAGCTGTAGATCTTCTATGTATCCTGTCCACAGGCTGCTCATCAAGGTCCTGCTTGGCAACAGATATATTACATATTGGATGCAATTCAGAACTGGAATGGAAAAAATAATATAGTTAATAAGAAAGACACACAGCAGGAGTAATGCAAAAAATAAGAGTAATCATTCGGTTTCTTTTAACAGACTGTTAACTGATTATTTACCCCAACTCAGGACTTGAAATTAATATGAAAGCTGATGATCATTTACAAAAATATACATATACTGAAAACACAATATATTTCAAAGAATAAATGAGCCTGAGGCTTGACTTGCAAATGTTCATGAAACTCATTGCCAGTTAGAAGGATTTTATTTTGCAAGAAGTCCCACTTATTTGAACCAGACATGCATTTTGGAGGGGGATAATTTGGAGTGCTGCCTATGTAACATAAACAAATAATATAAATCATTGTATGTTCGATCAGAACTGCGTTTAGAAATTACAGGAAGTCAGATATAATAAGCAGGGATCTGAGTTTTCCGTTCGCTATGGAAAAACATGGTAAAAACCTCTCATTTTAAGGAGAAAAACTAGGGTGGTCAAATAATAAAAAAAATGATCATGATTAGTTGCACGATTCAAAAAATAGATGCATTTAATTGTGATTTTAATTGCACAACTAAAAGCTCAAAATTATGCACAGAAAAACTCAAATTATGCAAAATTATGCAAGTACTTTGTATGGTTGGGGGGTGGGTTTGCGGGGTATGTGGGAATTTGTGAAGGTATGGGAGGCTGTGGGTATGTGTGGGGTTTGGAACCTGGGGAGGGAGGTTCCTGCATGCCCTGGCAGGATGCGGGGTACCGTGGGTCAGGTGTGAGGGGCACCAGCAGGACTGGGGGGGCTGTGGCTTGAGAGTGAGGGGCAGACACACATGCAGACACTGCACAGCAGGTAATACTGTGGAGCAGAAGGAGCATGGACAGAGGGAAGGGCCAGGGAGGGCAGATTGAGGACCCCACAGTGAGGGAGTGGGGCAGGGGCTGGGGTGATTGGGGCTCCAGGGCTGGGGCAGGTAATGGGACAGAGCCATGGGCAGCTTCTTCAGGTGTGGTGGGGGGCACAGCGCCCAGCAGTACGTGCACCCCCAAGGGAGGCATAGGGGACATATGCCCCCCGGATTTGTGCATGGGGTGGAGGTGGGCTGCAGGCTTGGGGCTCTGCAACCTGCTGCTACTGCCCCAGGAGCCACGCAATGCCATGCTGTGCCTTCTGCCACCAGGTGGGCAAGGAATGCATGGCATGGCCACGCACAGATCCTGGGGCAAAGGCAGCAGAGCAGAGAGAGCCGCATCCTGCAGCTCACCTCCACCTCATGCACAAATTCAGGGGGAATGTGCCCCCATGCTTCCCCCAGGGGTGTGCACAATGGCAGGAACTGCCCCTCCCTGTGCCCCTGGATGAGCCACTCGAGACTTCATCCTGTGACCCACCCCAGCCCCAGGGCCCCATTCACCCCAGCTCCTGCCCCTGCCCCTGCCCCTACCCCACTTCCTCCCTCACTGTGGGGGCCTTGATTTGCTCCCCCCATGTTTTCCCTCCCCCATGCCCCTTCTCCCCTACAGACTTACCTGCTGGGTGGTGCCCTACACACCGCTGGGCTACGTTGCTGGCTGCAGGCTCTGGATGCTCATCTGTGTCTTTGCGCACCCCTTCCCCCCATTATAGTAGCCCGGAGCCTGTGCCCTGGCTGCTCTGTGGTCCTCTGTGCTGGCACCACTGCCCCACTAGGTGGCCTGGAGGTTGCAGTGACAGTGACAGAGCAGAGCCTGGGAACAGGTTCCAAAATCACATGCCTGATTAATGTGTTAAACAAATTAACTATTTGCTATTTTTGCTATTTTTATCAGAGAATTGGTGATTTTTAAACAGAGAAAACTAGGACTCCTAAAAGTAGATGTTGTAGGCAATCCTCATTTAATAAGTTTTATTGATGAAAATGGCATTTTTTTTTACCAAAATAGTGCTTTTGAATATTTTTTGAGTTTTATCTAAAAAAGGCTGGTTAAAATTTGAATAAAAAATTAAAAAAAATAGGTTTGGGGCTTTTTAAACTTTAAAAATAAAACTCCCAAAAATGTTTCAAGAGATTTTTTAAAGATTAACATGGTTCAGTCTGTCACTTTTTTCACGTGAACAAAATACATCTCCAGACCAGTTCTAACAATAAGAATTTGGGTGGGAGAATTAAGGGGGGAGAGATCCAGGGATCACCAACCTCATGAGTACCAAAAGGAACAAGGAAGTGTCAGCAGAAGATACTGGCTCAGACTGTTCAAACTGGAATGGTTTAACCCAAGCCCTCTTTGAACTTTACACTTGTATAAACATGCACTCATGAGTTTGCACAGAAGTGGACCCAGATCTAAGTTGCATCCTTATTTTTATTTGGCATAACAACTAATCAATTGACAAGGTACTGCAAAACCAAAGCAATCTTCCCAAATTTGTTTCTCTCCAGTACAGTGTTCAGGTAACTATCTGTCTATCCATTTTCAAGAATCAGCTACCAGCTGACATATTGGTGTGGCAGATAGCGAACCTATGAGGGTTGCTTTCTGAGTTTGGAATGAAGTTGTTAATTAGAAGATACTCTGTTTAAAATGATACTAGGTACGATTAAAAAGTGGGGCAGTACCAGCTGGTATTGAGCAGTTTCTAAAAGGTGCTAAATGTCATCCATTTTCTGTGACTCTCAGATTCAGGCCCTAAGTTATTGCACAATATTTTTCTCTGCTTTTCTGTTAGTGCTTCTGTTCAAAGAAGCACTAAGCAGGTCATGCATCTGTGATGGCGGTGCCAAACCAACATGGTTTAACAATATTCTGTTGGCACTGACCATGAGGACAAGTGAGGGTCTTAACCTCCTGATTAACAATTTTCAGGCTGAAAAGGTGATTCGGAGGAGTCACTATGAAATAAGGTGCTTGTCACTTCTAGATCTGAATATGACTCAGGCTGATAATGACAGAAGATTACAATACCATATGGTGGTTCTGGTCTACAGGTCCCAGAGAACATCATCTCTGCCTCCTGTTACAGGCAAAACCAGCCTTTTCCAAGAGATGTGCCTATCCCACACATAAGAGAAGCAGATGTTGATTATTACTGTTATTGATTTTATTAATTGTTCTTATCATGGTAATACCGAAAAGCCCTGTCTAGAAAAAAGTCATATTAAGAAGATATAAAAATCTATCTTTCCATCAGAGCAGTTATTTTGTATTATCTCTGGATTTGGCTAGTTATGCTTTTAGAATAAGGCATTACATTAGAACATATATAAACTCTAAATTATTTCATTCTGTTCTGAAGGCTGTAAATTAAAGCCCCATTCTTGTGAAGAGTCATGTATATGCTGCAGTTTGCATATTTAAGTAATTCTGTTAAAGTTAAATGAGCATAAGGGTTGCAAGGCGAAGGTAAAGAGATATCAGATTGGTATCATACAACCAATGACAAAATACAATTGCAAAACATACCACTTGGTAGAAAATGGGGGAAGGGAGGAGCAAAGAAAAACAAAGATTTCTATATTCATCAAAATTTGTCCATCACTAATTGTTCTGAAAACGTCTCATAATGTTTACTTACTCCCTACAATTTGTTATGCATAGTAGGAAATATGTGAAGAAAGTGTAGTACAGGTACGTGACAACCCAGAAGAGCATGCCAAAAGTAGGTTAACTAGAATGGGTGCTCCATTATCTGACCATTTTCCCCTCAATTTGTACAGGCTTGCCCCAGACAATGAAGAACAGGTAAGTTCTTCTGCTTACAGTTAGCAGATTTGTGCTTCTTATATTTGGTGAATTTATATCCAAATACAAAGCTTCTTCTAGTACCTAATGAGACTACTAATGGGCTTAAATATCTCACTGAATCAATGTCCTAGCTACTGCTGTGAACATACAGGTTACTGTTCTACTGATGAATTGGTTGGTCTTGCTTCATTTATACCATCCGTCAATCTATCTGTTTTATCTATCTCAAATGCAGTATGAATTCACTCTAGAGATTTAACTTTGCAGGAGTGTTTGGCTGCTTATTTAGTTTATAGTAGATTGAATCTAACAGGGAGTATGGAAAACTTTGGCTAATAAGGCTGAGTTTCTATTTCTTTTTCTTTGTACAATTGGGGAGGCGGGATCTGTAGTAAGCTGTGCAAAAAACTGTTCATATTGTGCAATTTCATGTTGGCCTTTGAGAAGGGTTCTGTTCAATTGAAGATTTGGATTATTCTTTCAAGTTCCTCTTGCTAAAACCCCCTGGTCTTGGATCACAGTATTCAGGGATATTTCAACAGAGAAAATAATGTAGAAGGCTGACAGTCCTTTGAAATTTTCTAGGATTTTTATGACAGGTAATTAATTTTCTATTTTTTCAAAATGGTTTTACATTAAAACTATCCACAGCTACCTGTTCTTGTAAAATGAAGCAGCATGTTTCCTGTATAAGCACCATGATTTCTTAAAGAAACGTGAACAGCAAACATGGAGGCAGGGCAGAGTAGCACCATAGGCCCGTGACAGATGTTAAGGTAAAGGCGTGATGGGATCTGATGCAGGAGGTGTGATTGAGGGATCCTGAATCAGATTCTGTTGCACCAAATTACCAGTGCAGGGGGAACCCAATCTTGGGCACCCCTACACCCACAAATAGCAAGCTTAGCTCTCAGCTGCATGATCACACTGTGTTCCCATAGCGGGATGCCCGTCAACTGATCAGTGCTTCCGGTTGTGTGTGCCCTAATCAGCTCATGGGACTTCCAGCCACAGAAGCACATATGATTCCCAGCTAGGGACTATGGGTGGTATACTCCCTTGACAGGAAGCCCTAATCAGCTGAAGGGCCTCCCAGCCTCTGGAGCATACAGGAATCTTGACAGGCTCCCGTGTGCTCCAGAGGCTGGGCACTGGCTGCACGTTCAGGCATGATAAAAACCAGCCTCAATTTTGTGTAATAACTTTGTGGCTTATTTCTTGCTTTATCACACCATTAACTGATTCAACATGGGGCCAGGCCACTACTTAGGATGTGATTAACCAGTTAATTATGTGTTAAGTGTAATGTCTGTCAGAGGACATAGAGATTAACTGGTTCAAAGAGGCATAAGCTTTCATAGGCGACAGCCTACTTCATCACATGCTATGAAGTATGAACTATGAAGCAGACTGATGCCTACAAAACCAGTCTGAACCAGTTAATTTCCAAGGTGCTGCCCTGCCCTGCCTTCTTGAGGTATACCAGGGGAGTGAGAGGGCAGCTGTGACTCAGTAGAATGAATAGGCCAAATCCAGATGCCACATGAGGCACTATCTCTAAGCACTTCTGCTTACTGAAAAGTGACAGTATGGAAGTTAAGAAACTGATATTACAATCTCATGAGGCAGGACTTGAATATGACTACTGATGTTGCAATGCCTTTTACAGAATAGATTTCAGGTGACAGCTCTTCCAAAGAACAACGATAACTGTAAGAAGAAAGTTATATCAACATAGTTCTTTTAGATACAAGCTGATCTTTATGTCAAAAGAATCCAAAAGCTGGCTGGAGCTCCTAATGGGCTATGTCAACTTCAGGGTTTTAACATTCAGCTTCTGCTTCATCCATATAGACCTGAAACCAGAAGGAACCATTTTATTCATAGGCAGAAGGAGGAATCATGACAAGGACTTGCTGTGTAAACCTTATACTTGTTTTTATTAAGGCCAGTTTATCTTTCACTAGACCAGCATCAAAAGTAGTTTAGCATGATGATTAAATTGGCCAATATTGACAAGCTTCCAGCAAATGCCATATTAGCTACTATGAATATAATACCTCTGTACACGGGCATTTCATAAGGATGGAGTACAAGCCAAAAAGAACATTTTCGCTGGGTTCATTTACACGTGCACTTACTGCAGAGTTGACTAATTAGCTCCGCAGTAAAGCATCACTGTCTACATTCGCAGCACTATTAGGCTGCAGTAATCTAATGAACTCTGCTGTAGGATAGTCCTGCCCAACTCATATACTATCCTAGGGCAGAATGCAGGGCTGCCTGCCAGCTAGTCCTGCACTGTAGCACCCTCATGCTCCAGCCAGCCCCTCTGCAGCATGTTGAGCTGGGGCAGATCAGCTCTGGGCTGGCAGGCTGACCCCCTGTGCCCTCTGCCAGCTGAGGCTGTGCTGTCCTGGCTCAATGTGCTGCAGTCCCAGGCACATGCATAAATGTTACACTCAGCAACAATAAATCTGGTGTGAATTGCACTGGAGTTTATTCAGGCACATTAATAGCATGTGTAGACATGCCATCTGACAAGAAAACTGCTTCTGTTTCCATTAAGCTCTACTGTGTTGTCTTCATAGACAACAGGTTTGGGGATTCCCTATATCTACAAACAAATGGAACTGGCATGGGCACACATATGGTTCCCCAGTATGCCAACATATTTATGACACACCTTGAAGTCCATTTCCTTCACAGCTGCCCTCTCACTCCCCTAGTATACCTCAACTACACTGATGACATCATCATAATATGGACACATGGGAAGGAAACTCTACAGAGATGTCACCATGACTTTAACAACTTCCACCCCTCCATCAAACTAACTCTGAAATACTCCATGCAGCAGATTAATTTTGTAGACACTGGCTGCGTCTATGTGAAATACTGATTGTGCAGTAGCTCATTACTACTGGGTGCATCTACACATGGCCATATGGAGCCATTGTTATGGCACCATCAATTAGTACTTCCTTGTGGAAGTACTAAATGATGGTGCAATAACAGCCTGTACTGTGCCGTGCCAGCCGTGTGTGGTTGTTTTTAGCTGCTACTTCACCATAGCAGCACGCCATCATGAAGGAGTGTGTTGCTATGGTGACACAGCTGCAGCATTGCAGTTTTTGCCTGACAATGCTATGTCACTGTAGCGTGTTGCTATGGTGATGTAGTGCCATGTGTAGATGCGCCCACTGTGCAGTAGCATTGCATGGCAGGAAGTGCGATGCAACGCTACTGCACAGTAATAAGTTATTGCGCAGTTAGCGTCACCTAAAAGCCATTTGGTGATGCTACTGTGAAGTAACTCTGATTACTGCGCAGTCATTTAGTACTTACTTTTTTATACAGGTACTAAATGACTGTGCAGTAATGACTGCACAGTCAGCATCTCATGTAGACATGGCCACTGCAGTGGAGGTTGGCAGTGGCCACATCACTACTGCATTGTATCAGAAACCTATTGATCTCCACAGCTACCTTCATGCCACCAGCATTCATCCTAAGCACATCACTAGATCCATCTACAGCCAAGCTCTCCATTTCAACTGAATCTGCTCTGACCACACCAGTAGTATATGGCACTCCACCCTTCAATGCAAATGTGACAGGTGGGCAGGACCGGAAGTCCTGCCCCCTTCGCTCCACCCCCTTTCCCCTTTTATGGTGTGTGACGTCATCAGCCACACCCCCTAACCCCGGTCACGTGGTGCATGACATCAGCAACTCCGCCCCTGACCCCGGTCACATGGTGCGTGACATCAGCAATTCCGCCCCTGACCCCAAACATGTGGTGTGTGACACCAACACCACATGGTTCATGACATCAGAAGGACAACCCAGGCAGACCCTCAAAGCCCAACCCCTCATGCTGCAAGATCTGCCCTAGATCACATGGTGCTGTTATGGCCTATCAGGTCCCTGACCACTCTAACCCCCCCCTACGCCGGAGCACAGGCGTAGCCTATGGGGTGGTAGGGTGGTGATGTGACCCCTCTAACAACCCACCCCAACACCCCCAACCAATTGGCAGGGGTTTCAGAGGCCTCAGACCTCCCAAGAACAATCCTGAACCAATTGGAATGAGTACAGTGGGGGGATTGGGTTTAGGCGGTAAACCCACTAGGTCTATCTGCTTTCCCAAAAGACCCCTCTGTTTATCTGAGACCACGCTAAGGCAAGCAAGGGCAGATATGGATTCTTTCACAATGCCTGTAGGCCCACTCACTACAATACCAAGACGGCCTTATAGAAAGCGTTACCGTAGAAATAGTTTTGAGGAGGAGATCCGACTCCTTGCCCAAAGACTCTTTGAGACGCCTGACCCTGTTGGGGAAGAGCCTGTGAACAGGCAATTGGAGGAGACCCAGGACCTCGAAGCAGACTTTGAGACTTTCAAGATGGTATCTTTGTGCCTGAGCCTGCGTGCGAAGTAGAGGTCACTGCAGAGGAGAGACCGGTAAGAGACTTGGAGCATGAATGTGGGGGTCTTTGGGTTGTGACGGTAGTGGTGGGGTTCACTTCATGGCACATGTGTGTTTGGAAGTAGCTAACTTAGTCCTTTATTTGAATTCCTTTGCAGCTAGATGAAGCCTTTTTAATGACACCAGAAAACCTCCTCACCAGAAGGAAGTGTATGCTTCTGCAGAGAACAAAGACCTGATGAGGCTGAAGAGTTAAGAAGTCAGCTCGGCATCGAATCTACACAAGCTCTTACATCACGTGAACGTAAAGTTTTCATGAAGTCTCTTGTTCGCGTTTCCTTTTATGGCATAATGAAATACTGCTTGAGGCAGAGACTTTTTGACCTATGCTGGGGGTGCACATTTGACTTAGGGGGTCAAGAAGCCCATGAATGTATTACTTGGTTAGATGAAGACATAAATAAAATAATTCAGGATCTTTGCCAGGAAATATGTCTTGATAGCATTTTCAATGCTGTTATAATCATAGGGTTTGCCAGGAACAGTCTCAGAATTACTGAGAAACACTTAATTCAGGTTAGACAGCTTCTAAACACTGTGTATTCTGCAGAAGATCCTAAGGCTGCCCTTCATGATTTGATCACTGAGGAAGATGAAACACTCATACCCCATATTGAACGCTTAATTGGTGCTAGAGATTATAAAACCCTGCTTAAGAGAAAGGATTAGCAAAATGAGTTTGGGGCGTACCTCTGTTGCTGTTCTGGGTGGGAGACTGGGGAATGTGAGGCTGTAAAACACAACAACAGTTTTCTACATCTAATGTATTTTAGCATTTGCTTTAGTGTCTTGGATATCTAATCACATACATATAGGGTTTTTTTGTAAAGATAAAACATTGAGACTTAATGGTCATTAGAAATGATAAAAATCCTTCTTAGGAGAAGGGGTAACAAAATAAACTAGTAAAATATTGTAAAAGTTTTAATGGAAATAAAGACTGAATTTAAAAACATATATTCTCACAGCTTTTGTATGGTATGGGTGGGGTGGGGTGGGGGTCTTGTTATAAAGATAAAACAGACCTAAAAAAAAAAAAAGATGACCATAAGTTATCTCTTACCAAAAGGCCTGCTGTAAAGATAAGGCCGACAAGGCATAATGGTCACTGGATGTGATAAGAAACACTTCTTAGAAGAAAGTTTAACAAAATAAACTAATAAATATTATAAAAGTTTTTAAGGGAAATAAAGACTGAATTTAAAAAGATATATTCTCACAGATTGTGTTATGGTATAGGGGTGATGGGGGTGTGTGTTATAAAGATAAAAAGGAGGCCCGGTGTGTCCAGATCACCACATTTTTTAAGACTAAAGGGGGTGGGTTGTCTTTTAGTGCTGACTATTTTAATACAGTTATATTTTACTTTATACATGCACTATTTTCCTTAATCTATTATTTAATTTTTAATACAGAGGACTTACTTATTGTATCATTTCATTTATATTACATAGAGTTTATCAGGTGGGGAAGCCCCAGGCCATTTTACCACAATAAGGTAAAAATTATTTTAAAAGGATTGGGTTATTTGTGGCAGTGTTGCTATAATCACACTAAGTTATAACAACTGTTTGTTTTCAAACAGAACCTCTTCTTCTAAAATAGAAAAGCAGAACAAGAACATACAGTCATGTTTTTACCCAGTAGTAAAAGGTAATTTTTCTGAAATCAGCTTCTGAAACTTTGTGTTTCCTGTGGGAGGAGAATCTGTGTGTAGGGGTTAAGCAAATTTTAAATTTACAGTGTGTGAGGAAAGTGAATTCTCAATGCTGAGATATAAATTTTATATTTCCTAAGTGATCACACTCACCACACCCAAAGAAGAGCAGGGACCTGGGCAGAGACCTCTAAAAGCACAGCCTGCAGATCAGGACCAGAAGACGGATGGGACAGAACAGAAGGGTACGATTCCTCGGAGGAAAACAAGCCACATACCTCTGAGAAACTCACATGTAAAAAGACTAGGATTCACACCCCCAAAACAGGTGATCTGAACCCTGTGAATAAGAAACCCAGGACTGATTGCTAGCACAATTTACAAAAAGAGGAGAGTCTTTCTCCTTTTTTGAAAGATCATAATTATTGTGAAAAAAAAAAAAGAGGGTGGGTTTTCGAGGTGGGTATAAACACCCTGTCTTGAAAGATCATGATTATTGTGAAAAAAAGAAGGGGGTTTGAAGTGGTACACACAGGCGTATATGTCTCAGAAAGAGTGCACAGAGCCCTTTGAAAGATCATGATTATTGTGAAAAAAAGAGGGGGATTTGGAGTGGTACACGCAGGTGTATACATCTCAGAAAGAGTGTGCAGAGCGCTTTGAAAGATCATGATTACTACCAGCACAAAAGGGTAAATTTTACTCAGAGAGGAGGTAGTCTGTGTAATTCGGACAGCAGGTGTAGTCTGTATCATAAGAGGGGGAGTCATGGTAAACGTGGGGGTAAAAATGGTTGGCCAACCAGCAAGTGGCTTGCGGGGAAAAAACGTAAGGGCCTGGTTAAAGAAGAGTGTGGGGAAGGCTAAACACCGTTTGAGGGGAAAAAAAAAAAAGAGATCCCCTAGGGATCCCTCAAACACTTCTCCTCCTATCAGTCCTGACCCTTCACCAGAACCCCCGGAGCCAGAGAGAGAGGATGGAGAACATGGTTTAGGAACCCCTTTAGAGGGTCCCTCAAATGTACCCCAGACACCCAGATCGGACCTTTCACCAGAACCCACAGAGCCAGAGAGGGGAGATGGTGACTATGGTTTAGGAAGCCCCTTAGAGGGTCCCTCAAATGTTCCCAGACCTTCCCCATCACCAAGACCTGAGGGGTCAGAGGGTTGGGATAACGAATCTGTTGTAGAAGACAGTTTAGAGGACCCCTTAAGTGCCCCCCGGTCTCCTGAGTCATTAGAGGATGTTTTACCAGATGTACATATGGTGCGGGTGAGAAGGCAAGAGTGGTCTGTAACCAGGTTTGGAGGCATGAGGTACACTGAGGAGTTCCGTTTTGTGAATCTGGAGCGTGTGCCGTTACATGTGGCATACGAAGCCATAACCCATGGGGTGGAAGAAATTGTAGCAGAACTCCGCCAGAGATTCACAGGCAATGATTATGCCCAGTTACGTATTCAGGCAGAGTTTGTCAAACTGCTTATACTCTCGAGCTATTAATTTAAACAAGATGACCCCTGAGCTGTTTTTAGAGTGGCTCAGTAAGCTGTTACAAAGCCAGAGAGAAATACTGCTCGATTCAACATTTCGGCTGGTTGTGATTGTTGTGAAAGGCCGGGGAGGTGGGAGCCGTAGAGTTATAAGCTCTATCCCCTATTCCCAGATCATTACTAAAAAGAGGAAGTATTTAATAGACTTGAATACCTATGATACTAACCTGTGCTTTGCAGGCAGTCTATTGGCTGTTACAAAACGCAGAGGGGCCAGAGATGTCAAACTGCTAGATGGTGCCAAAGAACTGCATAGGAAATTAGGACTGTCTATATATCAAAAGGTTATGCTCCATCAAGTAGCTTTGTTTGAAGACCTTGAGCAGGTTAACATTCACATAGTGATGCATAAGGAAAAAACTGGGTGGAGTTTATTTAAAACACAGGACACGCCCAGATACCCCGACACCTGTTTTCTTCTGCTACATGGTGAACATTATTATGGTGTTTTAGATGTGAGAAATGTGTTTAGCATGAGAAATTATTGTGATCTTTGTCAGACGTTGTACAGCCATAGCCACACGTGCAGGTTCCGATGTCGTCTTTGCCTGAGCCCAAACTGCTCTGAAAACGTGGGTAGGACACAGCGGTGCCCTAACTGTAAACTGTTCTGTCGTTCCAAAGAGTGCTTAGAAAAGCACGTGGCCCTGGCCTCTGAAAATAGGATTGAATGTCTGACTAAAACTCTGTGCGATGAGTGTAAATCTTATGTGGACAAAAAGCACAAGTGCAAAGGGCGACAGTGCAAACAGTGTTATGGGAAAATCACGGATGTAAACAAACACTGGTGCTTTATGCGCCAGATTAAAGAGCCTGAAGAAGGCGAGGGGTACATTTTTTATGATTTTGAATGTGTGCAGGAGATGGGTATGCATGTGCCCAACTATATTTTTGCAATGGAGCTAAAGACAGGGGAAAAAAAAAACCTCAGAAAGACGCAGGCAAAAACCCCAAAAGGGTTTGTAAAGCTAAGCCCAAAAAGCCAGAAAGCACTTGGGAGTTTAAGGGTGAAGAGTGTCTGTCTGATTTTATTAAGGTTTTTATGGATAAAAAGTTCAAGAACTACACCTTCATAGCTCACAATGCCAAAGGCTACGACGGTTACTTCGTTGTCAGCCAGTTATTGAAGGAAAAAATGGGTGTGAAACTAATCACTCAGGGCGGTAAACTCATGTGCATTGAAGTGACCAGGCTAGGCATCCGTTTCATAGATTCTTTAAACTTTTTGCCTATGAAACTTAGCAGACTTCCACAGGTGATGGGATTTGAAGGATGCAAAGGTTATTTCCCACATTTTTTTAACAGGGCAGAAAACCAAAACTATGTGGGACCTCTCCCAAAGATGGAGTACTACGGCGTTGAAAATATGATGTCCGGTGAGAAAGGACAGTTTTTAGAATGGTATCAGAATAACCGTGATAAGACCTTTGACATGCAGAAGGAGCTGGCCTATTATTGCCAGCAGGATGTAAAAATTTTGAAAGAGGCCTGTTGTCTCTACAGGGATGAGATTATGAAAATGACATGGCGAGTAGACCGAGTGAAAGTAGATGGTGAACTCCAAAATGTAGTATGCTGCATAGATCCTTTTCAATACATCACACTGGCCTCCGTCTGTATGGCCATGTACAGGTTTATGTTTTTGGAACCACAGACCGTAGCGCTTCTCCCCCCGGACAACTATCACAGGCAGAAAAAGAGGTTTTCAACCCCATCTATTCAGTGGCTAATGTACATATCGGAGAAAGAAAATATTCAAATTCAACATGCCTTACAGGGTGGGGAATTTCATGTAGGTCCCTATTTTTTAGACGGCTATGCCAACATTGGTGGGGAACCTACGGCGTTTGAATTTAATGGATGCTTTTTCCATGGCTGTGTCACTTGCTACAATGAGAAAGACCAGAACCCTTTGACAGGGACGACCTTCGGGTTTCTGAATTATCAGGCATTGCACAAGACCGATTATCTCAAGAGAGAAGGGTTTACCGTTAGGACCATTTGGGAGCACGAGTGGAGGGCTCTGTTAGAAACGGATGGGGAGCTGGCAGATTTTTTAAGCAGAACCCCGCTGCCTTCTCCACTGGTGCCTAGGGATGCTCTTTTTGGGGGCAGAACTAATGCCATCTGTCTATATTACCAAACTAAACCTGGCGAACAAATACACTATTACGATTTTACCAGTCTTTACACCTTTATAAACAAAACGAAGGAATACCCAATCGGACACCCTGAAATCATTCATGACAATTTCCAACCCCTGTCGAGCTATTTTGGAATAGCCAGGGTGAGACTGTACCCACCGCAAAGTCTTTTTTTCCCTGTGCTACCCACTAGGATGAACTGGAAACTTATGTTCACGCTGTGCCGCCTCTGCGCGGAAACAAGACAGCAAAAGTGTGACCACACAGATGAAGAGAGGGCCCTCCTGGGCACGTGGTGCACACCAGAATTGAATAAAGCTATCGCCAAGGGGTACAGAGTAGCTCAAATCTATGAAGTTTGGCATTTTGCTGAGAAGTCTAGCACCCTTTTTTCAGAGTACATAAAAATGCACCTCCGTCAGAAGCAGGAAGCCTCGGGCTACCCCGCCTGGTATACTGACCTAGAAAAACAAGAGAGATACGTGGCCAATTTCTTGCAAAAAGAAGACGTGACCTTATGCCCTGAGCACATCAAACCCAATCCTGCCAAGCGCCAAATAGCAAAATTGTTTCTAAATTCTTTGTGGGGTAATTTCGGTCAGAGAACCAACTTGCCCAACACCAGTATTGTTAGAGACCCCGAAGAACTCTTTGGCTACCTCTTTTCTCCAGCCTATGAAATTTCATCTTGCGACTTTATTGATGATGAGGCAGCCTGCGTGTCTTGGAAACACGCCAAAGAGCGTTACACGGTCTCTGGTAACACAAACATCTTTATAGCCTGTTTCACCACCGCTTATGCACACTTAGAGTTGTACTTGCTGTTAGACAGCTTGCAAGAACGTTGTCTGTACCACGACACAGATTCTGTGATATTTGTGAGCCACGAGGGAGATTGGAATCCCCCGCTAGGTGATTATTTAGGCGAGCTTACCAGCGAAATCCCGCCAGATGAACACATCACAGAGTTTGTGTCGGCCGGTCCATAAACCTATGGGTACAAGCTGTCTGGGGGAAAGGTTTGCTTGAAGGTGAAAGGGATTACCCTGAATGTGGCCAACAGTGAAAAAGTCAACTTTGAAACCTTGAGAGATCTTGTTCTAGATTATGGGGCAAACCCCATTGGGGACACCCCTAAAACAATTGTGATACAACAGCGCTCTATCGTCAGGAACAAAAGAAAGTGGACGATAGAAACCAAAACCTTGAGAAAAAAGCAGAAAGTCGTTTATGGCAAAAGGGTCCTCACAGAAAACTTTAACAGCTTCCCCTATGGTTTTTAAAGATGGATATGCGTTGGAAGCATCCCTTTTCTGTGATTTTGGCAGGCCCTAGCAACTGTGGTAAAAGTTACTTTATAAAAAAACCTTTTGGATCACGCTGATAAAATGGTGTCTGTTATACCTGAGAATATCGTGTGGTGCTATAGCTGTTGGCAGCCTTTGTATGAAGAACTGCTTTGTAAATATCCTTTTATCAAGTTTGTGGAGGGTCTACTGGACAGTCTTAATGACAACTGTTTGTTTCCTCCTAATAAAATAAATATGGTTGTGGTAGATGATTTGATGGACTCTGCCTGTGACAGCGGCGAAATCGAGAAAGCCTTTACCAAGTACGTGCATCATCGGAATCTGAGCATTATGTATATAGTTCAAAATGTTTTCTGTCAAGGGAAAAGGAGCCGCACCATTGCTCTTAACACAAAATAAATGGTTTTGTTTAAAAACCCCAGGGATAAGCTACAGATAGTGTCCCTGGTGCGGCAGATGTACCCGGGTAAGACCCAGTTCTTTCTAGAAGCTTTTGAGGATGCCACTAAAACACCTTACGGGTATCTGGTGGCTGATCTAAATGCTTCTACCCCGGATACTTTTAGATTAAGAACTGTGCTTTTTCCTCCCGACCAACCAGCTGCTCACACTTTTAAAAAATCAGCAGGTGGGAATAAAAAGAGATGGTGTGGTGGCAGCCTCTTCTTAGCTCTCGGGACGGTGGAAGGGAAACATGTCTAACTGCGTAAAAAGAAATCTGGCTCTCTTAAAACTACTTCTTCAATCCTACCCACAGCAGACAAAAGCTATACTTTGCTCCACCTCTGATGATTTAATAGCAGCCATTTCAGAAATTGCTCTGAACACCTTAAAAGGAAACATCCCTTTGACACCGCATCAAATTCGCGTGCTAAAAAAGAGACGCGGGATCATAAAAAACCTAAGTAACAAAAGACTACCTCTTAAAAAAAAGAAACAGCTGGTGAAACAGTCTGGGGGATTTATCGGAGCTCTGTTAAGTTTTGCTCTTCCTTTGGTTACGGGCCTTTTGGCTAGCCGGTGATGGAGCATGCAGAAAAAATGTACCTGGTGCCCAAACATGAACTGGAACAATTAAGGGCTACCCAACCGCCTCAGGAAAATATCAGAACTGAGGCAACCCGCTTATTGGATGCTGAAATGAGGAATATTCTCCAAAGACCGGGATTAGAAGAATATGATAAGGCTAAACTGTATGCCACAGTGCTTCAGAAATACCTGACCTATGTAAAGCAGGGTGATCTGGACAGAGGGAAATTAACCCTGTTTCTGCCGGAACAGACACCCCTAGAAGCCAGATACCCCCTAGAAACCCCCACGAACCCTGACACAATCGTTCAGAAAGTACTGGATAACGTGCATACCCGATACAGGAAAAATGCTAAAGTACTGCTCACTAAGCTGAGCCAGCACAAAGATATTTCTTCTTGGGATGATCAAGGGGGTTTCGTCTACAAAGGGATGCTAGTCAAGGGTTCTAACATGCTCGACTTGGTCCGGAGAACCCTTCAGACTCACGCCAGGGCTACTAAATATCCGCCTAAAGGCTGGGACATCTTTATGCAAGCCATGGCCGAGCTGAACGTACCATCTTCTGTTATGGGCAATGTTGTGAATCGTGATCATCTGGAACGTCTGAAAGCATCTGCCTCAGACCAAGAAACACCAACAACGCCACCTATGAAGCGAAAAATGGTCTCTAAAACCCACTGGCTCTCCCTGTAAAGTTTTACACTTTGAAATAAACTATTCTCTACTACTGTAAATTTTTGTCTATAGAGGATTTTTTTGAATGAAAGCACACACAGACACACACACACACACACACACACACACATTTAAACAACAACAGCTTTATTTACACAGCATCAGCTGAGTGTCTTATTTAGACAAAGCATTCGTAAAAGTCATTGCAAGAAATACATGTCTGGGCATGTTGAAACATGTTTTGAGCAGGCCCAGCCACACGAAAATTTTCATATTTACTTTTTACAAAATGCATCACCGCCCTATCATTTTGTGCTAAATCGTCGGAATAATACAATTTTAAAATCTGTTCAAACGACAGCCCCTTGCTACGGTGGTGTAGGAAAAACACACAATGGTATCCATAGGCAACAGACTGGGGGTCTTGTAACTGTTTCGTTTGAAAAACAGTGCCGGTGACGTTCTTGTTTAAAAACAACATAATGCTTTGAGGAAAGAGAGCGCTGTTTGGGGGGTGACCGTACGAGTCGAAAAATTCTCCGCTGTTCCGATCCTCCAAGTAAACAGCCAACCAGTGTTCTCTGGGTTGATTATGCGGGTGTGTGTTGACTACTAAGCTCAGGGGCCTTTTAGACTGCTGAGTCTTAGGAAGCCAGTCGCTGGGGAAAACATCTAAGAAAGTGTCTTTGGCATAAGGGTCTGAGGATAAAACCCTGATGATCTGTTCAGTGTCCATCTTCACATATAGTCAAACAGGACGTTTCTTCTCTGATTTATTTCTATGACGTTGTCAAAGACCCCATACACGATCATGTTAACCGTGGTGGGCAAAGCCGCAGCAAAGCGTATTTCTGCTCTCAGATTCCCAGTTTTAATCAGTGAATAATGATCAGCACACTCCTGGTCAGGAGACAGGTCAAAGGCAAATAAGGTGTACCCCAGAGCAAACTCCTCACGGTTGATGATCAGGGCCCGGTCTTTCGTATGTTTACCGGCTGTCTGTACCAGCTGCATGTATTCTCTCACGCAGTTACCGTTTTCAAAATCTGGTTGTAGGGGTTTTGTTGGGGTTTGTTCTCCATCAACGTAGAAGGCCACAAAATTAATATTGTAATGTTTAAAATTAAAGGGGTTCTTATAATTCCCACTAAAGGCATTGTTATCCACGAACCCGATGACGATGAGTTTGGGTAACTGTCCCAGAAACAGATTCTCCTGGTTGCTGACTCGGCTGCCGGCAGGAATGCTAAACACTTTCATACCCACGCGGTCTACGGGGTATTTAGCGTTGGCCATAAGCAAGGCCTCTGCGTGGCCCAATCGGACACCCGGAGCTACCTTCACTTTTTTCACAAAAAGTGAGGCAGATGTTATTTGTAGTTTACATTGGCCAGCTGCTACATTGCCCATCAAGCAGAAGGCATCTTTGCTACGTGTCAGCTTAATTTTCACATCCACGCCATTCAGCAACAGTTTTTCTTGAAAAAACAAATCGCTATGGAGATGACCAAGCAGCTCTATCTTTTTGCTCCGGTCTGTCAGATTTGCCTGTCTTCGAAACCCCTGATTATGGCCATCCCTTGCAACCGATTCATGATGCCCAGGGGTATCTTTGTAAAACAGGCCGGCAGAAAATTGGGTGGCGAGGGTGTCATCGCTGTAGTTGAGAACTGATTCGATGAAGGCTCGGTAAGGGTAACAGTTGTTGCTCTGGCTTATGAGACGGTCTCCCAGAGTGACATCCAGCTGACTGAAGACAGAGGCTAGTGGGTAATTCACCAGACCCACTGCAGCCCCGGCATCAAGATCCGTTCCATCACCTTTTACAATCTTGCAGCAAAGGTACAGCAGCGTGTTGTTCAAATCCATGTAATCTTCACCATTCCCAGCTATGAAAAAGTCAAGGGGGCTGGACTCGGTAATAGCCGAGAGTGGGGGGATCTCAACATACAGGCTTTTCTCAATGCAGGTCTGCGTTGGGGCTATTTGAAACACATCCAGTTCGGATTTAGCACATTCTTCAGACCCACAGTGAACAAAGGCCATGGCGGTTAAAATATATTTCTGTTTCCTCCAGGAGAGCGCCCCTTCTTTTTCCCAGGCTGCTTCTTGGTTTTTTGTGTCTGGCTTCCCCGTCGACTTACCCTCTTCTTTTTAAGGGGTCGTGGAGGTCCTGCACGTCCGGAGTCCGGTACGTCTCTCTTTCTTTTAAGGCTCTTTCTTTGAATATACATGAGACCAGACCCCTCCTGCTTTGCCGGCTTGACCACTTTATCTAGGACAGCTCGGGAGACATGACCGATCACATCTTTGGCTATGTTTTGTGCCGCATTTTTAGTGTGGGGTTTAATAATCTCCAGACCCCTTCTCAAAAGTGGAATGGCTTTTCTAAAGAGGCTGCGAAATATACCTCCCACACCAGCCCCATACATCACGGGTACCCCATGATATCTGGGAAGGCCATACCCAGCCTGGGCTTTATAATAATTTTTGTACAAATTAGGGTCCCCATAGTTTTTTACCATTACCATTGTACTTTTACTTATTTTAAAATCTCAAAGTCTTCCGGGGGCGTAGGTGAAGCTTAACAATCACCTTACCAAAGTGAAATGAGACGTGTTTGTTCTGATCCGTCTTTATTTCAATGCTGATTGTGTCGATGTGACGTTGACTGATGGGGTCATAATGGGGTTGTCATACGTGATGGTGACAAACTCGTTGTTGCTTCCACGGACCGGGACACAACGTAGCAAAGGTACCGAAAACTCCCCGACAAGCTGATGTTCCACAATGTCTGTGTAGACATACAGCGAATTGAATCCTCCGGTAATATCAGCTGGGAAGGGTGGTTTTTTAACAGAGACTCCGGGTAGCATTCCCAAAATATAGGCTAGCTCACCATGCGTATAAAAACCATAAGAGTTATCTTTGGCTTTAAGTCTCACTTTCCCGAACGCTTGGTCATAGTGCATAACTAATTAGGGCAGAGTAGGGTTGTTGGTGATTGTATTGTTTATAAGATCCAGTAACTCTGTGATGGATGTATAATACCCCCGAGACAGGCTGTACCCCCATTTTTTAGTCCCAGAAATAATTTTGAAAGGGGTGTCTTCGTTGATGTTGTTCCAGCTGTGTGGGTATTGTATTTCTGCTAACCCTATCTCCCAGTTCCCCAACAGATCCAGAGGTTTAACCAGTTGTATGGTAAAGTTTGAGCTGGTGTTCTGCGGAAAAATGCTGGAGCTAGCATTGCTGAGTAAAGTAATGTAAAAGTCACCATCACACATCTCGACCTTTTGACTGAGGTACCCCTATATGTTACAAACTTGGGAGGCTTCCACCCAACTGTTAAATTTAGATGGCCACCCCAACCATTTTACCAACAACTACTTCTTTCTTCCTTTTCCTTTCGTTGCTAGAACTTTTTCAACCCTGTAAACTCTGTCTTGTTTGGGATTCACTTTTTGTAGTTCTCCACTATGAAAATCTCATTGGTGAATGTTTGTTCATAACCTTTTTCAAACCGCCCTTTGGCTCTAGACACCCTCATGTGGTCTCCTTTTCTAAACACGGGTGCTGCTGGTTTTATTTTAAAATAGTCCCCGTACACGGCTTTCCACACCCGTGGAGAGTTTGAGAAGTTCACGTCAACAGGCCTGGTGCGAATAGTTCTGTGAAAACTGTGGTTGTAGCTCTTTATAAACTCTGGTAACACATCAATGTAGCTAAAGGTGTTGCGGGCTGTAAAATACCTCCACATCTTTGATTTTAATGTTCTGTTAAACCTCTCTACCACCGCCGCTTTCACTTCACTATTTGTCACAAAATGGTGAACATTATACTGTTTTAACAGCTTACTTAAAGACTTATTTAAAAATTCTTTTCCCCGATCAGTCTGTAATTTTTGAGGTACACGGCCCTCTGTAAAAATGGTTTTAAAGGCTCGAGCTATTTCACCACCTGACTTGTCTTTTAGACCCACGGCCCACGCATACTTTGATAATATGTCTATCGCTGTTAAGATGAACTTAACCCCTCTGTTGTGTTTAGAAAACTGCTGCATATCCACCAAATCTGCCTGCCATTGTGCATCAATATCTGAAACAACAGTCTTGTTTCTTTTAAAATGTCTTCTTGCCGGTTTGTGCAGGGTATAAGCATCCTGGTCTGAAAGCCAGGCGGCCACCCCACTTCTGTTCAGGAACTTATTCTGCCTTTTGGTAGCTTCAAAAAGCGTGTTCACCCCACCAAAACTACCAGCTTCACCAGGAGAGTAATAAACTTCCTTTAACATAGCCTCCTGTGTAGACATGTCTGTTAACCGTTCCCCCCTACACTTACCCCCACGCTAACACCCGTGTGGTGCATTCAAACACTTGTGGACAAATTTAAACCACAGCACAAAGACACCAGCTTCCAAATTCTCAACTTCTGTTTAGTGGTCAGGGACCTGATAGGCCATAACAGCACCATGTGATCTAGGGCGGATCTTGCAGCATGAGGGGTTGGGCTTTGAGGGTCTGCCTGGGTTGTCCTTTTGGTGTCATGAACCATGTGGTGTTGGTGTCACACACCATGTGTTTGGGGTTGGGGCGGAGTTGCTGATGTCACGCACCACGTGATTGGGGTCAGGGGTGGAGTTGCTGATGTCACGCACCACGTGATTGGGGTCAGGGGCGGAGTTGCTGATGTCACGCACCATGTGGCCAGGGTCAGGGGCGGAGTTGCTGATGTCATGCACCACGTGACCGGGGTCAGGGGGTGTGGCTGATGATGTCACACACCATAAAAGGGGAAAGGGGGTGGAGCGAAGGGGGCGGGACTTCTGGTGCCGCCCACCTGTCACATTTGCATTGAAGGGCGGAGAGCCATATACTACTCACACCAACCAGGATGGATGAACACCTTAAGGATCTAAAGCTGGGACTCCTACGATTATAATACAGTCCCAAAACTGTAGCCACTCAAATCAACAAAGCCAGACTCAGACCTTACTCTGACCTGCCAGTACCAACCCTAGGACAAAGACACTAGAATTCCTCTGGTTGTCACCTACAAACCCTAGCTTGAACACCCAAGGCACATCATTAATGAACTCCAACCTCTCCTGTAAAAGGCTGACCATCTCAAGTTAGCCTTTTCAGACAAACCTGTCCTGACTTACAGACAGCCCTCCCTCAGCCTCAAGTGGTGCCTTTCAAACAACAAACTAATGAACTCCTCTCCTCACCAAGGCACCAGACCTTTTAATTGACTCAAATGCCTGCTTTGTCCTCATATCAGTACAAACCACATCATCAACGGACCTCATAACAAAGAGTACAACATCCAGGTTTCATCCACCTACAACTCTACCAATGTCATATACAACATCACCTGCTTACAATGCCCCTCTACTGTCTACATCAAACAGACAAGGTGATCTTGACATATAAGAATGAATGAACACCAATCTCACATCAGCTGTAAAAAGACATAAAAGCCTGTGGCAGAACACTCCAACCTATCCAGACACTTCATCGCTGACATCATGATTGCTGTTCTCAGGCAACCAGTTTGAACGGGAAATTGCAGAACAAGAAATCAACTGCTAACTGGACTGTGTAAAATATGGTTTAAACAGGGAATATGGATGCTTCTCTCATTATGTGGATTAGATTTTTGACCCCCTTTGTTCATGTAAGTTTACTGCTCATTTGCTTTTCTCTCTTAGACCTGTCCCTATTTCCCCTCTCCCCTCTGTCTCTCTCTTTCCCCCTCCCTTGTCTTTTGGGGCACTTGTACACATGATGAAAATTGCCCTTTTTTGCAGTTTAATTGCGTCACAATTTACATATACAATTTTTTTTGTGATTTAAATGAGTTTGTTGTGATGCAAAATAAACCACATTCCAATGTATTTTAGTTTGCATCAACGCAAATTGCAATGATACAGCCACTGATCTGTCACTTGTACATGTTTGCTGAATGATGTGTAATGAGCCCCCCTGTCCACCAGATAGCTACAGTTTTGTGTTGTGAGCCCCTTTGTCCACTAGATGTCACTTCAATTTGCAAGTATTTGTGTGTAGTGAGTATTTTTGGACACCAGATGTAGCAGCCCATCCTGTCATGAATCAATCTTTTGCTCACCTACGCAGACACCCCTGCTCCGCCAGCATGGCCCTGGCCAGGGTACCTGCCTGGGCCGTGCTGTCCCTGGCTCCTGGGAGATGGGGGGAGGAGGGGGGGCAGGGCTGGTTGCAAGTGGCCCTGTCAGCCCATAATCTACCCCTGTTTAATGAAAGGAATAAAAATCTGCTTAGGCACTTTACTTAGGCACTAGGGAGTGGTTTCATTTCCTGCTAAGAAGCAAATTTCAGCTGCCTGCTTCAAGGACTGCAGGCAACAGACAACCCTGGGAAGCAGCCGCTGCCTGCAAGGACATCCCTTCTCACCCAGCATCGCTCTGCCCAGGGTGCCCACCTGGGGCTGGCGGGCCACTGGGTGCTAGCCACATGTACCTGCTGTCACTGCTCCAAACCCTTCTGGCTCCTCCCTGCCCCTGCTCTGCTCCCCTGCTACACAGCCCTCAGCACCTGGGGTTGGGGTATGCGGGGCTGCAGGACAACTGGTGTGAGGAGAACTGGTGCAGGACAACTGGGGATGCAAAATAAAGTTGTAAACATTGTCATGCCTGTCTGCGTGCCATGTTGGTGGGAATCAGGAGCCAGGGTGGTGCAGGCAGGCCAGGCAGGGGGCCCAAGAAATAGCTTGCCTCCTAATGCCATCCTAATCTGATCTTAATTTATCCCTGACATAGCTGGTGAGGAAATGAATGCTGACAGAACTGACTCACTACTCATAAAGGGGTCATGCTTAATGGTCCTGTGTGGTCACAGACCATCACTTGCCAGGTTTCTGTTAAAGCATTGAGGAAATAAATGGTGTTGGGGGGTGGGGGGGAATTCAGCCATGGCTAGTTAAAGGCAAAGTCTCAGGAGCTATGCTCTTCAAAAAAACTTTCTGCAAGTGTTGCATGTCATGCTGGAGCTAGTGAGCGGCATATTCTGAATGTCTTGGTGCCATTGGTGGTGGGGTTCTGGGGAGTCTCGGTAAGGAAAAGTACCTTTGCCAAACTCAGTGACCCAGACACTGTGACCCATCGACCCAGACACTGCTCCTGGCAGCCCCTGCCCAACTGACCAACCGATCCCCCGACTGTCCGGGACACTGCCTGCCCCTTCCCTGGCATTGGGCCAGGCACAAGCCTCCAGTCTGGCTTGTACCTGAAGCCTCAGTCACCAGGACAAACTATGAAAAGTGTCTGCCCTGGTAAAACTAAAGCTTGGGTGGAGTGCAGAGGAGACTTGTACACCAGAAAAAAATGTTATGATGTCTGCATGCTAGAACCTACAACCCTGGAATCAGACAACTCCATACTACTTTAAATAGCAAATGAAACTGCTCTTGGTAGCCTACTTAAAGCAGCAAAGTGGTTATTAATTCTGTGCCAGTGTCAGATTAATGCACAGGACCATGGACATGAATAAATCCGCCAACCTAATCAATGGTGGGGGGGGGTGAGGGCAGTTGAAAGTCTAACATAGCCAAGTTGCGCTTTGTGATGGGAAAGACTCTGGTAAGGGATGTCCAGGAGATTACCCCGGTGCCACAGAGGCATGGTGTTGTGCGGCCCAAAAAAAGGACTTGCAGCCATAATCAGCCAAATAGCCAGTTTCTTACTGTTCAGTCCATGGCTCACTGATTAGCTACACTTTGCTGATATTTTTGGTGCCAAAACTTGCAAAAAACATGCAGAACAAGTATGCCCATAAGATACAAAGTTGCAAGCATGGCGCCAACATGTCTAGTGTCCAAACTTTGCGCAACAAAAAGAGGGTTGGGGTGAGGGAACTTCCCTGGAACCGTTTACCTCAAGACTTATAAATTGAGGGCACAGCTCCCCAGGTACCCCTTATTGATCCAAGATGTTGGACATTGGGGAGAGAAGAGAAAAGACCAGGGCCCATAGGACTAGGACCACTTGGTCCTACACAGAAACCAAGAGGCTGGTGCAGGTGCCTGTGGGCAAACTGGCACATATACCTTGATGTATCCGGACTTGCTGAGTGTGGGCACAACAAGATGATGGCCCAGTGCCATGTCAAGGCCAAGATTCTGCAGGCTGCTTTCCACAGATATGTTGCAAGAGCATAGAGGCAGGGCACCCCAGTGCGTGATGTGTTGCATTACAGCTACCTCCATCTACTAATGGAGATACTCGAATGCCTTAAATAGACAGAGATCTCCATGCCATCCTCTGCTTCAGAGATCTTGCCAACCATGGCTGCCACTTGAGCTGGAAGATAGCAGCAGGGTACTAGTAATGGCACCTACAGATTCCTTTGAGGAGGAAAGACCCACAACCTCGACCTCCACACCTGATATGTGAAGCCATCTGGGGACTCTTTAAGTCACCTGTCACCTGAACTGACAGCAGCGAGTAGGCTGTGACGTGAAGTGGGGGAGGAATTGGTTTGGTGTCGGGCACCGCTTTAAAGACCCCACAAGTTAGTGGGCTGTGGAAGGAGGTGCAGGGTAATGCACAGCAGGGAGGCTGTGATAGGCAGTTGTTTGCATCCACTTAGCCCTACAACCCCCCGGCCCAGGCAACCCCTTTTTGATCATTTTTGCCTAAGCACTACTTATCTGCTTGGATCTGTCCCCTCCACCCAAACTCCATTTTGCCATATTCTGAATTACTGAGGTACCCCCTTTCTGGGGAAACACCTCCAACCCTTAGTCCACAGGTATGCCAGTCCTCTCTCATTACTGCAATGTGTCTGAAACAAGCCAAGGTATGTTTGGCTAGGTTAAATCACCCATCCCCCCAAACCAAGCATGTACAACCCTTCCCATTACAGCAGGCAGACATAGATGAAAAATTAATTTTTATTAGACCAAAGCAGTTAATTTATTGACAATAACCTAAGCAGACCCAAAATAATGTGGGATGCCCAGAGATGACTATAGGGGTGCAGGGCCCGGGGCAAATCAGCCTGTGCAAGGCCCCTTTAATATGGTGAGGGCAGGGCCACAGCCACTCTGCCCAGCTCCCACCCAGCTCTGTGGGGCCACCCAAAGCATGGGGTCTGGAGCAGTCACCCTGATTCGCCCCCCACGCCCCCACCAAGGATGGCTCTGGGGATGCCCACTCGTAAAGAAAGTGCAGCATTGCCAACTAATAATCCCTTACCTGCCATATGCTTTTCTTTCCCAGCCATGCACTCTGTCTGACCCTCCCCTTCTTCCCTAAAGCATAGTGGTGCTCTCCTTGGCCCTGCTAGATTTGGGGCACCCCTTGCTTGCAGACAATGCTGGTGTCCCTGAAGGTCACCTCCCAGATAGAGGCAAGCTTACTGGATCTCATATGATTGGTCCCAGGGGGGAAGCCTCTCACGATTTGGGGCTGTGGTCATGTGCCTAAGGATATCATCTTTAAACACTGACTCTGAGTGGTGGCTCTCCTTGAAACTGGCATGGCATTTTGTGCTGTCTGTGATATGTGCTGGCCATGCTTTTCCATCCCTCTCTCTTTAGCCTCTCTAAGTGCGTCCCAGATTTCATCCCACCACTCATCCATGGTGTTCCCTCATGATTCTGCAGCTGCCACCAAAGCCTCCATCATGATTTGTCTGGAGCATTGCTGCCTGCGGTGCAATTCACGCATTCGCTCAGCTCCAGTGTGAGCTGCTGTTCATACTTTGGGCGCGCATTTCCAGCTTCCACTGGGTGCGGTAGCTGGTAACAGGAATGGGAAAACAAAGTATTCATGGTCAAAGATCTGGACCCCACTCCCTAAATGAAATAACGGTTAATCCCCACCTAAGCAACTTTCAGAAAACCCACAGCATGTCTACCCCACTGGAAGTGAAACATTGTGTGCCTACTCCAGTCCCACAAATCAATATAATGTCCCTTCCCTGACACTTACAAGTCCTGGGTGTGGATCCTTTGGCGGCTTTGGCACCAACATAATCTTTGTGTCTCTGGAACTTCTCCCGTGTCACATGAGTCTGGGGGGGAGGAGGGGGACGACAGTATCACTGTTGTATCTGATACATCCTCCTCCTCCTCTGTGTTATGTGACCAAATTATCGGCAAGAGTGGTTCCATGGTCAAGATAACTGCTTCTTGGCTGTCCCCATCCACCAGCTCTTGTGAGCAGTCATCTAACTCCTCCAACATGTTTCCTGTAGGAGTGGCAGGACAGTATGTGGACTCTTGGTCAGGTGTGCCCTCCTGAACACCCATTGTCCCAAACAAATGGAGACAAACTTGGCCTCCATCCTCTGCGAGAATGATGGACAGCTAATCATAGAATGGGGCAATTATGCATGTTAACCCAGAACAAGAGTTCTTGTCCTTGGTTCAATGGAAGGCACATTTCAGGCCCCTGATCTTGCTGCAGCACCGTGTCCAATCCCAGTTGTGCCCACACACCTTCATTTCCTTGGCAATGGCTGCATTATTTTATTTATTTTCCAGCTTCTCCAGAATCTTTTCTTCTGACCAAATATTGATCAAATCTTTACGTTCTTCTTGGGTCTAGTTGAGGCCATGGTTTACAGATGTATCTGGCTCTTGCTCCATACCCTGAAGATTTGACTTGTTCTTCTGTGTTGCCATCAAGTATTTTTTCGTGACCAAAATGAGTCACCATAGGGCTTGCTATGCTGTCACCAGAGTCATGAGATGCTTTCTGGCAAAGGCTGAGAATAGATATATATTCATGTGTTTAAAGAACCTTTTCTAAAAGTCCACATATGCATACCTATGAAGATAACGGCAGGCAGGGGCTCATGTGCCCTTTCCTAGTGAAACACCGGTGACATCCATAGCTTGCCCCAAATCATTCCCCATTGTTCAGAAGGTTAGATCATAATGCCTCTGCCAATCACTCCCAAAAGTCTTTGGCTGGTGGCTCTCTTTTCACGCACACACCCCCTCCCCCCCAATGTCCCACCTATCAATTGCTCAACTGTTCTGGGGATCTATTTGGTCTGAAGGGGGGAAAAATTGGGGTTTGTCCATTCAGTGTTCTGCTCGGTGTCCCCCTTTTTACTGCTGAGCACTTCATGGATTTCAGGGGGTATTGACAAGAACCCTAAAACCCCAGGTTTTGGGAGGAAGGCCAGTTAGAGGAACCTGGTGTGTTTAGAAATTGAAATGGAGCAGGACTGTTAATTCTGCCCTATTCCAAAACTGGATGTAGAACAGTTTCAGACCATTGTGGATGTATGGTGCTTAAGTAAAGCCAAAGACAAGCAAAAGGTCTTGGGGTGACCTAGTCAAAGAAAATTGACCAGCAGCCACAGATTCAGAGATTGGGACATAGAGACAACTGTAAATGTTTTTTTGACATAGTAGCAGGGGTCATGAGTGCTGCGATGCTGGGGTGAATGGAGCGTCCCACAGAAGCATGGGGCACTCCCCAGCACTCTTGGCAGCAGACCCTGAAGTGGACCAGAAGCACTTCTGGTCCACTTCCGGGTCTGCCGGGGAGTGTGAGGGGGGGTCCCTCCCCCGTGCCCTTCTGGCTTGGTGAGTGGTGCCTCCTGGGTCGGGGGGGGGGCAACCAGGGTCCCCTTGTGGCCAATCGCTGTGGTCCCCGCAGCATGCCTTCTGGCAGACCTGGTAGTGGCCTGGAAATACTTCCGGTCCACTTCTGGGTTTGCTGTCAAGTATGTGGAGGGGCCCCCCCAACACTCCTGTGGGATGCTCCAGCATTGCAGCATTCACAAGCTGCACTGGTACCTCGAGGTATGTAGAAAAAACTTTTAAAGCTCTGTCTATGTCCGAATCAGCATCGAATCTTCAGATTCAGATTCGGCTGAAACGAATCAGGGACAGTGATCTGAATCAACAAATAGAATCACTGTCCCTGGTTCGGGCCAAATCCAAATCTGAATTGAATAGGGCCTGCTTCACATACCCCTAAATGTCATTCCCCTTTCCCCCTCAGGCAGCATCTCCTCCCATGCCCTAACACAACCCCAGCACCGACTGTTCAGATTGCAAGTAACTGCAGGAAGCTGTAATAGAAACAGCAGCCACAATCCCATAATGCCTAGACAAAGTGTGCACAGGTGACATAGACATTCCCCACCAGTCTTGCAACATTTTTGCACCAGACTGAGGGGTTCGCATGGGTCATTTTGGGGCCAGAATGGGTCGAGCTGGGATGGGGGCATCTATCTAATCCTGAAGCCACTATGTACATCTTAGGGGCATGCTGGTAATGGACTCCATGGGGCACCCCTCATAGTTGAGAGTACCCCATATCAAAATCACACCAGAACCCCCTTCAAGGGAGACCCCCCACCAGAAACAGCAGCCACCAACCACAAGTCTGATGCTACACAGAGTACTAAAGCACTGCGTGCATTGATTGAAAAAACTGAAAGTTAGGAAAATAAACCTTTAATTCAAATTTAAATAAATAAAAACAACAAATGGTGAAAGCTGAAACACTGCCTAATACCCACTCCCCTAACCCACAACTGGAAAGCAGTAAATAAAATGAAAGATGTAAAATGTCCTCTTTTAAATCTTCTGCCTCTCAAAAAACTGAGTCCTAGAAGTTTAGGGGCAACCCTCTTCCAAAGAACTGAGGCAGCCCTCTTGACAAAGTGACAGACCATCATTCTGCAGGGAAAGAAAAAAGATGTGGGGGTTTGCCCCATACTCCCAAACTCACTTTCCTAGCCTCCCCGTATAAAAGATTTTTCGAAGGGAGATTTCCCCAAGCCTTCTCTGAAAATACCTATACACTCAGTGTGGCTAAATATCCTTGTGCAGGGGTCTGGGTGGATGCATCGGCCATTGTCAAGTGAAGCACAGCTGAAGGGCAATTGGGAGAGAGAGATGGCAATTAGCCTGACATGTTCCAATGTATGCTAACCTGTACTTTCATGCTTTCCCCCTGTTACCAGATGCCCAAGCTCCACCCTCCCTGCAATGGAAAACTTACCACCAGCTGCACTTCTGCCTCTGGCTCCTGTTCCAGATGTTGCAGCTTATGGGGCAGGGAAGGGGGCTGAGGAGGGTGTGGTGGAGGTAAGGGGCAGGGGAAGCAGACCCACAGTGGGTGGTGGTACCATCACCACTGTGATAACGTGTCCAGTAGGGGTGAAGGTTGTACAGCAAAGAGGCACAAGAATGGGGTGAGGGGGATGGCAGTGGAGAATGGGGGGATGGTGATAGTCAGGCCTCCTTGCTGGACCTGAGCTCCTTGGTCACCTGGAATCCATGGCTTGGGTGGGTGGCTGGATGCCCTCTGGGTTGGGTCGGTGTGTGTATGCTTCTCGGTTGTTTGACCCAAAACTGCTGCTCTGTGTTTCTCAAAGAATTCCCAGTGAACTTTGGGAGTAGGGGGGTATTAAAGTACAATGAGGTGTTAAATGCTGAGAGCAGAAGACAGCCAACAGGGCCACAGATGACCTTCCCTGTTGTTGCAAAGACCCCTCGATGCCTGGCATAGCTGTTAAGGGCAAAAGAAAGCACTCCCAGTTAACTATGTTAGGCATCCAAGCAATTATGAATTCCTTGCAAGAATCAGGGCCAGATTGTGGGCTGAAATAGCCACTGGGGAGCCAGGGGCAGCATGGCCAGGGCCATGCTGGACAAGGAGGGATGTCCATGCAGATGGCGGGCACTTCCCGGGGCTGTTTGGTACCTGCAGTGCTGGGACCAGGCAACCGCAATTTACTTTTTACCGGGCAATGAAACTGCTCCCGGGTGCCTAAGTAAGGTGCCCAAGTTGTTTTATATTCTTTGTATTAAGAAGGGGTGGATTATGGGCCAACAGTGCCACTGGCAATCAGGGTTACCCCTCGGGAGCCAGAGGCAGTATGGCCCAAGTAGGCACCCTGGCCAGGGCAATGCTGGGTGGGTGGGGGTGTCTGTGCAGGCAGTGGCTCATTCCCGGGGTGGGGGGGAGGACGGGCAGGTCCTTCCCCCATGCAGCAGCACAGCAGTTTAAAAATACGTGTTAAAAAGTAATGAAATTAGTGAAATGATACTTAATTAAATGTATTAAATTAATGAAATCACAACAGTTTTGGTCAGCTGTACATGTCAGCGATCTGTGAGCTAGACATCACCAACTGGCCTGTAGCAGGGATTAGCAGTTTGGCGGTGTCCCCTGCTGTAATTCAGCACCAGAGAGATCAGCAGGTTGGATTGATATGAGGCAGCTCCTGCAGTAATTTACTGTGAATAGTGCACTGAGATTTATTCAATTTAAGAGCTGCAATTACACAGTGACAGAACAAATTAAAACTCACCTTGTCAAGTTTGGGGGCATAGAATAAACCCATTTAGTTTAGTGAGGACTAAGCCCCTATCACGTGTACAAGCACCCTTGTATTCTATTTTCTCTCTGCTTCTTATACTCTGCTTTCTGCACATTCTTTCGCAGCATCTGATTAAGTGAACTTGGGTGCACAAAAGCTTGTGCTCTCTCTATATATATCTAATTTAGTTAGTCTATAAAGATGCATATCTACCCTGCCTTCCAAATAGACCAATGTCAGATAAGGACTTCCCGGAGTGGAGAAAGTGCTCCAATAAAGTGTGGAATCACATGTCTAGGCTGACTATCTTTTATGGGTTGGTGCAGTGAGATCTTAGGGCCAACTCTATGGACTTAGGTATGTGGTACATATCCATGAGGATCATGTAGGGGCAGGGAGAGTTTAAGATGCTTTAAATGCTCTTCACATGTATTGCTTTATGGGGACGATGTGTGCTTTACCAGATGCTCTATACAACTTAGAACAGCATCCACAGCAACTATAACTTGTATTAATTGCCCACCATCCAAAGCAACTGCTCTGGGAAGTGGGGATCATCAGAATGCATATTGCTTTCTCAGGTGCTGGGATGGAAGATACATAGGAACACAGAAAGCAGCTTCCCCCATCTAAAAGTTTCTCCAATGAAGCAGAGTTCCCAGGCCACTTAATTACTGTTAGCTTAATGTTGTGCCAGTGGAGCATCTGGAAAGGGGCCAAAGATCTTGTCCTAAATGTCTTTGAAGTGTTCTCATGTAAAGGTCAAAAGGCCCAACCTTTATCTAGACCCAATCCTAGATAAACTACATTATCTAGGATATCAAATAGATAATGTTGATCCTTCCAAAACATCTGAAATATCCTGTGATCTAATCTTGAAAGGGAAAATAATGGGTCTTGTAATAATATATGACGAAGTCAAGTAACACCAGGACTCTCATGACTATGAATAATAATTTCTCTACCGCTTATCAAGAGCAGTCATTGATCAGGAAGTCATCAAAATAAGGTTGATCACACATTACAAGTCATTAATAACTCTTCAAAACAACTGTACTGTCCTGAATACACACAGCACATGGACCAACTTTAAGCAATAGGCTTTGAAATGGAATCAGGTATATCAATTGTATTTGAAGACTAATGTTTTAGCTAAGTTTCTTGTAAATGTCCATAAAGCTCAAATTCAGACAATGTCACCACTCTTTTGATTTGAAATGTGTGTATTTTACAAACTGTCCAGTCCAGGGCAGCTCTTATCTTTCCCAGTTACATCTTTGTTAAAGAACAGGATGGATCAAATCCCATCTCTGGTTTTAATTATTTTGTTTTTGCATTTGCAGTGTCACAGGAATATCAAGGACATGGAGGTTGGAGGCATAGTGATACAGTGGTCACAAACAGGGAGGCCAGAGCTGAAGGGCCAAGGCAGAGGGAGCAGACAGGAATAAGATAGAGGATGCAGGCTGAGAAAAGGTTCAGGCAGGAACAAGCCAAAGATCATGGAACAGACTAGGAATCAGGAGCACTGGGGCTAGACAGAGGGGAAGCTCTATCTAGGTTGATGCAAGTCCTCAATGTACTGCAATGGACTGCTTACATACAGTAGTCAACCAAGCACTGGTGGCCAGCTGAGGGCACTCAGGCAGCCAGCAGGCAGTTCCATCCAGGCTATCAGACATACTCCTGACATGTAGTTTTAAAGTATTTATCATTTTATTATAGAAAGGATTACTAATTAAAATATGTTGATAAATACAGAATTTATACTCTGTAACCTTTATGCTTTATATAACTTTATTCTCCTTTTTTGCTAAGCAGGATGATATCCTGTACACCTGTACATTTATTTGAGTAATTGACTTAAAGACATGAATTTATATTTTTAATTTTTACTATTTTTATTGAGTTAGAAAATGGTGAATCATCCATTTATTCTTCATCAGAAAATTAAAGTTTTACTCAGTATTTGTGCCAAGTTTTATTTTGATGGAGATTAAAATCAAATGAAACACACAAAAGCATTATTCTGAAATAGATTTTTTTACTAGTTAAGTAAAGCTACCCTAAATGTTTTGGATAAAAGAAATACATGTTTGGTACATAAAAATAAATTTTGGTTGATTACGCAATGAACTTATTACCTGTAATGAGGGAACTGAACTAGTTGTTTCTAGATTTCATGGCCTTCAAGATTTTACAGCTAGTGAATCTCATCCTTTTACATCTAATTTATGTAGTTTGGAAGAGGAAAGCAAGCCCTCCTGCTTTTCAAGCTCCTCATTGTTTTCTCATCTTTGAATTAATTAATCACTAAGCTGAGCTAATTGTATATACTGATAAGAAGAGAACAGTCTCTCTGTGATTACAAAAGAGACTATCATCAAAAGCTGGTTTCGTTTTGTTTCTAGGTGCTTAAGTGGTGAATTTAATCATTCCAGTGGTTTGGCTTTCTTCAAAATGTTGGCAGCAAACGTACATTGAATAATACCATTTTTTATTTAAATTATTTGCATAGACTCAGTCCTTCACACAGGTTTTAAGAATTAAGCAAGTTTATTTTTCCAAAGGAAAATGCATTTTATTTAAATAAAAATCTACTTTAATTAAAAACAAAACCTTTTTTTTTCACCTAAATAAATAATATCCTGTCTGATAAGCAATCTTCAGAATTCATCTGCTCAGCTCCCTTGACTGGAATCTGGAACTGTCAGTAGCTTAAAACAAATACTTTTTGACAGAGTTTGTTTTATGCACTCTTAGGGTTTAGCAGCCATTGATTTGGTTTTTTGGCCCTGTGTTTAGGCACATAAGCTTTTTTTTTTGGATCTTGCTCCTGGTTCCCTGATAAGAAGTGGGATTAAGACACACTCTTTTTTCCTGCCTTCCCTATTTACACTGTGGGGAATTATGCAATTATGCGCCTGTGCAGTTTTGCACATAAAAGGCATGACTGCATAATTGCATAATTTTTCATAATTTAACCAGGGTGGCCTCCATCTCTGCAGGGCTCCTGGTGCTCTAGCTGGGAGTTCCATGTGGAGGCATTGAGCGTGGTGGTGCACAACTGGACAGCTGGTGAGTGGGAAGGGGAGCTCTTGCCTGCAGAAGGAGCAGGGTTGGGGGGTGGTTTGTGGATAGGTGGAGGGCCCCCTGCCACATGCCCCTCCATCCCCATGGTGCACAACCCCTGCTGCCAGTGGCAGCAGCAGCAGGCCCTTAAGGCACCCATGGCTGTGGTATGCAGAGCCTCCTGGCAGCACATGTCTTCCAGGTGACTCCTGGGTGCTGCATATGGTGGCATGGAGCTGGCCTGGCTGGCCCGCTGGCACACACCTTCAATCCAGACCAGGTGTGCTTCATGCCAGCATGTGGGGCTTGCAGCACTGCAGGTGGGAGCTGCATACCATCGAGCCAAGCCAGCTAGCTCTATGCTTCTTCATGGGGCTTCCAGCACACTAGTGGGGTGCCACATGTGGAAGCATGGAGTCTGCCTGGCCCAATGGCATGCAACTCCATGGCTCCATATGTGGCTTCCCACTGGAGTGCTGGAAGCCTCACATGGAGTCACAGAGCCCACTTGGCCCAATGGCTCATGGCTTTTGGTCCAGGAGCTATCGGGTTGGGCCAGTTCTGTGCCTCCACATGGGACTTCCAGCATTCCTGCGAGAAACTGAATGTGGAGGCATGGAGCCTGCCTAGCCTGATGGCATGTGGCTCCTGCTTGCAGTGCTGCAAGCCCCATGTGCTGGCATGGATCCAGCCCGGTCTGGTTCAGAGGTGTTTGCCAGAGGGCCAGGCCAGGCCGGCTCCATGCTGCCACATGCAGCCCCTGGGACTCAGCACGTAATTTTGAATTTTTCTGTGCCTGATTCCCTGGGGTGTACCTATTGGCTAGTTGAAGGGGCTTTTTGAAGTGTTGAAGCCTTACCTATCTGCAGCTTTTAAAGACAGGATCCTAGACTGCAAGTATAACATAACAATTCCCATGCCTTCAAGGATGTTCAGCAGGAGAACAGCTCGCATCAGTATAAAGAGTTTGCACAGATGCTGAACACAACCTACTCTTTATACATTACATAATGTCAGGAGTTTTATAAATTGATTAAACCACTTAATGTGCAAAATTTTAAGAATACTTAATGAGCTCAGTGAGAACCCTTGAGATCTGGAGTCCCACTGCATCCTACTGATGACAAATCAGAACACCAAGGAAAGCTGATTTAAGAGCATGAAAATGCCCCACAGTTGACTTCATTGGGACTCCACAGAATACACACCCTGCACTAGATGATCCAATTCAAGGATGATCAGAGTATACTGATGTAGTGCATGTATACATGTGGCTAGTTAAAGCATGCCCACAAAACATACGACATCAGTGTGCATTCAGTATGTGTATGTGGGTGCCCTTATTTCTAGCATGCCTCATAGTTATTGAGCTTGGCTTTCAAAAGGGGCTTGCTTAACAAGGAGAGGAGTGCTTTTGAGTGAAATCCCAGTGGAAGAATGGTCCCTATGACTGCTGGTTGCTCAGCTAATGTAAATTTGTGTAACTCCACTGATGTTATGACAACCGGTGAGGACTGAATTAATTAATCACTGAATTACAGAATTCATGTAATATGGATTCTGTAGCAGATATACAAATATATACCTATATATACAAATAAAGAAACATATTGCCTTATACTCATATATATCAGTGGTTCTCAGCCAGGGAGTGGGGTGCTGTGAGACCCTTTAAGGGGTGCCACAGAGCCATTTCTGTCGCTGTGTTTAGGTGAAGCTTTACCGCAAGTCTATGTTTCCAAGAGGGCAAGCTGAGTGGATTGGGAAGGAGCTGCAGTAGGAGTCCTTCCACAGTCCTTCCTGGTCTATCCAATACCTTCCCACCTGGAAACAGGTATGGGGGACAGTTCTTCCTGGCCATAGCTGGGTGATGAGGACATGAGCTGCAGGTGCTGATCATGTGGAGGGCACTGGAACAGAGGCAGCAAGTGGTGGGGGGTGCTGGAATGATTGCAAAAGATAGAGAAGTCTCTGCACTCAGCACAGGCTCACCCAGGCTCACTTTGGCAGAGCAAATGGGCTGAGCTGGGCCAGAGGCAACCTGGCTCCCCCTCCCCCCTGCTGTGGGGTAACAGACCCTGTTAACCTTTTCACAGGGACAGCCAAATTAAAGTGGTTACAGCTGGGATCTACTTGCAGATCCTGGCCCCTGTGAGAGGGTTAACAGGAGGCTGAGCAAGGCTGATGAGAGAAATCTGTCCCGGGTCCACAGCGTAAGCCTCCAGCCCCTGGGTGAACCCACGCTGTGGCAAGTAAGACTGCCTGGCCTCCCACTCCTCTTCTCTTGCTCTTGCCACAAGCAATTCCCCCTTCCTGACACCTCCAGCACTTGTCCAGGACACAACACTAATGAGGGATGTTGTTGGAACAGTGGTCCCAGCAGGGCGTGCTACCAAGTTCAGCAAAGTTATGGAAGGTGCCTTGGGTCTAAAATAAGGTGAGAACCACTGATATGTTCATATAATATGTATTCACTTACGTACCTGTATTGTAGATCCTTTGTTGGGGGAAAAATCTCCCATACCTACATTATCTCCTTGGTGTATTGTTAACAAGCAAGCTTCATTATTGAGTTCATCACAAAGAAAGGCTAAGAAAAATGAAATTACTCACGTTTGTCTTTTCCAATTTGCAAATGCACAGCAATGGCTAGGATAGGTGAGATTTGCCTCAATCAATGCAACAAACTTCTCCAAGGCAGGGAGCTTTTTTAAATTGTATGTAGACCTTGCTCTTAGCTTCTTTATATTTTCTAATCCATGGCTGGGCAGGAAACTGATTCTTGTCCTTGAAATATCCCTTTAAGAAGATATATAATAATCTCAGTGCAAAGCAAATTCACTGTACGCGCCTTGATTTAGAGACATTTTCGACTCCTCTGAATGTCTTGAGAGACTAGAAAGAAGCTGTCTGAATATACATATTGAAAACAGGATCAAGGGATAAGTTTGTAGTCTCTCATTTCTTAAATCTGACATTTGCATTGGAAAGAGTCTAAAATCACTGACATGGAACAAAATGAGAGATGACTTGGACAGGTAAGAAATGTCAGTCATGGCCTGGCCTTAGAACAGAGAAGTCATGCTTAACAAATATGATTAATTTTCCTTGAGAGGGTGACTGAGAGTTAAAAGGTTGAAACTATAGACTGGCTACCCAGGCTTCAAGAGGATTTGCAACATGGCTCTGTATTAAAGAAAACAAAGAAAGAACAAAAAGTCCTGCTTATAACATTAGCAAGTGACTATCGATGGTGAAAATCTAAACTGGATAAAAAATTGCCTTAGTAACCAAAGTTGAAACGTAGGAATAAATGGATATAAATCAGAGGGAGGAAAATGGCAAGAAAAGAAACTCAGACTGGTGTTTGGACCAATCTTGTTTCAATTATATATCAATGGATGAAGGAAAGAACGAACATCAAAGTGTGCATAGCTGCAGATGATGCAAAACTGACTGAGTTTCATAGATTTCATAGACAGTTTGTCAAAGCCAAAGAAGAGAAAGACAGTCCAAAAGGACCTGGATAAATACCACAGGAGACTTGAGCTAATATTCATTAGAGACAACTATCAAGTAGTATATCTTGATTTAAAAGAAAAGAGTAACAATTTGCTGTACAAGTAAAGGTAACAGTTATTAGCACTTTAAAATCGCTAGCTCGAGGTGAGGCAGAATTTAAGAAATAACAAAACAGATGCAATAATCAATGAAGAACATTGTACGCAGGGCTGGTGAATTCCCACCTGAAGTATTGTTATATACCTGCTGAACAGGAGCAATACTGAGGAACAGTTAAAAATGGAGAAAGCCACAAGTTGGCCAGTGTAGGTGCACATAGTAGTTACAGTTGTGAGGAAAATTAGTTTTTGCATTTTCCAGAAAAAATAGGTTTAATATTTGCCAAAAAAAAAAAAAAAAAAAAATTAAGGGGTGATAGAGATGATAAACCTTAAATTGCTAGGAGTGAAAAATAACAAAATATTTCCAAAGGATAACAGATTCAAAAGCAAAAGAGCACAGACTTAAGAAAGGGACAAAATTATAGACATTTATTTATGTGGAAAACTGTGCAGAATGGACTATCAAAGGCAGCAATGGAGGCTGAAATAACAAATGTATTAAAAAGAAAATTAAATTGGCACTTAACAGAAAAAATATTCTGATGTGAAAAATAAGCTGTGACTTGTGCTGCACAGCGGGAAGGGGGCAGAAAAGGAAAGTGAACCTTCCCCAATCAGCAAAGAATAGCAGAGGATCTCTTTGTAGTGCTCCAGTGTAAGTTGCTATCCAGTGTTGGATACAAAACTGCTCTACTCTCTATTATGTGTAGTTAAACAAAATGACTTGTCCTAATAAAATAGATGGACTAATTGAATGTGGAAGCATAATTTTTTCCATCCCTCAAAACAGATGGTTTCCATTTCCTCAATACCTTACTTACACTCTGGCAATATTATGTTTGACCTAAACAACACAATATATATGAGCAACTTTTACTGTGACATCCAAGTAATGAGGTATGGTGGCTACCAGCTGCTGAGGATATCGGTTTCAGCATTGCCTAATAGTTTCAAACAATCAATGAGTACAATGGACATTCGGAGTTGAGTTTTCTAAGAAAGCTGTACATGCACCTGGAAAAATTCATGTACAGAAACATCTGCTTTTAATCTCAGAACCAGCAGTCTGCATGAATCCACCAGACAACTGCACACACAACTACTTTTGCTCAAGTAGTTACCTAAGATGTGCGAGTGACCCTAATTTTTTGGTGGCAATGGTGGGTATGCATGTATTCCTGTGCCTATGTTGCTTCCATGGCTGAAAATGTAAAGCTAGACTCATAAAGGGGTTAGGCTGTCATGACACTGCATTTCAGCAACATTCTGGGGATAACTTGCCACAGCTAGTGACCAGTGAAAGCTAGCAAAGAGGCAGCAAACAGGGGCATTTAATAAATGGGAGTGCCTTGGTGAAGAAGGAGTGCTTGAGAGATTTCCTATTCCCAACTTCAAAATACCCTGTTACCTAGTGGTAAGGATATTCACCTGGGCTGGGTGGAAAAAAGATTTACATTCAAATTCTTTAAAACAGAAGAGAAATTTGGCCTGTCTCTCACACATCCTGGGTGACTACTCTAACCATTGGTCTCTGGAATAAAAAGAGCCACCTCCTCTTTCTGCACTATTTTGTGTAGGATCCAATGCTCTGAGAAAACCTAGTATGCTATGTCTTGAAGGCAAAGTAGTCAGGAAAGCTCACAGTGGTGAATCCTGCTGCGGCTTAGGTACAGGCCAGATGCTGAACTGGTCAGCTCTCTCAGGAATAAGTGGCAGGTCTTTGGGGTTTCTGAAGCTTGGATTTTAGGTATCTGAAGTGATAATTAGGTGGCAGTTAGAAATGTAAAACTTTCCCTGGATCCATCCCTTAGTCCATAGAATAGTTTCTATTTAGGATTCCTATTAGAAATATAATTTACTGATCAACAGGTTACCTCTAGTTAAATCCAGATGCTGTAGCTTTCACAGCATAATTATGAATTTATAAACTTCACAAGGCTTCCTAGTCTCAAACAAGGGTAGAAAAAAAAATTTGGCTTGTTAACTAGAAAAAGTTCATTGAACCCAGATAGTTGTTATCCTGAGTTGAAAGCAAGAGCTAAATATGAATAAGAATGCTGTCTAGTTTTACAAGTTACAAAAATGTTATAGTGTATCTAAAAATGAGATCCTTAACACTTAAGCATCTTTGTGGATGCAAGTAAGATCTTTTAAAGAACTTTCTAGTTTTTGTGGTTGTTAATGCATATAAACATAAGCAAGTTAGAGGCAGTTGCTTCCTGTAGTAACAATGTATTTGTTTAAATGATCCATATCTCAGAGACAGTAAATGATATGCAACTACATGCTCCCTTGACAACCAATCCTGACAAAACACCGGTGACTCAATTAGTTAGTCCACCGAGTCATCAAAGTGCAGACTTTCTTGAGATTCTGTTCTCTAGATCAGAATCATCAGTGAAAAATTAGAAAAACCTTATTAGATTAAAATACCAAAATAAAGAAGAAAACAACATGGAAATGAAAACCTTCAGCAGTCCCTCAATATGAGAATGACAGTCTTCCAATACAAGGTAGTCATTGGTGAGTCTGTGGGTGACTTAGAAGGCCCATCTCAGTGTTCAACTGCAGACACATCAGGTGGAAGAAGTAGATCCTGGTGATGTCAGGTCTCAGATCTTACCCTTTGTTTCTCTTGTCTGTCTGCCTTTACAGTGAAATGAATTTGCTCCAAATGACTGATGCCTTGTTGTACATCACAGTGCCACTGGGGACATTTCAGTGTTTGAGTCTCCCAGGTATTGATGTTACTATCGCATTTCTTTCAGATTGGCCTTCAAGGTATCCTTGAATCTCTTCTTCTGCCCACCTCTAGAGCAGTGACCATTGGTAATTTGGGAGTCTAGGACCTGTTTGGGAGCTGATTGTTAGGCATCCTTTGTCCAATGCAGCTAGTACTGTATAAACATGGCTTCAATGCTTGTGGTGTTTGCTTGAGCCAGAACTTTAGCATTTGCTTTGCTGTTGTTCCAGTTGATATGGAGGATGTTCTGAAGACATAATTGATGGCAAGGTTCCAAAGCTTTTAGGTGTTTCTCATAGTCCATGTTTCACACCCATATAAGAGGATAAGAATGGCAACAGCTTAGTAGATGAGAAGCTTGGTTTGGGGCCTGATGCCATAATCACAAGACACAATTTCAGAGATGTCCAAAGGCAGAAATTCAGGTGTTGAATACTGCTGTCTGTGTTTAGTTTTGGGGAAAGGTGGCCACCAAGTAGGGGAAATGTTCAACATTCTTCAAGGATTTCCCCCTAATTATACATTATGGAGGAGCAGCTGATTGGTTTGGGGGGGAGGGTTGGTAAAGTATCTTAGTTTTTGTGAAATTGACAGTGAGTGGTTCGCAGGTGTTAAGTCAGTTGCATTTAAATGGCTAGCTATAGAGTGGATAGCTATGGTGGTGCTTTCTGTGAGAGCCCAGAGGGCACTCACCAGGGGTGTATCCCCAGCCAGGAATGCAAAAAACCCCACGCAATCACGTCGACCCTGCGGCAGGAACACCTGACCTGCACCAGCACAGCTTTACCTCCACACCAGATGAAGTGGGTCAGGGCTAATTGGTGGCACGGACTATATCTGGAGGCCGGGGGTGGACCCAGAGGAGGGCCACAGGAGCCGGGGCAAGGAGCCACAGAAGGAGAGGCAGGGGCAAGCTGCCAGGTGGAGGCAGAAGAAGTGGCGACACCATCATCGCAGGAGTGAAGCGGAGGGTGGAAGAAGCAGGGCACTGGAGGGGAATCCGGGGATAGCTCTGGGAGCGGCAGAGGTGGCAGATCTGCCTGAATCTACCCGCTGTGGTGTTCCTTTTGGTTCTTTGTGGGTTTTTTTCTCTTTCTTCCACCTCTGGTTGAGGAGTCCAGATGAAAGATGGGTGCCTGCCCAAGGGAAGAGGAGCAGGGACTCACCTTCAGCTACCTTCATAATTGAAGAGAGGCAGGCAAGACCCCGAGCCGCGAAGACTGCGTCTGCCTGGCTGATGATGTCTGAGGGAATCCCCTGCCATGGGAGCAGCACTTGCCAGTAATTAAGCCCCTGCTGCGCAGTTTGAAGGTACTAGGGAAGAGAGCCGGGTGGGGAGAGTTGATCAGAGAAGAATCCAGGGTAACGAACCCAGGCGAGTGAGCACCTAACTGGGAAGACCCCTGAGGCCAAGAAGGCCAAAGGTCTAGGACTCTTTTTTACTGTAAAATATTAAAAAAATAAATAAATAAAGGAGAAGAAGGAATCAGAAAGTTGACTCCGAGCTGTTCCTTTCTACACTCCCAGAGTCGGGCCCCTTTCGGGTGAGGGGCAGCCCCTTTGATTGAGTTGGGCAGGAGACAGGCAGTCACCACCTCCCTTTTTCAAGATCTTTTATATCATCAAAGTCATGGCAGGCGGAAAAAGAAGGGGCATTGAATCCCTTTCAGCTCAGCCATAGGGGCACAGCCACTATAGGGGCTGGTGAATGTCAGCCTGATGTTGGGGTGTTCACCCTTACATGGTGATGGCCCAACAACTTGGTGCATTGGCCAGGAATACTGACGATGACCTAGAAGAAGCAGAGAGGACGGAGGTCCCCATGGGGGCAGCTGTGGCGGGCGTGGACCCGGTTCAGCAAACACCACACCTAATGGGGCAGGTCCTCCAACAGCAACAGCAACAGCAACAATCTGCAAAGCAGCTGGCCTTGGAGGAGAACTGGATTCAGCAGCAGGCATAGCAACAGCGAAATGCCATAGAGTTAAGGATTCCGAAGATGACCATTCATGATGACCCCAAAGTGTTCCTGGAGAGCTTCAAATGGGCGGCCCTGGCCACAGGGCTTGAAAGGTCTTGATGGGCAGGGAACCTTGGGGTTTTGTTGATTGGGAAGGCTCAGGCAGCCTATGGGTCTATGCCCAGGGAAGAAGCTAGGGACTATGATAAGGTCAAAAAGGAAATTCTATATAGGCTCAATATTAACTTGGAGGTGTACTGCCAAGCATTTAGGGCCCAGAAACCATGGGAAACAAAAGAACTGAGAGCCCTGTTACAGCAGTTGCCTGACCTGGCATCTAAATGGCTGAGACCCCTGGAAAACTCGAAGAGTGAGATCTGTGATAAGATCCTGCTAGAGCAGTTTCTCTATGATTTGGATTAGGAAACCTAGCGGTGGGACCGTTGCCATCAGCCAGAATCATCCACTGAAGCACTGTAGCTGGCAGAGAATTTTTGGAGTGCCGGGGGGGAAAGGATCCCAGAACGAAGCTCCTGAATGACAGGTCCCTCAAGACCTCACGATCCCACGAGGTCCACGAGCCAAGGACCCCAGGAAAGCAGGAGGCCTGAGGATAGTGGGGTGGTCTGCTTCTGGTGTGGAAGATCAGGACACATGGCCCGGGACTGTGTCTCCCCATTGTGGGGCCCCATGCGGGCAACTCACTCACCCTTTCCAGAGCTGAATGAGTCTCCAGGCCAAGATGGCTCCTCCGGAGTCAATATCATGGACTGTAGTGTTGGAAAGAGCTCACTGGACGGCCCCGGATCTCATCCTATGATCAACACTTGGGTTGGAGGTAAAAGGTTGGAGGTGATCATTGATACTGGTTGCTGCCACATGTTCATTCAAAGTAAACTAGCCCCCTCCATGTATATACAGAAAGCTACCCCAGTAAAGGTAACCTGTATGCATGGGCATAGCACCTTTTATCCCTGGTGGATTTACCGAGTCACAGTGTTCGGGACTACATGAGAAATGCCCCATGATCCTGGGCTGGGACTGGCGTGAGACCTATGAAGTGCTCAGAGTTGCAAAGAGTGGAGGCATGGGAGAGGTCGGCCTGGCTGGAGACCAGGGACCTCGACCTCGAACAGCTGACAAGCAGTCAAGCTTTCCAAAAGGCCCAAGAAGAGGGGGAGTTCTGGGCAATATGGGAAATGGAACTGGTGAAGGTGGAGGACGAGGTGGTGGATCCGGCTTGCTACGCTCGCACGCCCCAATTTGAGGTTAGGAATGGTTTATTATATCAGGTAAAGTCAAGCCCTTTGGGGGGGGCAGAGGTGGTGCAACTATTGATTCCCACCCAGTTTAGGTTTCCTGTCTTGAATCTAGCCCACGGGAATCCGCTGTGGGGGGTTACATGGGGCACCAGAAGACTGAAGCCAGATTAACAAGGTGGTGCTTCTGGGCTGGGATGTACAACTAGGTCAAAAAATTTTGCTGTGCTTGCCCAGCATGCCAAATGGTGAGTGGGAACTGGCCCGCGTGGGCACTGTTACAGCCCATGCCAATAATCGAGGTTCCCTTTTCGCGTATTGCACTGGATATCACGGGGCCCCTCTCGAAGAGTTCAGCTGGCCACCAATTCCTGCTGGTTATCATGGACTATGCAACTAGGTTCCCCAAAGCAGTCCCAATGCAGTCAGTCATGGGGCCCCGGGTGGTGGAGGAGTTGATGAAGTGGATTGACAATGAAATGTCATGCACGGCCTTTACAGAATGCTGCAGATTAAACACCTTCACACCACGGTCTGCCACCTGCAGACTAATGCGGTGGTGGAAAGATTTAATCAAACCCTGAAGAATATGTTGAGGAGGTGCATGCAGGTAGAACCCTGCCAGTGGGACCTGATGATTCCCCTATTGTTATTTGTGGCACGAGAGGCACCCTAGTCATCGTTAGGATGTGCCCCGTTTGACCTAGTATATGGACACCGGTCTAGAAGCTTGTTAGATTTAGTCAAAGTAGGATGGGAGGCTAGGCAGGAGGGTGGATTAAACTCCTTCAAATATGTGGAGAACTTGCAGCAATGTCTACGAAGGGCAGGAGAACTGACCCACGATTACCTGAGGACCGTCCAGCAGTCCCAAAAGGCCGCATATGATAAGAAGACCCAAGAAAGGGGCTTGTGGGTAGGCCAAAAGATTTTGTTGTTGCTTCCCGACACCGAAAATAAACTTATGAAATGTTGGCAGGGACCCTTTGTGATAACCCAGCAAATGGATCCTGTAGATTATGAGGTCCTTAAGCCAGGATCTCGTACGGAGAAACAGATCTACCATGTTAACCTACTGAAAGAATGGAGGGAGCAGGAAGGTCTATTGATTGCCCCTTCCTCTCTGGAGGACGAGTTTGGCCTAGAGCTCAACCCTAGGATGGAGACCGAGGTCCTAGTTGTCCCTATGAGATCCCAACTCAATCCAGCACAACGGGGCCAGGCTGAGGCCCTCGTGAAAGTGTTCCGGGATGTTTTTAGTGAGAACCCTGTGTGTGTCCAGGGAATAACCCATTGCATAGTTATTCCCCTAGGACAAGTCATCAGGGAGAAATGGAGGAGGATTCCCCACTGTAAGCATGAGGCCATCCGCACCGAGTTAGCCAGAATGTTGAAATAGAGAACAATCCAGGAATCACGGAGCCCCTGGAGAAGCCCCACTGCAGTGGTTACCAAGCCCAATGGGTCTTTACAATTGTGTATTGACTTCAGGAAGGTGAATGCCATTTCCAGGTTTGACGCTTTCCCGATGCCACAGATCAGTTAGCTTCTCGAGAAGGTGGGCCAAGCCTGGTTCATTTCCACCCTTGATTTAGCAAAGGGGTATTGGCAGGTCCCATTGCAAGAAAAAGACAGGGAAAAAACAGCATATGGTACCCCATGGGGTTTGTATGAGTTCAGAAGAATGCCCTTTGGGCTGTATGGGGCAGTTGCCACTTTCCAACGGTTGGTTGATTGGGTAGTGGCCCCGCACCAACAATATGCGGCCATATATATAGATGATATTGTCATCTATACCCAAGGGTGGGAACAGCACCTCAGGGTGGTGAGGGCAGTACTGCAGGAACTATGCCAAATAGGCCTGACGGCCAACCTGAAGAAATCTGTCCTGGGCAAAGCGGAGACCAAATACTTAGGATTTTTACTGGGGTGAGGTCAAGTCTAGCCGTTGGCCAACAAAGTAAAGGCTCTACACCAGTTCAAGCCTCCACAAAACTGTAAGCAGCTGAGGGCCTTCCTGGGGTTAGCAGGATACTTGATCTGACAGGTGCTTCATACCCAAGTTTGAAGACACTACCACCCCCCTTACTGACCTGTTACAAGGAAAAAGGGGGGGTCACTCATTTGGAACACTGAGAGCACACTCGCCTTCAAACATACCAAAAAGGCTCTCTGCCATGAGGCGGTGCTAGATACCCCAAACTTTGACATTATAGACAGATGCTTCGGAGAGGGCATTGGGTGCCGTGCTGTCCCAGGAGATCAAAGGAGCCTCCCGTGCCATAGCCTATGCTAGCCAGAAATTAAATCCCTAAGAAAGAAGGTACACCACCATTGAACGTGAGTGCCTTGCCATAAAACAGGGCATTCAGTACTTCTGGTACTACCTACTGTGGCGGGAGTTCACCCTCATCACCGATCACGCACCCCTGAGGTGGCTGAAAATCAAGCAAACTGACAATGCCCACATTACCTGGTGGGCTCTAGCCTTATAGCCTTTTAGTTTTAAGATCATGAACGAGCCCGGAAAAACTAACATTCTGGCTGATTTCCTTTCAAGATGCCATGAGAAGGAAGATAGAATGGATTCTGGGGCAACGGATGTGGATCCAGTCATACTGAAACCCCAGGGTATAAGTACACCTAACAGCGAGTTAAGGGGGGAGGTATGTGAGAGCCCAGAGGGCACTCACCAGGGGTGTATCCCCGGCCAGGAACGTGAACCACCCCACACAATCACGTCGACCCTGTGGTGGGAATTCCCAATCTGCACCAGCACAGCTTTACCTTCATGCCAGGTGAAGTGGATCAGGGCTAATCGGTGGTGCGGACTATATCTGGAGGCTGGGGGCAGACCCAGAGGAGGGTCACAGGAGCCAGGGTGAGGAGCCACAGAAGGAGAGGCAGGGGCAAGCTGCTGGGTGGAGGCAGAAGAAGCAGTGACACCCTCACCGCAGGAGTGAAGCGGAGGGTGGAAGAAGCAGGGCACCGGAGGGGAATCCGGGGATAGCCCTGGGAATGGCAGAGGCGGCGGATCCACCTGAATCTACCTGCTATGGCATTCCTTTTGGTTCTTCATGGGGTTTTTTTCTCTTTTTTCCACCTCCGGTCGGGGATTCCGGGCGAAAGACAGGTGCCTGCCCCAGGGAAGAGGAGCAGGGACTCAACTCCAGCTACCTTCATAATTGAAGGGGAAGGCAAGACCCCAAGCTGCAAAGACGGCATCTGCCTGGCTGATGACGTCCGAGGGAATCCCCTGCCATGGGAGAACTAAGCCCCTGCTGTATGGTTTGAAGGTCCCGGGGAAGAGATCCAGGTGGGGAGGGTTGATCAGAGAAGAATCTGGGGCAACAACCCCAGGTGAGTTAGCACCTGACTAGGAAGACCCCTGAGGCTGAGAAGGCCAAAGGTCAAGGACTCTTTTTTCCTTTAAAATATATATATAAAAAAAAAAAATAAAGGAGAAGAAAGAATCAGAAAGTTGACTCCGAGCTGTTCCTTTCTATACTCCTGGAGTCAGGCCCTTTTGGGGTGCGGGGGTGTAGGCCCCTTTGATTGAGTTGGGCAGGAGACAGGCAGTCACCACCTCCCTTTTTCAAGATTGTTTATATCATCAAAGTCGTGGCAGGAGGGAAAAGAAGGGGTGTCAACTCCCCTCCAGCTCAGCCATAGGGGCACAGCCGCCATAGGGGCCAGTGAATGTCAGCAGGACATCGGAGTGTTTGCCCTTACACGGTGACGGCTCAACACTCTCCTTTACCTAGAAATTACGAGAGGACCACTTCACAGACTTAGTTGGTTTGTCAGAAGCCAATGAGGAATAATCTGTCTGGGCTGCCTTATACCTCTGCCCCCTCAAGTCACTTGGAGACTTATTAGGCACAACAAAATCTAATGAAAAGAAATAGTGTTGTCAGACAATAATCTTAGTTAAGTTTTAAAGAATTAGAAGAAGGGGTGGAGAGGAATAGAATAGGAGGACAGTGATTGGTTGACCCATGTTTCAATGAGAAGAGGATATTGAAATAGATGCTAACAACCTTCCGTGGCTAAATGTCTCCTTAAGGCTGGGGTTGCAAGGCAGGTTTCTGAGAGGCTCTAGTGAGAATTCCATCTAATAAAAGCTAGTGTTAGCCACTACAGACAAAAGATGTTTAATTGATTATACAACGAAAGAGCTGAAATAGGAAGCTAGGAAAACTCAGACTGGAAATATAATGCACATTTTTACAGGGTGGGTAATTAATCATTAGAATGAGTTGCCTAGGGATGTGGTCGGCACTCTATCACTTGAAGTCTTTAAATCAAGATTGAACGTCCTTCTGAAAGATGTGCTCTAATTCAGCCTGAAAATTCAGGCTTGGTGCAGAAATTATAGGGTGAAATTTCAGAGCCTATATTGGAACGCAGAGTAGTTCTAAAATGGTTCCTTCTGAGGGTAAAATCTATATACCTATGAACCTTGTATTTTTTCAATATCCTGAAATACAAAATACAAATATGTTAATTGACAACCTGATATTGGTTCAGCTTTAAAAAGGGTTGAACCACTTTGCCATTATGTCTAATAAAATACAGAAGTCTGCATCACAAATGTGATTTGTCCAACTCTGTTTTTCCCAGCAAAGTTGTTATTGTAGGTCAATCATTTCCCTAAATGAAAGCACATTTCTTGTGTACACTATGATGACAGATGAGTAGAAGACTTCTTTTTATGATCTCAGGATAAAAAGGCAATTTGCCATCTATAGAATGGTAGATACACTAGCAATGGAACAGAAAAATTCTGATACAAATAATTCACTGTTAGAGTTTGAACTATCAAATGAATCTGAACTATAGCCAAATCAATTTGATAAACTATCAGAATATGATTGTATCAGCTACAGCTTGCAAAGGCAATGCATTAACTTATCCAAGGCTCAGGCCTAGGAAAACAATACTTTATAAGAAATGATTTTCCCCATAGAAACATCAGTTATGTTGCTGATGAAAAGATGCTTCAGTAATAGGCTCTTTCAACAATGAACAGCACAGATGGGGTACACAGAAGAGTAACTAGTGTTGAAAATAGAAGAAAAAATTGTGAGGGGACTTATGACATGGTGCTTTACATTACATCTGTACTGAGTATCATAGCAAGGAGGAAGAGCCTGGAGAGTGGAGATATGAGGATGACAGAAGAACCCAGAGTTAGTTGGGTTTTTAAAGAAATCTCTTTTTTAGGCTTCCTAGCCACAACAGTCCTCAGTTCTGGGAAGGGCAGCTAATGCAAGGCAAAAAGAGCGCTCCCTATTACAGCTCTCAAGTGAGAGCTTTCCATAGTTGCAGTTCCCCTTATATTTACTTGAGTGAGTCAGGCTCATCTCTTGCCATATTAATGCATGCTGAATTTGAAACCCAGGGGTAGAGAGAAAAGTTCATGGAAAAAATAATCATGCCCCTTTCTGTTCCTGGTTACATGAGATTGTAAGTAGAAGCATAAGTGACCATTCACACCTCCAGGTAGCCTCAGACAAATGCTAATCCTGGGCCTTGGCAAATGGTGATAGAGATCTATGACAGCCTCCATGATTAAAGTATGAGGACAACAGCCCAGTGAAACTGCACAGAATGTAAGTTATGATTTCATCAGATGCAGCAGGTCCTCGTTGATACAATATACACTGTCCTAACTCTACTGATTTCAGTAGCTGTTTGAGAACCAGCAGTGCTTGAGGATCTGCCCACTTAGGTTTGGATTGTATCAAAGCAGCACAGAAAAATGAACAGTATCTTCTTTTGCAGAGAGTGTGTTTGAGTTACTATATGACAGAGGCTATAAAACAGTGGCTCTAACACTCACAAGCTCTGTATAAAAGTATAAAATCAGTCCCATATTTTACATCAGTCCCACATTCTTTAAAACCTTTGGACTTGACCACTTCTGCATTTCTGAGTGTTTGAAATTCAGGTTTCATAGTTTCACAGTAGCTAGGGTCAGGAGGGACCTGAACAGATCATCTAGCCTGACCCCCTGCCACAGGCAGGAATGAATGCTGGGTTCACAAGATCCCAGACAGGTGATCATCCAACCTCCTCTTGAATTTGCCCAACGTAGGAGTGAGGACCACTTCCCTGGGAAGTTGGTTCCAGATTTTGGCCACCCTAACTGTAAAATATTGCCTTCTGACATCTAACCTAAACCTATTCTCCATCAGCTTATTACCATTGTTCCTTGTCACCCCAGGTGTTGCTGGGGAGAAAAGGGCTCTGCCTATTTGCTGTTGATCTCCCCTGATGAGCTTGTAGGTTTGTATCCACATTTGAATTTTGCATACTTAGCCCACTTTGAATAGAGAATTACTAATGAGAAAAACAGCATATAATTCTTACTTACAAAACAACTGGCCCAATGGCTCCTTGAAAAACCTCGTTTGGTAATTTCTCCAGATTTTGATTATCACTAAGATTTCTGTAAAACATAACAACAGTGTTGATAAAGACAATCTGAGCTCAATAACCCTGCAACCGTTAATACCACCTAATAATTGTTTTATAGAATGCCAACAATAAGAAGTTACAGTTCATCCAAGTAGGTTCCATTGAATGCATGGTTCTGGATTTCCCGAATTCCATTTTTATTTAACCATCTGCAACAGAAACAATTAAAAAAAATGATTAAGCAAGCCCATACACTCTTGCATTTGCATCCTAAATTCTGACTCAACAGCAAAAAGACTGGATGTTTTCAAATGAGTAATATATATAAATAAAGGCAGGGCAGAGTGGTGCCTTAGAGACCAACTTGCATGTGTTCAGGAAGGCATAAACTTGCATAGGAGACAGCCTATTTTGTCAGATACATACATGGTTATCTTTGGGTATCCCAGAAAACTATTGTAAGACATCAACCACTAGGGAATGGGGTTTGGTGAGTGTGGACGTAAGCACTGCAGTTATACTCTTATCTGACTCCAAAATCAAAGAACTTGTCTTAAACATGATGGACCAGGGTCTGCTGGTAAAACATGGCTAACTGCAGCAAAGTGAATGGGGCCACTCCAGATTCACACCAGAGTGAGAGCATGTGCTAATTATCACAAGAGAAAAATAGAATAGGAATGCCCACCGCTGGAAGGGGGTGGCGAGTGGCAACTGCCCACATGTGCCAAAGTGGCGCCTTTTCATAGTGGGTGCACCACCATGCTCAGGGCGTGCGCGTGCACCTGTATATACTATTTACGTGTCACCAGTGACACCAAGTGGTAAAAGAGTTCCTTGAATAGTCTCAATTGCTTCCAGACATTGTGAAAGTCCCTACTGATTCAATGCTGAAAGGTGGAAGTGAACAACTTTTGAGATGGAGAAACACCTAGGGAATGGAAAAGGGGACTTTGCATTTGAGTACCAGTCTGGGGCAGGTGATGGTTTAACTCTGGCTTTGGCTTTGGGCCCTGGGCTGAAGTTGAAGCTAAACCACCACCTGCCCTGGGCTGGAATAGTTTGTTTGGTGGGGGAGGGGGCAAGTAGTCAGGCAGGAGTGAGAGGGGAAACTCAGGGGGAAACATACAACCTGTCCCCCACACCTTCCCCTGTACCTGTGACTGCCTCCACCCACTGTCCCCCCACTCCCCAACTGCAGGAGGGAGCTGGGGTTGTTGGAAGCAGGGGCCAGGCTGGGGCTCTGCTGCTGCAGACTGCCCCAGAGGAGCAGAGCTGCAGCAGAAGTTGAGGGCAGGGGGTGGGCAGGGAATGGGAGGGTACAGGAACAGACATAGGGTGCAAGGGATGAGGAGGCAGACTTCAGGGGGGGAAGCAGGGTGGGGGAGTCAGGGAATGGGGGGGCAGGCACAGGCAGATGGGGTAAGAGGCAGGTACAGGCACAGAGGTGTAGGTGGCAGCTGGGGGAGGTAGACAAGGGGCAGGGGAGCAAGAAACAGGAAAGCAAGGGGCAGGGGTTTGCCCCCCCCAACCCCTGCCATTGCTTTCCCTGCCACAGCAGTGAGGGGGGTAGGAGGGGGCAAAATTAAGAAAACCTTCTACTAATTAGATTCTATACATGGAAAATTATAATATATGTGTCGTTTCCCATGTATAAAAACTAATTATTTCAGGTCATCTTAAATTTGAAGTTATCTTGGATTCAAGTAAATATAGTAGTATTGCAAAGTTCAGCCTGTCTGTGCCTCCTCTCCTCTGAGAGATAAGGTCTCTGGCAGAGTGGCTACAAAATGGGCCAGAGAGGGTATGGGGTAGAAATGGTGGGGAACGTGCCAGGTTAGCTGCCGAAATCCTTAGGCACCTTCTGCCTTCACAGATTAGTCCCCTGTTTGCTCCTTGTCTCCCTATGGTCCCAAGCTCTCCCTTTTAAGTAAAGCAGCAGGTATCAATTCTGTGAGTTTAAGCTTGTGGTGTTTCCTGCTGAATTTTTACTGTGGTGCATTAGCTAATTAGTATATAATACCCTTCCCTCCTCCCTCCATGGTCCAAAAAATTTAAATTTTGGTCAGTTATGGTTATTATTTATGCTATGTAGTTCTTCATCTCCTTTTATTGTTACTCTAAAAGTCTCACCTACTCCAGTACAGTATGACAGGCCTGATTGACAGCATAAAAATGAATTATGTAATTAAACTGTCAGGAGACCTATACATTTTACTTATAATTCATAGTGAAAGCTGAGCATGTAAGTGACCCATTTCTCTAAGGTCTAAAATGGCATGCTAAGGTCAACATGAAAATCAATTATGGGCATGGCTGGAAAGATTACCATTTTGACCATGAAAAGCACATGTGCATGGCTCAATGTTGGTAATGTGTGTCAGATCAGATCAGGAAAACAGTCACCATTCCCTCCACTCACAGGCACTATTATAAATGAGTGAACAGACACAAAGAGGAAAGACATGCCTTTATTTATACCACCTGAAGTATTTACTATGTTTCATCATTCATGTTCATTTGTTTCTGCACTTCTTTTTCCAGTCATAGTATTCAGTCACTGCATTCTATCACTGAATGTGATGCTAACAGAACAAGATGCTGATAGAAAGCAGGGTAGATTTGCACCTTTTAGCCTAACCAAGTGTGTGTAAATGTGTGTGTGTGTGTACCTGCATACATACATATACATATATACACGTTTACTTTATATACATCTACTTTGGTTAGTCGATAAGGTACAATTCTACCTTCTACTTGACTTCAGACAACAGCTAACTATATCTCCCTATAAGATGCTGATACCAGATTGCTCTGTAGGGATCATATAGTGATATCTACTACTGTCAGACCATCACGACTGGGCCTTGCAATCCCCTGAGAAAAAATACTTATATTTTTTTATTCCATTAACAAAAGAAGGTTTAACTTTAGGTTAAATCATGAGGTTCTTGTTTGCACCTGGATATTTAATTTGTGTGGCCGTGGGGAAATCCCTGACTTTATTTTACTCTCGAGGAAGTTCTATATATCTTTGTCAGACTTTCATGATGAAAGGTTGTGTAAATGATGGGGAAAAATGAAGGGATAATTGCAGGTTACTCTTGCTATTAAAGTATCTTCAAATAGTCAGGGTTTGATCCTGTCCCCACTGAAATCAATGGCAGTAGTATATGTCCCATATAGCATGGCCCCTGGTTCCTGTCTTTGAGGCAAACCACATCATAATGATAAACTTTCCAATCCAGCCACTAGCCTAGGTGAAATAAAGACCCAGTTCAGTGAGTGAGATAATGCAATATGCCTAAGAAAGGGATCAGAGAAAGGTAGTTCATTAAAAAACATGATTGTTCAAGTCAAATGAAAAGTCATTTAACTCCACAGCATGAAACTATTTGGCAAACGGGCCTATAACAATGCATTAACATTATGCACAAGTAAACCACATTTTCACAGTATTTCCCTGCATTTTGCCTGATTAATGAACATTTTTGAATGATGCATCTGACTGTAAGTATGTATGAGTCATGCCATCCCTCAGAGTGCAATTTGCATCGCATGGAACATTTGTTGTAGATGGGATGCGTTTAACCTTGGTATCAGTAATTACTAAATATGCTTTATGCTGTGATTTCCAAATACGGAACAGGAATGGAGAGGAACAGGAAGAAAAATTACTGAATGTTAAAGTAATGAAAGGAGAAAAGAAGCATGTATTTTTTAGGAACTATGCCCATTTGGAAATCTGCTTAAAATTAATGGGGCTTGCAACTAGATCCTGGGTTTAATTCCCACTTCGGAGAGATTGGAAAAGAGGCTGGTGACAGGAAAACAATGAAAAAGG